>NW_024097591.1:0-452500 GCF_016545835.1 Crotalus tigris
TTCGACCCCAAATGGGGTCCCGACCCACAGGTTGAGAACCACTGTCCTAGACAGAGACAAAATATTTCTTGTTTTATCCTTTATATATCATTACTATTCTCTAGATCCAAGCTTGGATTCAACCTGAGGTTTCTTTTTTTTCGTTCCCCAATAGCTCTTCAATCAGATAGCATTGCAGGAAAATTTCAGGAGTCACAAGTTCTAAAGACAGATAAATTTTTGTTCGGCTTTAGGCTAAATTCAGAAAAAGCCAGCTAGCCTTATCTAAACCTTGGTTCCTGAGTAAGTTTGTCTGCTTGTGGTTATACAATACAGTTTGAAGACCTGTATGAAAGACCACAATCAATTATCTGATAGCTGCTGGCTGTGTATGTTTTCTGAAAGGTTATAGATAAGAAACAGCACTCCCACAATCTGCATTTTCATGGATATAAATGTTCCCAGGATTCCTTAATTGTAACCAGATATTACTTGAAACCAAGATGCTCAACTATTTTACACACATGGGCTGTGTGCACAAAGCAGGTAAGGCCAAGTTACAAAATCCATTGCCGTTAATTAAAATATGATTTTTTCACCTAACCTGCTAAGAACATGCCTCTTCCTTCGCATGAAAAATTACAATTCTGTTCCATCTTCTAGACAGGCCCCGGGGATCACACCCCAAGGTTTTCAAAAGGTCTCCAGCTGTGTATTTCTGTCTGCATCAGAAGTGGGGAAAAAACTTGTGTGTCATCTTTAATAAGGCTCTCCACATCAGACAAAATTCTGATCTCAACTGTCCATACGGTTCAGATCTGCCATCCCATTTAACCCAGACTTCCGAGAGAGAAAAATCAGCCAAATTCAAAGGTTCGGGCTGAACTGATTTGGGGAGGGAGGTTTATTCAACTTACAAAGAGCCCCTAAGTTGCTCCTATCCATCTGGGGAAATCCAGTTTTGATGCTTTAAATCCAGTTGGCAAATCAGAATTGGGTCAGAACGTCCAACTGTAGCTTCCTTGAACCAAGTCTCAGCACTGGGTCTTTAAAGCACTATTTAAAATATTAAAGCGGGGCTTTAGTATAAAGCAAGGCTGGCTGGGGAATCCTGGGAATTGAACCTTGGAGTTGCCAAGGTTGGAAAAGGCTACTCTTCAGGGGAGAGAAACGACTTGCAGGGACTACAGCAATGGGCCAAATCAACCCCTAGTACTGATGTTACTTAGTTTAGGTCATGAAACGTCTGCAAGAAAACAAGCGAGCTCAGAGCACCCCCACAGTCATCCTCCTCCTCCTCCTCCTCCTCCTCCTCCTCCCTTCTAGCACTGATGATGTTACCTAGTTTGGGTCATGAAACATCTGCAAGAAAACAACCAAGATCAAAGAGCACCCAGGACCTCTCATATGACATCTGAAGACCTTTCCTGTCTCCATCATCATCCAAACCCACATTATGGCATTTAACTTCAGACACACTTTGGGGGGAGGTGTTGTGTTTTAGGAAGTCTGGATAGACTCAAGGGCTTCTGGTGAAAAGCAGTAGGAGAGTCAAGATGGTACCTTGGTGAAGGTTTAGGCATGGAAAAACCCAGATCAGATCTTTCTTTTCAGTCCAGCCTACCCCCATGGGGCTTCTATTGGGGGGCGAATAGGAGGAGGGACCCTATGTCTTGAACCCCTAAATGAAAGGCAGGTTACTAAATCTGGTAAATTTGGAAGTAAATCACAAAATTGCATCTCACTTACTTCAGCCATGTCATGTGGGGGAATTCACTGGAGGAAGCCATTGTTGGGAAGAGTTAGCGGTAAAAGGGAAACCAAGCTTGCAAAGAACACAGTGGCTGGGCACACCATCAAAGGTGACACCAGCCAGAGCAGAGAACTACTCAAAAAGCAGCGCAAGATCGGAAGATGTGGGCTCAGAGAACTGCCCGAGTGTCGGACACGACTGAATGGATAACATCAACACCATCCACTTTTGAAGTACAACAAATGTAAAAACCTAGCAAAGGAATCATTAGCTGACAATGATTCAATTGTCTGCTCATGGTTGGAAATAATTCTAAGTTGCCTTGTTGGGTTAAACTTTTAGATGGGTTGAATTCCAATCCAACGCTCAGTCAACAAAACCCTACATAGATGGAGGCCTCCAGGGGATAGGGGGGTGGGGAATGAAGGCAGATCAATAAAGCCAAGTGATATTTCAGATCGCTTCCTCTCTCTTTGGAAAGTCCACAAATCAATCGTAACAGCAGCTCCCTTCCTTATTATTGACCCTCCAGCATTTGATACGATTCACAGATAGACTGTTTCTAGAGCCCAAAATCAATGTTGGCCAAGTGGTCCATTTTGAGCAAGGAATGGAGAACATTAAACAAAGGAAGATCAAGAGTGGTGGAGATACTGTGTAACTTCAGTAATTGTACGGCACCAATGGAAAACCAGGCTAGGGACAGATTATCATGTGGAAAATCTGCAGTACTCTGCGGTTGCTAGAGGTTTGATCCAACTTGATGACACCACCATCCATCGTCAGAACTGACTGGTGGAAGAGACCTAACCTTAACCCTAAGTGGGTTTTACCCCAATGGGATAAAATCGATTGTGTTGAAGCCAAAACTGGGGGTACCATAGTTGCACTGTGGGTCTTGACCAGAGCATGCGTGGAATGACACACTCTACAGTCTCAGGATTTCGTTTGGCCCAGCTCCATATTTCCATCATAGCTTCCATAGCAAGTGTTTCACAACCTTGGCAACTTGAAGACGGATGGACTTCAACTCTCAGAAGCTGGCCGAAGAATACTAGGAATCGAAGTCCACTCATCTTCAAGCTGAGGAACACCATCTGCCCATCTCCAAGGCTGAGGAACACTGTCCACCCATCCTCAAGGTTGAAAAACGTGTAGTATTCAAGGATAGAACACAGGGTGATGGAGAATCTCTCTCCAGTAGGTCTAGAAACTAGAAGAAGTGAGACACCAGAATAGAAGCGAGATGTCTCAGGAAGGTGACCCTGTTGGTGCCAGCTCAGAAGAAGGAACAATTTGACTCTTCCGTCTCGTGTGACCTCATCACAGCCTTCTGCTGCAACTTTGGAAACCTGACTTAATTGAGGCACTCGCTGTACTGGCTTAATGGAGAAGACAGATGGATCCAGAGAGAGAGAGGGAGAGAGAGAGAGAGAATGAACAAGAGACAAATGGAGCGATAGGGGTTGGGAGGCAAATAAGCAAAGATCGGAAGGCCGATAATACGCCGGCCAGCATTAAACGGATCTTCCTAAAGCACCACCTGCCTACTTAATCCAAGCACAATCCATCTAACTGTTGCCAGGGATGACTCAAGTGAATATAAGGGGGAGCATTATATCATAGGTATGTTCCTTAAGCACGAAACTAGTATAGCATCCTATCAGTTATTTTTCAAGAGAACCATCCAAACTCTGTGCTTAGGAGGTCAGGTCTAAGTCCAAAGATGACACAGCGAGATCCACTCTTTATTCGCTTATAGCCAATAGACTAAATCTTGCCAGACTAAAGCTATAACCTTGTAACACATTGTTTTTGAACCTTGAAGATGGGTGGACTTCAGCTCCCAGAATTCCCCAGCCAGCAGGGCTAACTTTAGGCCAATCACCAGGAGACGTGAAAGCCAGATGGGTGACTTGGAAAAATCACCAGGAGACATTGAGTTCTAGACCTGCCTTAGGCATGAAAGCAGGCTGGGTGACTTTGGGCCAGTCACCTGGAGATGGTGAGTTCTAGTCCCGCCTTAGGCCTGAAAGCCAGTTGAGTGACTTTAGGCCAATCACCAGGGGATCCTGGGTTCTAGTCTTGCCTTTGGCATGACAGCTGGATGGGTGACTTTAGGCCAATCACCCAGGAGACTGCGTGTTCTAGTCCCGCCTTAGGCATGAAAGCCAGATGGATGACTTTGGGCCAATCACCAGGGGATCCTGGGTTCTAGTCCTGCCTTTGGCATGACAGCTGGATTAGGCCAATCACCCAGGAGACTGCATGTTCTAGTCCCGCCTTAGGCAAGAAAGCCAGATGGGTGACTTTGAGTATGGCTAGCTGGGGAATTCTGGGAGTTGAAGTCCACCCATGTTCTAGCTGCCAATGTTGAGAAAGGCTGTTCTAAGATAATAGATATATCTTGGGAGATTCCAAGGGGATGGCTACCCTGAACCTCTTCCTACTCCTCCATCTAGTTTAGGATTGTGCAGTCTCTTGCGATGGGCCCCTCTCCGGAATCTGCTGCCTTCTTTTCCTAGGAAACAGTGGTGCCACTGCTGGCATTTGTCCTCCCCCCACTCTTCTCCAACTACCCATTTCATCACAATGGCATGCAAGGGCAGCTTTGAACCCAAATGCGCTGCCCTCCTTCCTCACTGTCTTTCTGACGTCACCCTGTCGCCCAAACTATGGATCCGGTCTAGAACATCTCACATTCCCAGCTGGCCTCTTGAAGACGAGACACCCGTCGTTCTTTGCCGAACGGATTCTGCATCGAGTGGAAAGAGAATTAGTAAAGGGACTTAGGGAGTATTTTTTCCTTCTCTGTAATTCTAGTTTAGAGCAACCCAGCGCTCAAAAATTGACTGAAGCTGTGCGCTAACGATGCAAAGTCCTCCAGACTCAGTTCAGCTTCAGCAATTCATTGCATTTGCATGAGCCTGTATAAGAGAAGTATTTTGGGGTGTGTTAAAGGAATGTCTGGAACATTCTGCCATGTGCCAGAACAAAAGGGTGGGTGACTTACGCTGGGTCAATGTCTGTCTAACATTGCTTGAAAAAGAGGCTTAAGACATTTATTGGAAGCACCAGAAGCAAGGCAAGAAATAATGGATGGAAACGCATCAAGGAGAGAAGCAACCTGGAACTAAGGAGGAATTTCCTGACAGGGAGAACAATTAAACAGGGGAACAAACAGCTTTCCTCCAGAAGTTGCGGGTGCTCCATCACTGGAGGATTTTAAGAAAAGACTGGACAGCCATCTATCTGGAATGACAGAGAGTCTCCTGTTTGAGCAGGGGGTTAGTCTAGAAGACCTCCAGGGCCCCTTCCAGCTCTATTCTGATTGGAGAGTCAGAGGTTTTTCACCCCTCCTATTGGTCGTCTTGCAAATGGTTGAAAGAAATTTGCTTTTCGAATGTGAAAAATCTCCATTCTTGCACTTATTAAAAAGGTGGTCCAGGGATACGTGTGAATGTCCTGAATTTCATTCCTCTGTCCTTTTTCTAGCAGCTTCCACTCAACTCTGTGGCCCCGTGCCAGAGAACACTAAGTCTGTTGAATGTCTCCTCTTTCTGCAAGCTTAAGAGGCAGCTGTACAGAAGGAACAAGAAAGGGCATGGTGGGCGCCTAAATTATACATACGCACTCCCTTATTAATATTTAAATTAATGACATTTCAAGCACAGGCAGGTAATTCAACCAAGCAATTTCTGGAGGGCTCTCTCCAGACTTCTGGCCAATGAGAATGGTGATGCTGGGATAGCTGTTCAGGAGAAGCTAACCTATGAATTTCATTAACTTCAACCAGGATTCTCCAAACAAGCATCTGAGGCCTGACTGGCTGGGGATTCTGGGAGGTGAAAACGTCTGATACAAGCAGACCATATCCACAGTCTTTATAGCAGCACGTGGTCCAGACGGGATACATGCAAAACCTTCTATGTCAGCAAGAATAGAATTAGAATAGAATAGAATAGAATAGAATAGAATAAGAATAGAATAGAATAGAATAGAATAGAATAGAATAATAGAATAGAATAGAATAATAGAACAGAATAGAATAATAGAATAGAACAGAACAGAATAGAATAGAATAGCATAGAATACAGAGTAAAATGAACAGAATAGAATAGAATAAGGAGAAACTTCCTGACAGTTAGAACAATTAACCAGTGGAACAACCTGCCTCCAGAAGCAGTGAATGCTCCAACACTGGAAGTTTTAAAAAAGAGAATGGATAGTCATTTGTCTGAAATGGTATAGGGTTTCCTGCCTGAGCAGGGAGTTGGACTAGATGACCTCCAAGGTCCCTTCCAACTTTATTATTAGAATAGAATAGAATAGAATAGAATAGAATAGAATAGAATAGAAGCTGGAAGGTACCTTGGAGGTCTTCTAGTCCAGCCCCTTGCTCAAGCAGGAAGAGAACATTCTGGAAAAATCCATATGGTCCTCAACCTCAGCAATCCATTCTCGGGAGGTCTGTTGGTACAGGCAGTCCCTCAATGTACAACCTCAACAGAGCCCCACATTTCCATTGTTAAGCAAGACAGTCGCTAAGTGGAGTCTTGCCCCATGTTTATGACCTTTCATGCCACAGTTGTTAAGTGAATCAGCACAGTTGATAAGTCAGTCACCTGGTTAAGTGAATCCGGCTTCCCCCATTGACTTTGATGTCAGAAGGTCGCAAAAGGTGATCACGTGACCCTGGGAGACACGGCAACCATCATAAATACGAGTCAGTTGCCAAGTGTCTGAAATTTGATCACATGACCTTGGGGATGCTGCTACGGCCGTGAGAAAAACGGTCATAAGGAACTTTTTTCAATGCCGTTCTAACTTTGGTCATTAAATGAATGGTGGACTGCCTGTGTTGACTTCCAGTATGCAGGGCGAACCTCTGAAAAACCCACCAGATCAGCCCCAGGATGTGTGGGTCGATGCGGTGCTAATGGAAGGTTCTAGATTCCTCTTGAATGTTCCATTTTTCCGAATGGCAAGTTTTGTATAGCTTTGGTTCAGAATATCATCAGATTTATAGCCTCCCCAGATGTCAGGAGGCAACTGACACACTTATTCAGAAAATACACGCTAGCTAGCACACACAAAATATGAGACCAAAGTTTTTGCAAAATACATGCCAGGTGATCAAACAGGAATAAAATTCCATGTGGGCGGGAAAAATTTGGAGCTTTCCATTCCTTCAGCAAAAAGTTATTTTCATGAGAAAGACTGATACTCACAAAACAGTCCAAGATCTCTTGTGCTGGTAAGTTCACTAGAAAATAAATCTTATCTAATTCCAGGCTGCAATACACTAGAAAGAACCCCAGGTAGCAGCAAAGAGATACAGAAAAAAATAAAATATCCTCTGCTACCATCTAGTGGTCCACTAGGGGTTTGCAGGACAGTTCTAACCCCGATTCAAGTAGGTACTCTATTTCTCCCTTAATCTTTCTTGAACCTTACAGAGCAACAGGG
Organism: Crotalus tigris; assembly: GCF_016545835.1. NCBI lineage: Eukaryota > Metazoa > Chordata > Lepidosauria > Squamata > Viperidae > Crotalus > Crotalus tigris. Next base: position 7,202 of record NW_024097591.1, read on the forward strand.
CATCGTGCCCAATGTAATCCATTAGTTAGGACAGCATATCAAACTTGGTTCCTGAGTTAATCCATCTTTCACGATCACGCCATCTATCAAAGCATAAACTAATTGAAGAATTTGAGCCGGCCCATCACACAAAGTGCAAAACCAAGGTTAAAAGCTAAACAACACTTTGTACATTTGCACAAATGCATCAGCTAGGTTTTCCACTGACCTGGTTAAGTGTGTGGTGTAAACCAAGCCTTTCTCTGCCAAGAACTTTTCTTTCTCACACATACACACACGTAATCCCTGATTGGCTCCCTCAGATGCTGCCCAGACACATTAATCCCGAGAGCGAAGATTACGGCCTGTTTAGCACGCTGTTGTACTTGATCAATAGAAACCGAGTCTGTCCAAAGTCTGTCAATGCAAAGGTCTGACAAAGAGACACAACAATGGTTGGGAAAGTCAACAAAGACCTGATCATCATCCAGCAGCCTCAAACCAAGAGCTTCTAAAGCTGGACCCTTTCAGCCTCGTTCCTTGTGACGGAGATCTTTTTATGAGTGCAGTAGTCCATTACTCAAAAGAAAATCCCTTTTGTACTTAGAAAACACTCTGTAAAGTTGGTTTGTGTGTGTGTGTGTGTGTGTGTTAGGATTAGAAGATCTGGTGAGAGTCCCAGTGTCTGGTGAGGATCCCAGGTGCTTCATCACTGGAGGTTTTTAAGAAGAGATTGGACAGACACTTGTCCGAAATGGTACAGGGTCTCCTGCTTGAGCAAGGGGCTGGACTAGAAGACCTCCAAGGTCCCTTCCAGCTCTATTTTGATTGATTGATCGATCTCTTCCCCAGGTCTCCTGGAAAGAACAAAGGCCTCCTTTCTCTGCTTCCAATTCCAAAGAAGTTGTCACTCTTGCTCCTGTGAGTTCTCCAGAAGACAGGAAACGGCAAGACTGCACAGTCACGGTGCCAGTTTCTCGGTCGTGGCTCTGCCAACTGGAAGCGAGTTGTACTCGCACCTACGAAGTAGGATGTCAAACGTTTTGCTCTGAAATAAAGCTGAGGATGGTCCAAGTTTCCAGCCAGGGCACTTGGCCATGCCAAGGAACCGGCTACCATGGAATTGGAGAAGGGCCACCAACTTAGAGGGCTTGAAAATAGAAGATACCTATCGTGGCCTTTAGCTCAAGGACTTTGACCCAACCCAGTGGGCTTCCGATGCTCTTGGTTGCTAGACTCCATGGAACCTCCAGGTTCAAAGACAGCCTACCCCTGAAGCCGAAGATTAGGGAATAAGAGGGAGAAGCTTGACCAAAGATCTCCCAAGGCTTGCCAGAAGAATGTGAGATGAACTTGGCTTTGACACAGATCTAAACCTTTTCCAGTTCTCCACTGCTAAGAAAGGTTCAGGTCACTTTCAGCTCATGTTTGGTTAGTAATTCAACCCTGCCGGTTTTATAAGGGAAGGCCCAACCCAGCTGACCCCTGCCTTAAAGAAGGCAGAGCTGCAGAGCTGCAGAAAGGATCCAGCCATGGCCACTTCAAAGGAAGCCAACTTTTAGACATTGCCCAAAGAGGCTCATCATGAGACTCTCAAAAGCTGCCTTCCCCCAAGAGAGAGGCTGTTTTGCCAAAGGTTTCTTCCCCTTTAGACTTGGCCTTCACGACAAACAGAAGCTGCGTTTGTTTGGCTTCCAACGTTTGCAAATATATAAGATTCTCCCCTTCCGGTTCTTACGCAACAAACGCGAGTCCACACAACAGCAAGCAGACCAGGCGTTGCTGGTTCCAACACGGGGAAGGAGAACGTTTCTGAAAGCAGCCAGCTCAAACTTCTCTCTACCTAGGATGAGCAAAGGCCAGGCAGGACCATTTCAGGGACAGACAGACTGCAAAAACATGTGCTTTTATTTATTCTTGCAACAAAAACCCCCACACAAAACAAAAAAAGCACACACTCCTTTTCTACCTCAACAGCCTTGAAGAACCCAATCGCTGGAATGTCACTGCAGCCTGATTTATTATTTTTAAACGGGGTTGGGCAGGGCATAACACAAAATCGCCGAGCACCATTGCCCCAGCCGCCTCCTTGGGGAGGTTCCCCCCCCCAAAGCATCCAACGCCTGCCACTTGTGCAAACAAAAGCCGTTTCAGAGAATTGCTGCTGTGGCATCCGCCAACCTCTCTCGCCTTGGCAAGGGAAGGGAATGGCAGTGCCCGCTCTGCTGCCGCAGCAGTTGCCCCGTTTTCCCCCAGCCAGCCGGCCTGTTATGTTCTTTGCAAAGGGTAGCAGCCACCTCCGGCGCCTTCCTCCCTTCCTCCACCTTCTCCCTCAGCTTCTCCCCCCCACCCACTTAAGGGCTGCTCCCTCCCAAGGTGGCTCTGTTTGCATACATTAGAACTGGCAAAGATTCCTGCAGTCGCCTCCTCTTCTTCCTCCTCCTCCTCCTCCTCCTCCTCCTCCTCCGCCTCAGTCAGACACATCAACACCAACCAGCCGAGTTGCTATCCTGGGGGCTTCTCTCCCTCTCCCCCCCCCCGTCTTCCTTCCATCGCAAGCAAGCAAACAGCAGTGAATCCCCCCTCCCCTCTCTGCCAGTTGTTTCCCTTCCAAGGGCTGCTCCCTAATTTTAAATGCAGGACGCCCCTTTGGAAAGACCCCCCCCTTTTTTGCTGCCGCTCTTCTTAAAGCGACCCCCGGACCGATTTTTGAGAGAAGGTGCCATGGGGAGGGGGCTGGCAGGAGCAGAGAGGGGGGGAGAGAGAGACTTGGGTGCCTTGCAAGGAAGTCTTTGGCTCGGCTTGGCTTCCCCAGCTTTGGACTCCGGTGGGATAGCTGCCCCTCTCTCTCTCTCTCTCTCTCTCTCTCTCGTCCGCCCCTTCCCCTCTTTTCTCGGTCTCCGTGCAAAGCATCCCGCCTCGCAGCGCCTGGAAACCCCCCTGGATGGCCGAGGCTTCCTTGCAACGGCGGATAAATAAAACAGCAGCCAGCCAGGCTCCCTCCCTCCCTTCGGCGCCTTGCAGGGCACTTCGCCGCCCCTTCCCACCCCACTGACGACCCCCTCCCTCCCCCCCTCCCACCCAGGCGTGGACTCACGATCGTGCGAGAGATTTCCTCGGCTGGCGGCGATCAAGCCCGAGCTGACCAGGAGCCACAGAGGCAGCATGGTGGGCAGGGGGGAGCCGCTGGCCGTCTTTCGGGGGGAGGGGAGAAAGGAGGAAGGAAGGAAGGAAAGGAGGAAGGAAGGAAAGGAGGGCAGCGGGGAGGAGGAGGATGGAGGAGGAGAGGGGGAATCCGACGCCTCCCCCCGGGCGGGTGGGCGGCTAGCAAACTTCGTCCTTGCCCCCTCCCCGCCGCTGGAGGGGGGAGAAAAAGAAGGGATGGGCCGAAGAGAGCAAGCAAGGGGGGGCTCGACCTTTGGCCCCGACCCCTCCCGCCCCGGCTCTGCCTCCAAAGCGGGACCGCAGTGGCGCGACGCCGGCCGGCCCGGAGGACGCCGCGGAGGGGGTCCAGCAGAAAGCCGGGGATGCTGCAGTGACTGGGATTAAATAGAGCACCCGGGAGAGACCATTGGGCCGCCGCGGAGAGGGGAGGACGGAGCCAGTCGGAACGCCGAAAGGGAGAGGCGGCGGCGGGGTGGAGAGAGAGAGAGAGAGAGAGAGAGAGAGAGAGGTGGGTGGGTGGGTGGGTGGGTGGGTTTGTGCATCATCCCACCCTCTTCTATGCAAATCGGGGAGGGTCCTTCCAGGCCAGGTGGGGCGGAAGGGGAGAGGCGGAGGCGGCAGGTGGGCGATGCCCGGGCAAGGTGGGGTGGTCCCGGCTTGGGAATCCACGCTCAGCCAGGCTTGGGGCGGGGGGGTGAGGGGGAGCGAGGAGTGGGGGGAGGAGAAGAGAAGCGAAGCTCCCACTCGCCTCCCCCTCTTAGTGCAGACTTGGTGCGGTCCAGATGGCTCCGTTAAAACCCCCCCTCTTCCCCCAAGGATGGGGAAGCTAGAGCCAATATTAAGACTGGAGTGAATGCTGCTGCTGGACGTTGGGGGGAAGCAACAGAAGGGGGGCGCTGGGAAGGGGGCGATGCCGTATCCTCCCCCCACACACACACCCGGCTTGCAAAACACGACACGGATAGGAATCGTTATAATGCATGCGTCTGAGGGGGATGATGGGTAAGAGGGTCCTGGTTGGAGATGAGCCGTCCATCCGGATGGTGGAATTCGGACTTGGGCCAATGGGATCCTGGATCCAGGTGTGACGGTACCTGTGGGCGCTCCATCACTGTACATTCACTTGTCTGAGACAGTATAGGTTCTGCCTGAGCAGGGGGCTGGACTAGAAGACCTCCAAGGTCCCTTCCAGTTCTATTCTATTCTATTCTATTCTATTCTATTCTGTTCTGTTCTATCCTATACTAAATTCTATTCTATTTTTATTTCTATTCTATTTTTATTTCTATTCTTAATTCTATTCTCTTCTATTCTCTTCTATACTAAATTCTATTCTATTTTTAATTCTATTCTATTCTTATTTCTATTCTATTCTATACTAAATTCTTTTCTATTTTTAATTCTATTCTATTCTTATTTCTATTCTATTCTTATTTCTATTCTATTTTTATTTCTATTCTATTCTATTCTATTCTATTCTATTCTATTCTATTCTATTCTATTCTAAAGATTCAAGATTGTTTGATGCAGCTTTGTGTTTTTAAAAACTTCTAGGTTGTTTGCCCAGGGCATGGGTGGGGTGGGGGTCCAAAAAATCAAGATGGCAGCCGTGCCCATGGGATCAAGGTCCCACCTGTTTAAAAAAGACGAGTGAGACATCAGATCACCTGTCAATCAGGGCTTCCATGTTGATTTTGTTGATTCCTCTGTCTTCGCTGGAGGGGGCCAGTTGGAATCTAGCCACATACTACAGGTGTTTTAAAGAAGTACAGAGAACCCTCAGCTTAACAACTGTCATTGTGCCCACAAGTTTGGTCATGGGTTGTGATGGTCATAAAGTGGATCCCCAGGTCCCAATTTTACAGCCTCTTTTGCAGTGGTCGTTAAACAAACCCATTGTTTGCTATGGGGTGAACCCAAAGCCAATACTGCTTTCTGGCAAAATGGTCATAAATGTGGGCCCATTTCCGAGTGCCAAAAAATGCAGTCACATATCCATGGGGCGGACCCCGACACTGGAACTTTGAATCTGGGTTGTAAGTCCTATTTTGCGGGGTGTGGGGGGGTCTGTCATAACTTCAGACACTCACTAAGCCAGGGGGTCTTCACACTTGGCCCTTTGATGACTTGTGGACTTCAGCTCCCAGAATTCCTCAGCCAGGCTGAGGAATTCTGGGAGTTGAAGTCCACAAGTCATCAAAGGGCCAAGTTTGAAGACCCCCCTGCTCAAAGGGTTCAAGGCTAACTTAGTGGGAATCTCCCCTAATTGTGGGTCCTTGGGGGGGGGGAGACAAAGCTAGATTGTAAGACTGAGAGACGTGACACAAATCAGGGCGTTCCCCGATTGATCAAGGCTTGATGCTGGCTTGTCCCAGCCCAAGTCTTTCCCTTAACCACACCCCTTGGCAAGCTTATTAGAAGTGAGTGATATCGGGGCCGTTTCGCCCAACAAGCCCCCTTGAACGAGTTTGCACTAATTTTCCAGACAAAAATTCACAATAACAAAACAAAGCACACCCCCCCCCCCCATACAACTCATTGGAATTCAAGGGATGAGAGAATCCGGGGGACCAACCCCACCCTCTCCAAACCTTTGTGCTAAGTCTCAGACTGCCTGCAGGGGGGGCACCAGAGTCAAAACAGGTTTCAGATGTTATTAACTACCTTTATAGACCACGACAAAGATCTGGAAGGGGTTGAACATCCCCACCCAAAGATAGTTTAGAATTAAAGCGGCAGTCGGTCAACATCCAATGCAGCTAAAGTCATCCCTGTGGGGTGTAGAAGGGGGGGGGGGGACGAAATGCTAGGATACAGCTATGAAACTAGCCCAGTATGATTTCTACTTGTGAAAACGGGCAGGCTCAGAAGCTCAGATTGGTTGTTGTTGTTTTAAAAAAGAGCTAGTTTAATTATCTCATCCATCACCTAATTCAATTAGATGTTTTTTTTGTTTTTTACAATTCTGGCTGGGGAATTCTGGGAGATGAGGTCTACGCTTATCAAAGCTGCCAAAATTGAGAAAACCCTGATTTAATATGGGCTTCTGGCCAGATTGAACTGAAAATGAAGTAAAAATGAAATGGATTAGGTGAATGTGCTTTTTTTTTTTAATGCATTCTTGCTCTGGAGTCAATTCCCTCCATCCTTTTTTGGCTTCTGAAGCTCCCTCTTATGCATGGAGAAACAAGCAAACATTGGACACTTATTTTTAATAAAATAGATTATAACAGTGAGGAGTCAGGGAGCAGTTTGGTGGGGGGAGAGATGGCAAGCAAAATTAAACTCCATCAAGATGCGTGTGCAAAATAGATTGTAGGAAGAGAGCTGCATTTGTCAATGGTACTGTAGCCCCAAATTAGGAGGAGTCTGACGAACAGTGTTTGGGAAAAGACATAGGAGTCTGTGAGCTGCAGCTGTCTTTAATAGAATTTGTTAGCTGAAAAATGTGCTGCCCAGATTCCCTCTGATGTTTTTGGTACCTTATAGAGAAATATGCGGATGGACTTCAGGGAGAGAAGGAGGGGAGCAAGGAAGGAAAAAATAGAAGGAAAATGGAAGGAAATTAATGTTGGGCTGCATTAACAGAGGGATAGAATCAAGATCACGTGAAGTATTAATACCACTTTACAAGGCCTTGGTATGGCCACACTTGGAATGCGGCATCCAGTTTTGGTCACCACGATGTAAAAAAGATGTTGAGACTCTAGAAAGAGTACAGAAAAGAGCAACAAAGATGATCAGGGGACTGGAGGCTAAAACATATCAGGAAAGGTTGCTGGAATTGGGTATGTGTAGTTTAACAAAGAGAAGGACGAGGGGGGACATGATAGCAGTGTTCCAATATCTCAGGATGGCCCCAAAGAAGAGGGAGTCAAGCTGTTCTCCAAAGCACCTGAGGGCAGGACAAGAAACGGATGGAAACTCATCAAGGAGAGAAGCAACCTAGAACTAAGGAGAAACTTCCTGACAGTGAGGACAATTAACCAATGGAACGACTTGCTACCAGACATTTTGTCCAAAATGGTGTAAGGTTTCCTGCCTGGGCAGGGGGTTGGGTTTGATGACCTCTGAGGTCCCTTCTAACTTTATTATTATTATTATTATTATTATTATTATTATTATTATTATTATTATTATTATTGATCATCGCGCAGTCAGCCAGATGTTCAGACTGGATTTGGCATTTTTGTCTACCTATCGAGTCCTTACCCAGGACCTGGGATAGGCAGATGTGGATGTTTGATGATATTACAGATCTCGTCGCAGGATGGAAGCAGTTCCTAGTAAGGCCGCCTTTTGCAATTGACTAATGGCGAATTTGTCAATGCCGATGATGGTGTTCAAGTGGTGCTCCAGTTGTTTTGGGATTGCACCCAAGGCGCCTATGACTATTGGTACTTATTGGTTGTTGTTGTTATTATTATTATTAAAAGAAGAAAGGCAGGAAAAAGGGAAAGGGAAAAGGAAGGAAGGAAGGAAGGAAGGAAGGAAGGAAGGAAGGAAGGAAGGAGGAAAGAAAGGAAGGAAGGAAGGAAGGAAGGAAGGAAGGAAGGAAGGAGGAAAGAAGGAAGGAAGGAAGGAAGGAAGGAAGACAATGTTCATTCCAATCTTAATCTTAGGATCAATGGGGAATGATGACTGGGAATCCAGTTGCCCATTTACCAGCCTCCCTGGCAGGGCTGGCACTGCCTCACCCTCTTTCCTTACGTAGCCCTCCTCTTTCCATCTCTTTTGCCAATAGCTGGCTTTGCAATTAGCAGGGCTGCTAACAGCCATTGATCAGCTTTCCTTGTGGATTAGTTGGATCCCTTTGTTACACAAGGAGAGAAGACCAACCCGGCTTGTTCAATATCACCATCTCTCCCAATAATTGCAGTCCCGAAATCGAATTTGTCATTTCTTCCCTGAAAAAAAAGAGGCTTCTGTTTTTCTGCTTTATTCTCAGAGTACTTGAGACGTTCCTTCACATTTCTTTCCTCCCGTCTCCTTCTATTTCTTTAACCTGCTTTATGGCAAAGGGCGCAACTGCTAATCTTATTGATTTTATTTTATTTGTATACTTTTTCCCATCTCTCTAAACAATGTTTTTTTTTCAAACTTGTGGACTTCAACTCCCAGAATTCCCCAGCCAGCTTGCTTTAAGATGGGTGGACTCCTGGAATTCTTTAGGCATCATGCTTTAAGATGGGTGGACCTCAACTCCCAGAATTCCCCAGCCAGCATTCTTTAAGCTGGACAAACTTAAACTCCCAGAATCCCGCAGCTAGCATGCTTTAAGATGGGTGGACTTCACCTCCCAGAATTCCCCAGCCAGCCTGCTTTAAGATGGGTGGACTTCAACTCCCAGAAGTCCCCAGCCAGCATGTCTGGTTAAGGAATTCTGGGAGTTGGTCCACCAACTTTTAAGGCTGCCAAGGTTGGAGACCCCTACTCTAAAGCCATCCTCCCAGTCTGAACGAGCTTCACCCTCTCAAAGTCGTTGGACTACAATTCCCAGCATCCCTCTCCAGCAGCCATGCTGTTGGAGCTGCTGGTAGTTGTCATTTGGCCATCTCTGGAGCCCCCCCCCGCTTTCCGCGTTGAAATGTGGCCTCATTCTGGAAAGCCAAATTTCCTTTGGCTGGCCCAGAGGGATTTATAGAAAAGCAGTTTCAGTTTTTGATTCAGTCTCCCCTGCAACGGGGATGGTTTCCTCACCTAACTTTATTTTTCTTTCTCTGTCTTTCTGTCTCTCTCTTTCCCAGAAGCGCTTTCTGAGTGTTGTTTTTGCTTTCTTGAAAGGCCACGGGGAATGAGGGATTCTTCCTCCTCTTGAGAGTCAGTTAGGCCTATTTTAAATTCAGGCTGCCAGTCTTGCGAGCAGCAGGGAAGACAGGAAAGGAAGAATGGCACTCTCTATTCATTAGTCACCCAGGACGAGTTTATTGCAATAAACGTCTGAATTCCACCTTAAAGCGTTGGCATCTTTGGAAGGAGTGGCGGGCAAAGGCGGAACAATAATACGCAGCAGGTTCCCCCCACTGCGCGCATATGCGCAACACACTGGTGCATATCTGCCTGCCAAAGACACAGAGATGCTCTCCTCCAGGCTAACCCCAGGTGATAGGCAAATGCCTATCGGTCCATGGCGAGAAGCGCATAGACCTAAGGATGGGAGAGACTTTAAATTAAAAGCTCAAGGGCCAGTGGCCAAACAAGGGAACCCAGGTCTTTGGAAAGGAGTGAGAGTTGCATTTGCTTTTCAGTTGCACTTTGCAAACCTTCACATCCCTTGTGTCCCTAAGAAAGCGTAATTCCTTTTTTTTCTTCTTTAGGAGGATAGTATTTTATGCACTGTTGCTCTAGGTCGAGGTGCATGGGGAAGTTCCATGCTCTTTTATGGAGGATTAATGAACTAACCAAAGGGCCTTCAGGTCCAGGCAGATGGCCGGACAGATGCTCCAGAAAGTGGGGTGTAAAGGTGACACCTTTGTCCTGTTCCTTTTCTAAAATCAAGGGACGTTCGGAGGTAAACTGCCTCTGGGTATGACGTCCCGTCTAGCCGTACGAAATTGGGGTCTGTGTCCCATTGAGAGCAGAGCTGGCATCGTGGTTAGAGTGCTCAGCAAGGATTGGGGAGGGTTAGGGTGGAGTTTACTCACCTGTGAAAGTGACCTTGGGCTACTTCCAGGTTTATTGTAGCGAGAGCGGGAGAAATCACCTTGGACTCCTGGAAGAAAAATGCAAAATAAACAGATTTTTCTTTTGGAAATGTTTGCCTTTTTTCAACCGTCTCCCTTCCCCTAGGTGTCCAAATATACAACACTTGTAAAAAAAAAAAAAAGACATGGTATCAACTACCATCTTGACTTTTTTGATCTCAAAGGACAGCCTTGTGTGGGAGGAGGGTGTGCAGAACCAAAAAGCCTCCCCCCACTTTTTTTTTTTTTTTTGCAATTCCCACAACTGCCTGCAGGAAACTTCCCAACTCCACGGGGTATTGTTAAAAAATGTGACTTCTAAAGTAGATTTGATCCAGGACAGAGAGACAGACAGACAGACAGATATGGATGAAGATAGATAGATAGATAGATAGATAGATAGATAGATAGATAGATAGATAGATAGATAGATAGATAGATAGATAGATAGACAAAAAGACAGCCAGATTAGATAGATAGATAGATAGATAGATAGATAGATAGATAGATGGATGGATGGATGGATGGATGGATGGATGGATGGATGGACGGACAAACAGACAGGCAGACAAAAACAAAACTCCCAAACATTATTCAGCCTTTAAAATTAGACCCTTGGTCAATTTCATCGTGATCAATTCAGTCCTTCCATTTCTTGATTAGGGAATTTGATTTGATGATTTGATAAGTAATTTTCTAGGCAAGGGATGGCTTTAAAGATCCCCCCCCCAGTCCCAAACAGCAATGAAGCTGTGGAAGTACCAGCCAGTATAAATCAATTTATCGATACCTTTCACTTCTAATATTCTGCATGTGTACCTCTAGTACTTGCTGTATAAGTATAAAACAAAGAAGTCAAGAAAGCAGAAAGTTTGATCTGTCAAAAGATGGTTATTTGATTGATCAGGGGCCATCAAGTCAGTTTCCACTCTCAGTGAACACATCAAGTAGACAAAATTTTGAATAGTTTATTTCTTTCTGGGTTGGATGAACTGGCATAGCCAGCCCAAAGAGTTGCATGTTATAAATTTTTTTTTGGGGGGGGGGCTGGGTCACATTTCAGATTTCAAGAGCATCCAATGAGCAAATTCACATAATGTCTGCCAAGATCTTGCAAACTCCAGCATAGTTGCCATCTCCTGCTACTAAACAGCCCGTTTTCTAGAAGGCAAGTTTGTCTCCTTGGATGCTTTTTTTTCCCCCTTCTCAAACAGCTTCCTTGAAAATAATTAGGATACTACAGACAGCTTGTTTTGCTAAAGAGCTATTGCCTAAAGATATTTTTTTAGGTAAGAGTTATTTTTACAAGAGCCCGGATGCATCTGGTGCTTGATGGGCACCAAAGCAAATGTTTTAGATTACACTGGAGTTGCCGGGCGCCATTTTGTTCATACCTAACCTATGCTGTAATGTCCAAAAATGTATAAAGGCATACATTATACCAGATGTGTTGTACATTACAGGAAGTCCTTGACTTAAACAACCATTTGTTTAGGGCAGGGGTCTTCAAACCTGGCCCTTTTATGACTTGTGGACTTTGACTCCCAGAATTCCTCAGCCAGGCACACTTTTTTCCCTGTGCCGTTGTAATTTTGAATGCGCACTAAAGGAATTGTCACATGTAGAGGACTGCCTGTAGCTGATAAGGGAGAAAAATCTAAATTTCCCCCAAATTTAGTTCTGCCAGATTACTGCGCATGCTGGTCGTGCTTTTCCCACGTCCTCTTGGAAAATGAACCCGGTTAAACTCAGCAGAGACCTGTTTTTGAGTCGACGTGCTAAAAGACCAACCTGTCAACTGAGAAATTGGCCGGAGTGAGCAAATTAAGCCCATTCTTAATTCATTAACACGCTGGATCCAATTCAGCCTGACAACTCATTTGAATCCGTGGCATCCCCTTTTAAAAGCTTGGTTTCCATGCAAGCCCTTATTAAGAAAAATAAATAAATAAATATTGCATTTGGCAAGCCTGGTCTTAGATTTGTCTGTCTGCTCATCCCGTCGGTAAACAATGAGACAGTGGAGCAATTAAAGATGTTCCTTAGAGGCCTTCATCGGATCGGAAGTGAAACCTCCTCATAAAGCAGGCTGGGGCATTCTGGGAGTTGAAGTCCACAGGTCTTCAAGTTGCCAAGGTTGAGGACCCCTGTCATACAGGACATATAGCTGACTCCGTTGCTCGTTTTTCTGATGTATTTTTCATGCTTTGCAGGCCGTTCTTTTGCTTTCCTCCGATTCACGGGGCAGATTTCGAAATGCTATCGTGGTTATTAGGGTTTGTCGCCCGGTCAGCCAGATGTTTGGACTGGATTTTGGCATTTTTATCCACCTATCGAGTTTCTCCCAGGGATTTGGGCTGAGCAGATGTTGTTTGGTGATGCTAGGGAAATCGTCGCAGGAGATCAGCTGTTGCGAGTCAAGCTGCCTTTTGCAATTGTCCTAGGGGGATTTTGTCAATGCTGATGGTGTTCAAGTGGTGCTCCAGATGTTTTAGGATGGCACCCTATGGTGCTTATCGCTATCGGTCCTGTCTTTGCTTTCTTTTGCCACAGTCGTTCTACTTTTTTTATGTTATCTTTCTCTTCTCATCTGCTGTATCCACTATCCAGACTTTTTTTAGAATAGAATAGAAATAGAAATAAGAATAGAATAGAAATAGAAATAGAAATAGAATAGAATAGAATAGAATAGAATAGAATAGAATAGAATAGAATAGAAATAGAATAGAATAGAAATAGGAATAGGAATGGAATGGAATGGAATACAATAGAATATATGGGATAGAACAGAATAGAATGGAATGGAATAGAATAGAATATATGGGATAGAATAGAATGGAATAGAATAGAATAGAATAGAATAGAATAGAATAGAATAGAATAGAATAGAATAGAATAGAATAGAAATAGGAATGGAATAGAATAGAATATATGGGATAGAATAGAATAGAATGGAATGGAATAGAATAGAATATATGGGATAGAATAGAATAGAATAGAATAGAATAGAATAGAATAGAATAGAATAGAATAGAATAGAAATAGGAATGGAATAGAATAGAATATATGGGATAGAATAGAATAGAATGGAATGGAATAGAATAGAATATATGGGATAGAATAGAATAGAATAGAATAGAATAGAATAGAATAGAATAGAATAGAATAGAATAGAATAGAATAGAATAGAATAGAATAGAAATACAGAATATAGAATATAGAATATAGAATACAGCATAGAATAGAAATACAGAATAGAATAGAAATACAGCCCCCTAGTCTGCTATCATCTACCATTTGTATTTTCTGAGAATTCTTACAGGAATCAACAAAGCTGCCGAAATGCTTTGTTGATAAAGAAGGCGCTGTATTACAATGACAAATCATTAATAAGGAAAGGTGCTGGAGATCAACTCAGGGTTTTCTTATGTGTCCCACCCTGCCTACCTCTACATTTCCAAAACATCAAGAAGATCAAAGGGATGATATCTGCCTTTCTAAACAGCTTTACTTTTAACTTTTAAACGCGATAAGCGATGGCTGTAAATAAAATATCACATTAAATGGAATATACTTGTTTTTGATTATATCCCAGCAATGGGCATATTGTCAGGAGACAATCATGCCTCAGAACATGGAGGGGGAAGAGGAGGAGGAGGAGGAAGAGGAGGAGGAAGAAGAGGAGGAGGAGGAAGAGGAGGAGGAGTGATCAAACATCAAGATCTTCTGAAATTTGATAGATATTTTATCTTTGGGTGCTTCTTCCGTAGCATCTTTTGGTTCTTGCTTGCACAAAGTGTTCTATATTTATCTCTATAGTGGCCTCCTCCTCCTCCCCCTCCCCCTTCCCCTTCCTCCTCCTCCTCCCCCTTCCCCTTCCTCCTCCTCCTCCTCCTCCTCCTCCTCCTCCTCCTCCTCCTCTTCTTCTTCTTCTTCTTCTTCTTCTTCTTCTTCTTCTTCTTCTTCTTCTTCTTCTTCTTCTTTTTCCTCTTCCTCTTCTTCCTCTTCTCCTCCTCTTCCTCCTTCTTCTCTTCCTCCTTCTCCTCTTCCTCCTCCTCCTCTTCTTCTTCTTCTTCTTCTTCTTCTTCTTCTTCTTCTTCTTCTTCTTCTTCTTCTCCTTCTCTTCTTCCTCCTCCTCTTCCTCCTTCTTCTCTTCCTCCTCCTCCTCCTGCTTGGAGAATTGCCAGATCTCTAAGCCAAATCTTTGCTCACTCCCATCCTCAGCATCTTCCTTCGCCTGATGGGATGGGAACAAACAAATGTCCTGGCCGGTAGGGAAAATATATATATATATATATATACACACACATATATATTCCAAGCCTTCTGTTTTGCTCTCTCTCCACCCCTCTCAACATCTTGCCTTTTCACAGCATTTAACTTGGCAGATTTCACATTGGGGATCTCTTGGTGACGCGACGGGAGAAACATATAATAAAATAATCATCGTGTGTTCGTTGCTGTATCTCAAATATTGTTGCTTGGAAACTAATGCCACTGTGCTGGATTAAAAACAGGGGGGGGGAGAGGGAGGAAGAACTGGCAGGAAGCCTCGTTAGGGAAACCCAACGGGGAATGGCGGGCGGGAGGGGGAGATAAGAAAGTGCCCCTGCATGTTTAAGGGCCCCCCCTCTCATCTTTCTGGGTCCTGAGGAGGCTGTCTGCAATGGAAAGAGGAAGGGGTTCACTTCCACGCCATCTACCCTTCATTCCTGCTGGAACCCAACGTTGAGTTGGGATTGAGTTGGCTTGGAAGGACTCTGGTGTCCTGTCTCTTTTGGGCTCCACCAGTTGCCCCAGGTCATTTCCCAATCTCCAAAGTTTGAGTGATTCACTCAGATTTGAATGCCTCCCCCTGCCCCTTTGACCATAACACTTCCCCATAACCCTGCAGTTATGTGAAATTGGGGAAGATGGGTTAAAGAAGAAGGGGCTCCCTCAGATGAAAGAAGGAGGTAGGACTCTACTGAGCAATCAAGCAAATAGATAGATAGATAGATAGATAGATAGATAGATAGATAGATAGATAGATAGATAGATAGATAGATAGATAGATATAGATATAAATATAGATATATATGTATGTAGATCTACATATATGTATGTATGTATGTAATGTATGTATGTATATGGTGTTGAGACTCTGGAAAGAGTGCAGAGAACAGCAACAAAGTGGATTAGAGGTCTGGAGGATAAAACATATAAGGAACGGTTGCTGGAATTAGGCATGTCTAGTTTAATGAAGAGAAGGACGAGGGGGGACATGATAGCAGGGTTCCAGTATCTCAGGGGCTGCCCCAAAGAAGAGGGAGTCAAGCTCTTCTCCAAAGCACCTGAAGGCAGGACAAGAAGCAACGGATGGAAACTAATCAGGGAGAGAAGCAACCTGGAACTAAGGAAAAACTTCCCGACAGTGAGAACAATTAACCAGTGGAACAACCTGCCTCCAGAAGCGGTGAATGCTCCAACATTGGAAGTTTTTAAGAAGAGACTGGACAGCCATTTATCTGAAATGGTATAGGGTTTCCTGCCTGAGCAGGGGGTTGGACTAGATGACCTCCAAGGTCCCCTCCAACCCTGTTATTCTATGTTCTATCACCCCTCCCTTTTAAAGACCCTCCCGATAGACTCTGATAAAAGACTGCAAAGAAAGCAATTGCAGAATGCAATTACGCTGGAAATCTATGAACACCGTAAGGCTGATAATTGGAGAAAGTTTTGGATTTTTTTCAAAAGCAATAGTTGAATTAATCCCTAATGGTTTCTGCTGGTTCTGGTAGATCTGGGAGGGTGGGCCTGTTCTGGGTCTTCCGATGAAGCTGTGTCACCTTGGATGGATGGGTGAGGGTTTAGCAAGATGCTTTGATCTGCTGTGGCATCTAGCTCACCTGCCTTATGGAAAAGAGGGAAGGAGGGAGGGAGAGACACAGAGAGAGAGAGAATGAGAAAGAGAGAGAATGAGAGTATGAGAATGAGAGAGAGAATGAGAAAAAGAAAGAGAGAGAATGAAAGAGAATGAAAAAGAATGAGAGAGAGAGAGAGAGCGAATGAGAAAGAGAGAGAATGAGAGAGAGAGAATGAGGGAATGAGAATGAGAGAGAGAATGAAAGAGAGAATGAGAAAGAGAGAGAATGAGAAAGAGAATGAGAATGAGAGAGAGAGAGAATGAGAGAGAGAGAATGAGAGAGAGAAAGAGAGAGAGAGAGATAGAATGAGAGGGGGGGGGTTCCTGTTGAAGTTCCAGAGGGCCATCAAGAAGACCTGCCTTTCCCCCAGGCACTAAGGTTGGGATGCTAATGGAGTTGCGATATTTTCATGTGACACGTTAGCAAGAGAATGTATTTTTTATTACAGGGGCCTGCACTTGCCTTTTTTAATTATTCAGGACCCCTAGATTATGTATTTATGCTTTTATCTTGCTTCGCCATCCATAATTCCGCTGCTCAGATGGGCAGCCATATACATTTATTGAATAAATCATACGTGTGTAAAACCAACGCTTGCGCGAGTACCGTGTGAGCTGCAATCCCACTGTTTTAAAAATGCAGAAGTGCTCAGCCCACACAAATAGGGGATTTTAGCGCAATTTCACAGGACGGGTTGATGCAAAATATGAACCGGTTGCCAAGGGTCCGAATTTTGATCCTGTGATCATGGGGATGCTGCAACGGTCGTAAGTGTGAAAAATGGTCATGTCACTTTTTTCAGTCGTAACTTTGAACAGTTTGTAACGCAAGGTCTATCTGGACTTGACAGCTCTCTGGTGTTTAGTCTCTCCCTCAAAACCAGGGAGACTCCTAGCACTGATTTTATGGCTGGGGGAGATCACTGTCCCCCTCCCACCCAAACAGGAAGCTAATTGCTTTCCCCACCCCCCCACCCGAAATGTTGGTGGGGCCAGGCCAGGCTTCCAAAGCCACGGAACGCCGGGATGCCCATCCCTTGAGAGCTGAGCGCGAATACTGCAGGTCAGATCTGCAGCAGCAGTTTGGCCTACTCCCAGTCAGCTTTGATCAATATTTTTCCATCTCTCCCTGCTTTTAAGGCCTGGCCTGGCCACTTAATCGGATGGTGAGCTGCCAGGCAGCCAAAGATGCATAAACCAGCCAGTCCTCTCTGGAGAGAAGCAAGGAAGAGAGAGGAGAAGCGAGGGAGAAGCAGATCGTCTCCACCCTCTGAAACAATGGTGGGCACGTTCTTCATGGAAGCAAGGAAAGGGTGTCCTTCAGCCACCTTTGCACCTCCGATGGCTATCAGCTTCTTCCAGAGAAAGACCAACAGGTCCAGAGTGTCCTTTAGCTCCCAGAATTCCCCAGCCAGCACGCTTTAAGATAGGTGGACTTCAACTCCCAGAATTCCCCAGCCAGCCTGCTTTAAGATAGGTGGACCTCAACTCCCAGAATTCCCCAGCCAGCATACTTTAAGATAGGTGGACTTCAACTCCCAGGATTCCTCAGCCAGCTAGCCTGTAGGATTCTGGAAGTTGAAGTCCACGTATTTTAACATGGTCAAGGTTGAGAAACACTGCTCTGGAACAGGGGTCTTGAAACCTGGCCCTTTTGTGACTTGGGGACTTCAACTCCCACGCGTGCCTGGCTGAGGAATTCTGGGCATTGAAGTCCCCAAGTCATAAAAGGGGCAAGTTTGCAGACCCCTGGTCTAGAAGATCACCAAAGATCCTGACCAGCTGAAGACCCTTCCTCCCTCCCTCCCCCTAACCCTTCAGCTTCACGGCAAACAGACCATCCCTTTTCCCAATCCTTTGGATGGCACCTTGGCGCTCGATTCGAATGGCGCACGATGTGCTTGCACCCACAGATTCTTGGCCTTGCCTTCCGGAAAGAGAAAGCCCTTATGATAAGGTCCCCCCAACCCACAGCCAGGCCCAGGCTCTGCCAAAGCCGAATTGAAGCTTGACGCTCGGTGCTTTGTTTTTCCTCTTTGAGTTCCTCTCTCTTCTTCTTCCCACCATCTTTTAGATGAAAGGGAAGCTCGCGCAAGGAGAGGAGAGCTGCTGGCTTTGAAGCGTTACCTCTGGGGGGTTCCTCCTGGAGCAGCAGATCAAAGAAGCAAACACCCCCCCTCCAGCTTTGTGCCCCCTCTCTCTCTCTCCCCTCCAGATCATCACCAAAGCCCCAAGTCAACTGCATGATCTCTTGCCCCCCTCCAGTTCCCCGTCCAGCCCAGAAGGATCCCAGCTGGAAACATCTGGCCTTGGGAAGGAGGCGGTTATGGGTGGAAGGAAGTGGACCTTGTAGCCTGGAAAGTGGGGGGGGGGGAGTTAGTTCCATAACACTCCTTTAAAGGGAAAAAAAACTTCCCACCCATAGTAAAGGTAGTCCTTAACTTACCATCACATCTGAGCCCCAATTTCCCATTGCCACCCATATTCAATCATGCTGGCTGGGGGATTCTGGGAGTTGAAGTCCACCCCTCTTCAAACATGCTGGCTAGGGGATTCTGGGAGTTGAAGTCCACCCCTCTTAAAGCATGCTGGCTGGGGGATTCTGGGAGTGGAATTCCACCCCTCTTAAAGCAGGCTGGCTGGGGGATTCTGGGAGTTGAAGACCACCCATCCTAAAGCATCCATGGGGATGCTGCAACAGCTGTAAATGTGAAAAATGGTCGTGAGTCCCTTTTTTTTAATGCCATTGTAACTGTGAACGGTCACTAAATGAATGTAATACTCCAAGTCCATTCTGAGCGGAGATGCGGTACAAATGACCTCAAAATAGCTCTGCAGTTCCCCCCTCAGCTTATAGTTAAATTTAAATCACATGCATGAAGCAGAGTTAACCATAAAAATAAAAGGAGATGGGAGGAGGAGGAGGAGGAGGAGGAGGAGGAGGAGGAGGAGGAGGAGGAGGAGGAGGAGGAGAAAAAGCTCACCCAAAACAATTAGAAAAACCCGGATGGAATAAATGAGTTTTAAAGATTAAAACTGAAAAAAAAAAAGAAAAATAAAGGAGAGAAAAATCAATTGAACGAATATTGGCTGATAAAGAAGCTGAGAGATAACGATGGGAACGGAAGCAACCAAGACAGGAAACGTGGAAGGAGACAGGAGGGTTTAACCAGGAACAAAGAAGGAGGAGAATGCAAAAAAGGCATTAAAGAGAACACAGGAAAACTCAAGATTGTAGATAAATTGGAGCTAGACATGGTCTCCGGGAAAGATAGGTTGGAGGAACTGAATGCAGGAAAGGACCAGTTTTAGCAGTGTAAAAGCAAAGCATACATTTGACTCAAGAGTATTCTGGTCCACAGCAAGAGATAAACCCTTGCGGGAAAATACCAGATTTGTTTTGCATTCTGTTTATGCAGATTTGCTCTGGTGCAAATATGCTAGGACTGAGACCTTTCGGTGCTAAAGAAACGCAGAGCCCAGGCTGCTGGTTCCATATTCATCTGAAGGACTCAATTATGCCCAGATTAAGCTTCCTTGCAACATCTTTGCTTGCGTTAGGCATGGCCACAGGCTCCCCTATTCTGTCTCCGTCACAAAGTCCGATTTCCCCGTTCCTTGCAGCAAGCAATTACTCAATGAGATTGCTTAATCCCAGCAAAGTTAGACTGGTTTTTCTGACTAGGAAGCTGCAAGGATTCCCAGAATGCTCAGTTTTCATCTGGAAGGAAACAGATGCTTTTGAGCCCTCCATCTCTTTACCCCTGCCTCTGCCTCCAGCTTTTCACGCCCCCCCCCCCCCCGCTTAAAATGGTCCTCTGTTGACTTGAGATAGAATGAATTGAAAGACGGGGAATGGCCTTGGCAAATACAGGTGTCCTCAACTTATGACCACAATTAACACCAGAATTTTCATGGCAATTGTTAATTCGATTTTGCAACCCCCCCCCCATGGTTGTTAAGGGAATCATTGTGGCCATTAAGCAACTTCGGCCTTCCTCATTGACCGTTGTTCAAAAATATTGAACAAAATATCGTTCAAAAAATACTGAAAGTATTTCGCTCCCTTCTTTTATTAGTACATAAATATATTTCCCTTTGCTTCCCTCTAGTGGCCAATTTTCAACATGTCACCTTATCATGTTTTTTTTTTAAAAAGAATTCAAAGCAAAAGCATTTTCCCATAGGAAGGAGCCTTGTAATTAATTTCAACATCTTAGTTCAGATCCACCTGGACCCTTAGTCCATTGGTAACTTTATAAAATCACTTTTTTTGCTCTTTTAACCTGCAGTTAACAAGCTCTTTCAAAAGCGATTAGAAAAAGCAGTACAGGAGTCCAGTTCCCTTTTGAAGGTGCCAACTAAGGTTTGAGCATACTTTCCCCTCATCTCCAAGACCTATGAACCTGTAAGAATCTGACAGCCTCTTTGTAAGGAGCAACTATGTAGAGCATATGTGGGTGATCTCCAGCTGTCTCCTTTGTCCAGAGAGGAATTACAAATAACTGGCCTCATCATCAGCTCTTTATTCTACCAGTCACTATTATTTATTCAGTCCACTATTTTCCCCCCGTAAGTCTAGAACACAAGTATTATTTATTTATTAAATCTATTTGCCCCCTCCCTGTCTCATTTCAAATGAGTCTAGGTGGCTTACAGCATAATAGTATCCTGGGTCTACCAACATATGGTAAGATTATTCCCAAGAGGGAAATATTGTCTTCAGGCCCTCTCAGGGCTGTTCAAGTTGACGGCCATCACTACCTCTTATGCTTGCAAATTACTTAACTACGTACTCAGTGTAAAAGAGTGCTTTCCTTTGTGTAGTCCCGAATTAAAGATTACCCTGTTGGCTTCTCAAAAGAGGAGTGATGGAGAACACGGAAGCTTTCAATGGATCAAGGACTTCAATTTACCTAATTTATGCATATGTGCCAGTTCTGCACCAAGGGAACGCGCTGTCTGGATCCCAGGGAACTGGATTACGCAATCGCAATGCCAAACGGGACACTAGGCCTACACAGATTCCTTCTCTCTCTTTTTTTGGGAAAAATTATTGAACTGATGAGCTGCCTCAAATCACAGCCTTGCCACTTTGGCTAATGTGACATTAAAGCCACAGAGGACCAAGTAGGATGGGTTTTTTTAAAAAAATCTTCCTCTCCCCCAGAATGAAGTTCAGATACCAAAACAAGTGATCTGAAGTGCGCCTGAAGGCAGGACAAGAAGCAACGGATGGAAACTAATCAAGGAGAGAAGCAACCTGGAACTAAGGAGAAACTTCCTGACTGTGAGAACAATTAATCAGTGGAATAACTTGCCTCCAAAAGTTTGAAAGTTTTCAAGAAGAGATTGGACAGCCATTTGCCTAAAATGGTATAGGGGGGTTGGACAGGGGGTTGGACTGGAAGACCTCCAAGGTCCCTTCCAACTGTCCTATTCTGTTATTCTGATTGCAACTTGAGGACTACCTGCTTGGAACGTGCGAACTAAGAAGCCAAAAAGCAGGGCACCAGCCCTTATTTTCAAGCCCGGGCACTGAGCCAAAATATTCAGGCAGAAGAAATGAAGCTTAGGAGCAACAAACTTCCAGATGCTATCAGCTTTCCAAATTAATCACATTTTTTTTTGGCCCACCCCTGATTTGAAGACGCAGGGGTCAAAGTTGCTCAGGTTTTCTTTTTACCCATTAGATGCGGCACGGTGGGGGGCAGAGGTGACTCCAGTCCCCCCTCCAGAAACATTACAGCGATGTCGCTGCTTATGGAAAAGTAGGTAATCAGTTGTGCAGCCAGCAAAGTCTTTTCAAGTCCCCCGTTTACAACCGCGTCCCGCATTGTTCTCCTCGGCCTTGCTGTGAGGCTGGGGAGAGAAAGATCGTGTTTGAAGTGTGTCGTCAGACAAGGACACTAAACAAAGCCGCTGCATCACTCCACGGTAAGAAAAATACCCTTGTTGGAGTGAGATTTCTATCGCGGGCAGCCACACCAAAGACGACAGTTTCTGCAGCAAGGCACGCACACACATCCATGCTGCAAGGTCAAGAGTTACAGGGAAAAAGTATTTAACTCCTGAGATTAATGCGCTAATCGCTTACGGCATCATTTAGCCGTGTTGTGCAAATCTCCATGGCCTCGTGCATATCAAAAGTGCACAGGTGGTGAGGCCTTCTATAAAAGGCACAGCTGGCTTCAGGCTGGCGAGGACACTTCTGCTTTGAGCCTCAGCCACACACCCACAAGTGTGCAAGAATAGAATAGAATAGAATAGAATAGAATAGAATAGAATAGAATAGAATAGAATAGAATAGAATAATGGAATGGAATGGAATGGAATGGAATGGAATAGAAATACAATTAGATTAGAATAAGAATAGAATAGAATAAGAATAAGAATAAGAATAGAATGGAATGGAATAGAAATACAATTGGATTAGAATAGAATAGAATAGAATAGAATGGAATGGAATGGAATGGAATGGAATGGAATGGAATGGAATGAATGGAATGGAATGGAAATACAATTAGATTAGAATAAGAATAGAATAGAATAAGAATAAAAATAGAATAGAATGGAATGGAATGGAATAAGAGTTGGAAGGGACCTTGGAGGTCCAGATAATGAGCCACAAACACAAGGCTTTGATTGCACAGCCACAGCCGCCATCCTAACATTTTTAAGCCTCCCCCCCCCTCCATACCCCTGCTCCAAATGTATCCATATAAGCAACTGGAATGAAACCTTAGCATCCCAAAGATTGGGCATTAGAACTCCCTGCAAATAAAGCGAATAACATTCAAAAAGGCAGTGTGGGGTGAGTCAGGGGCTCAGCAAGCAATCACTGGTGTGAGATAAGTTTTCCTCCAATATTATCCCTCCTTGGCTGGGAGGCGTGAGCTGCAAGATTCAACGGGCTTCTATTAATCTTTTTGCGACGCCCTAGAAACGGAGCGTGCTGTGGTCTTATTTGTTTTCCCTGGGTGTAAAAGTTGGGGGAAAACAACATTTGCGCTATGATTTGTATTCTTCTAAAAGAGTGTCAGGGAAAGCAAACAGGCGGACCCCCCCCCAAAAAATGCATCTGCATGAAGGGCGATCAAAGAATAGAGAATAACAGAGTTGGAACGGGACCTCGGAGGTCATCTAGTCCAACCCCCAGCTCAGGCAGGAAACCCTATAGTACCATTTCAGACCAACGGCTGTCCAGTCTCTTCTTAAAAACTTTCCTGCTTCTCTATCAGTTAATTATGATCCATGTCAGTTGGGTCTAATGCAGTGGTTTTCAACCTGTGGGTCGGGACCCCATTTGGGGTCGAATGACCATTTCACGGGGGTCGCCAAACAACGCCATTTTTTCCCCCCTTTTCCTTAGCTGTGCTACTCCCTTTGATTCTATTGGCTTTTGAAAGCCAATAGAACAGACTCTCTTGAATAGAGTCTAATTCTATTGGCTTTCAAAAGCCAATAGGAATTGTCCAGGCTGTCTCTGCCCTGCCGAGCCCGCCAAAAGTCCCATTCTGCAAATGGTGCTGCACCAGTTGAGTAGTCCTCGACTTACGACCGGTTGAGTAGTCCTTGACTTACGACCGGTTGGGGGTCGCGGCATTAAAAAGGTTGAGAATCACTGGTCTAATGGTTAAGGTATCAAACTGGAAACTAGGAAGCTGTGAGTTCTAGTCCTGCCTTAGGGATGAAAGCCAGACACTTTCCTCGCTGGTTGTTGTGGTGGGGAACATAGGAGGAAAGAGCAGAAGCAGTCCTCGACTGAGTAACAGTTCATTTAGTAACCATTCGAAGTTACAACCGCGCTGGAAAATGCGACTTAGGACCGTTTTCCACACTTACAAGCATTGCAACACCCCCAGGGTCACGTGATCAAAATTCAGACGCTCGGCAACCAACTCCTATTTATGACGGTCGCAGTGTCCCGGGATCCTGTGATCCCCTTTTGCAATCTTCAGACAAGCAAAGTCAAGGGGGAAGCCAGGTCCATTTAACAACTGCGTTGCTAACTTAACCACTGCAGTGATTCAGTTAATCACCAGGAAAGTCGTAAAATGGGGCAAAACCGCTGAGAAGAGGTTGCCTAAATCAACCCGTAAATAAACGGCTAAGCGGCCGGCTCCAATTCAGATTTTAATGTGAGCCAAAGCAAGTTTCTTTATTTCTTTCTGGGTAGTAAGCACGTCAGAAGATGGAGCAAAACAAGCTTCTTGGTCACCGGCAAGGCGCCTGGAAAGGTAAGGCAGAAAGAGATCATGCAGGAAAAGCCAGCCGGTTTGCAATAAACGGGCCGTGACCCACAATTACGCCTGTCCCCTCTGCAACTGATGACAATGGGTAGCAATTTCCTATAAGGCTTAAGAACCTCCCACACCAAGGAATTGATCAGCTTTTGAATCTCTGCCCTTTGCAGGAAAAACAAAGCTTTGTGTTTTTTTTCCCCCCCTGAAGACCCCTTCCTTGCAAGATCTGCCAGCCATAGAGTCACCTTAGCCAGAACGTCATCGTTAGTTTCTGGGGCCCACCTTGGGAGGACTCTATGGTTTGTACATCTTGCAAAAGGGGGCAGGAGTGGGGCCAAGCAGAAGGCAAGCCGTGGGGAGCGATGCTTTAATTTTCTCCATCTCTCTCTTCTTCTTTTTTGTTAAAAGTTGTATTGGTTTTCTAGTTTTACATTTAAATATTTAAAAAGCAACGTGGCAGCTGAGTTAATCGATAATTCAGTAACATACAAATATCTTTAGTTACATGTAATAGTAATAATAATAATAATAATAATAATAAAGTTGGAAGGACCTTGGAGGTCATCTAGTCCAACCCCCTGCTCAGGCAGGAAACCCTACACCAGGGGTAGGCAACTTTGGCTCTTTCATGACTCGTGGACTTCAACTCCCAGAATTCCTGAGCCAGCCACGCTGAAGGAAAAGGGAGAGGTTTCCAAGTTGAGCTATGCTGGCTCAGGAATTCTGGGAGTTGAAGTCCACAAGTCATAAAAGAGCCAAGGTTGCCTACCCCTGCCCTACACCATTTCAGACAAATGGCTGTCCAGTATCAACTTAAAGACTTCCAGTGTTGGCGCATTCACCGCTTCTGGAGGCAGGTGGTTCCACTGGTTAATTGTTCTCATTGTCAGGAAGTTTCTCCTTAGTTCCAGGTTGCTTCTTTCCTTGGTTAGTTTCCATCCATTGCTTCTCATCCTGCCCTCAGGCGCTTTGGAGAATAGCTTGACTCCCTCTTCTTTGGGGCAGCCCCTGAGATACTGGAAGACTGCTATCCTGTCCCCCCTTGTCCTTCTCTTCATTAAACTAGACATACCAAATTCCAGCAACCATTCCTCATATATTTTAGCCTCCAGTCCCCTGATCACCTTTGTTGCTCTTCTCTGTCCTCTTTGTTAAAAGTTTTATTGGATTTCTAGTTTTACATTTAAATATTTAGAAAGCAACGTGGCGGCTGAGTTAATCGATAACTCAGTAACATACAAATGTCTTTCGTACATGTCTCAAACGATGACCTTAAATGTTTCCTCTCTTTTCCCCTTAATTTTCTCCATCTCTTTTTTTCATCTGGTTTTCACTTTCTAGGAAGAAAAATCTCGCCCTGCTCCGTCTGAATGGAGCCACGATTCCCGTAAGGGACGGGGCATCGGGGTTATAACAATTTAGCCGCCCCGATTTACAGGAATTCGCTCCCCACCCAGCTGGAGGACTGGATGAACTCCCAGCCCAAACGGAGGCTTACTCAGGTTTAAGCCCCCCTTTTCTAAATTCCGGGTGAAAGATCGCACTAGCCTCAGCAGATCTTATTCATCACTTAATAATCCCTCCAGGGCTACCACTTGGCCCACATTCTCAGTGGCTAAGCCTGGATGGATTCAGTATGGAAGCCACATGCTTCTGCAATTTTAATTTTTACAAAAAAAAAAAAAGCAGAGGAGGGGGGGGCAACATTTCCCATCTGAAAGTAAGCAGAAAAGGCCAGATGGCCTCCTGCTGCGCTTGGCAAATAATAATAATAATAATAATATAAAAAATGAGAAAAAAAGAGAGGGAGGGAGAGAGGGAGGGAGGGAGGGAAGGAGAGCGTGCAAAGCCTTTGCAAAGGCTGCAGGGGTGAGCATGCCCTCAAGCTCCTCTATGCCACTTCTTCAAATGTTCCCAGGCCAGACTCGATTCACCCACCAAACGGCTTCTCCGCCATCATTTCCCAGCAGGCACATGCAGCTGGGTGGCTGGGACGGCAAGTCCTAGGAAAGCAGCCAGATTTGCTGAAATGATTGATGATCCTCTCTCCACATCTTAGAGATACACACTCACACCCGGAGAGAGGAGCGCGCTGCTTTGGAAAGGGAGAGGAAAGAGGAGGCAGGCAGTGGTGGTGGTGGGGGGGGGGGGGAAGAGATTGGAGGAATGAAATGCTGGCTACCTCTAACTCAAACCAGCCCTAGGAGAGTGTGTGCAATTATTATTATTATTATTATGGATCATCGCACAGTCAGCCAGATGTTCAGACTGGATTTGGCATTTTGTCTACCTATCGAGTCCTTACCCAGGACCTGGGATAGGCAGATGTGGATGTTTGATAGTATTACAGATATCGTCGCAGGATAGAAGCAGTTCCTAATAAGGCCGCCTTTTGCAATTGACTAATAGCAAATTTGTCAATGCCAATGGTGTTCAAGTGGTGCTCCAGTTGTTGTTGTTGTTGTTGTTATTATTATTATTATTATTATTATTATTATTATTATTATTATTATTATTATTATTATTAAGGATCATCGCACAGTCAGCCAGATGTTCAGACTGGATTTTTGTCTACCTGTCGAGTCCTTACCCAGGACCTGGGATAGGTAGATGTGGATGTTTGATGGTATTACAGAACTCGTTGCAGGATGGAAGCAGTTCCTAGTAAGGCTGCCTTTTGCAATTGACTAATGGCAAATTTGTCAATGCCGATGATGGTGTTCAAGTGGTGCTCCAGTTGTTTTGGGATTGCACCCAAGAAGCGTATTACTATTGGTACTACCCTTGCTTGCCTTTGTCACCGTCTTTCTCTTTCTGTTTGTAGGTCTTTGTATTTTGTGATCTTTTCCAGTTCTTTCTCGTCTATTCTGCTGTCTCTGCCCGCCAAAAGTCCCATTCTGCAAACAGTGCTGCACCAGTTGAGTAGTCCTCGACTTATGACCGGTTGAGTAGTCCTCGACTTACGACCGGTTGGGGGTCGCGGCATTAAAAAGGTTGAGAACCACTGGGCTAGAGGCGGGACTAGAAGATCTAGAAGGTCCCTTCCAATGCTAAGATTCTATGAGGACCAAGAGTCATTCAAGGGTCAATGAAGGACATTGGGAAAGACTCCATGTTCAGTTCCTTCTCTCCCAGATTTTGCCACACCCATGTTCCAGCGTGGAATGCAGACGGCCATTTGGCAGAGAAAAAGAGATAAATTCCTTTGGATCACGCAACATCTGAAGATGATTCTTTTCTCTTAAAGGCAAAAAGAAACGGGAAGGCCAACCAGCTTTGTTGATTCCAACAAGGGCTGGGCGTTCAGCAACCCAAAAATTGTGTTGTTCACCCCAAAATTTGCTGGAGTGGAGAGAAGGGAGTGGAATACATACCAAGACACCCCCATCTCTTTCCTGCCCCAGCTGTTTATTTCTCATTATTATTCCAATTAATCATCACTGCCGTCTCGCCATGACAAAAACGCAACATTTACATAATAAAGATTCTGCTGACTCCACAGACGGAATAGTCAGTTGCCTCCATAAGGCTGTTGCAGCAGATAAACCATTTTACTTATAATTGGCACTTCCCATTGTAGCACTGAATCGTTTGCTGCAGGACTGGCTGTTCGTGATCTGTACTGTCTGGACGTGCCCAGAAGCTCATGACACATCTAATCGCTTCATTCTGCAGCCAAAAAAAAAAAAAAAATGAACTTTTCACCAATGTGGGATACGTTTCTTATTTTTTGCCTTCAAACTGTGAACAGGAGGTTTCAAATCCGAAGCACCATTTTAAGATTTGAAAAAAACAACAACAAACCAACCCAAAAGTTGGACTATCAGCGTCGGGTGCATTTCATCTGCCCGGTTCTCAAACTTCATCAGATGCCCACTTGGTTTGGTCTACAGATCAAAGGGGTCCGAAGCTAATTCAAAAAAGTTTGATCTTGACCTCAACAGCCTTTGGGGATGTCCTTTCCACCCCCTTCGACTTTGGCTCGTGCACGTCTGTGTGTTCCCAAATTCAATCTTCTTGCTTCAGTCCTCCACTTCAAATTGAATCAGCTCCTCAAACTGCAAATCTTAATTGGATCCTGGCTTATTTGCATACCTCTACCAAAAAAAAAAAAAAAGATCCTTCCAAACTTTGAGACACATTTCTGCCTTCCAGAAGGTGCCACTGTTTTTGCATACAAGTGTGTTTCAATTACGCTTAACAGGGTAAGTCACCCTCCAGATTAACATTCCTATTGTCTTTTACCCTTGGCCATGTTGGGCAGGGATGATGGGACTTGAAGTTCAGTTGCCATCTGGAGGATCGTATGTTCCTTTCCCCTGTGGGGAACTGGAGAAGTATAAAATTGAGGAAGGGGAAAAAAAACAGGGTAAGCACAACGCGGCATCCAGATGGAAACGCACTTGGCAGGGATTAAAAAGCCTGCAAAAGTCTCCCCCGTCTGCATTTGCCATTCCAGAAAACTTTCCAGTAATTGTGAACAATCATCGATCCAAGAAGGATCAGAGGTAAGGGACGAGGATCAAGCGGTCCATCCTCCATTGCAGATGCCACCATCTGGGGAGGAAGGAAGGCCCATCCATGTTGAACCTTTGCAGCGCTGGGGTTTTTAAAAGAGAAGTCGCACGCCCCTGTTTATCTGACTTTGCCACTCCACGGCTTAGCGAGGGAAAATGCACCTGGGCCGAGAGAAAAAAAGTATAATGGAAGCAGTGCCTAAGCTGATTAAATCAAAGCCCATTTTATGCACTAGCAAAAAGCTTCATTTCTGCCTCGCGGGAGTAACCTCTCCCAGCCGAGGTGGACAACGTCCTTTCATTTCCTCCCTGTTCAGCACAGCAGAATTGCTCCACGAAAACAAAGAAAGACTCGCCCCGTGGCTGTACAGAAAGCCCTCGCTTTACGACCGGCCACTTAGCCGCTGCTCAAAGTTACGATGGACTTTCCCAGTGTACAGGCAGCCCTCGACTTTACAACAGTTCATTTTGTGACCGTTCAAAGTGACAACTGCACTGAAAAAAAGGTAGTGACGGCCGTTTTTCACGCTTACCAACCGTTTGCCGCATTCCCCCCCAGGGTCACGTGATCAAAATTCAGAGGCTTGGCCACTGACTCGTACTTTATCACCGTTGCTGTGTCCTGAGATCAGGTGATTCCATTTTGTGACCTTCTGACCAGGAAAGTGAATGGGGAAGCCAGATTTGCTTAATGACCGGGTTACTAACTTGTCAACTGCAGTGATTCGTTTAACAACGGTGGCAAGAAAGGCTTGTAAAATGGAGCAAAATTCATTTAACCCAATGTCTCACTTAACAACAGAAAGTTTGGACTCAGTTGTGGTCATAAGTACTTATGATTGGCTTTCCACTTTCAAAGGGCCTTGGGAAAAGGTCCGTGCAAGGAAAAATAGGAAATTCACACAGTGAGAATTACACTGGACATCGCCATGAGGAAACCTAGATTTTGAAGGCTGGGCAACCCGTTTGAAAACCCCAAATAAATTCCGCATAAGAACGCCAGACTCCAACCGTAAAAAAAAAAAAAACACCACCCGTCCCTCTGAAAGCAATTTGTAACACAAATACTCTTGGATTGAATGAGAACAGGTGGAGAAACGTGGTTGATGTTTTTGTTTTCTGTGTGACATGAACATCATCGCTTTCCTAAGCTGGGGAAGGAAAAAATCAGCTGCAGGTTAGACCTAAATTGTATTTTCTTGAATGTTTCTCCAGCAAATTTCAGCTTTGTGGTTTCGTCCCATTTTTCTTGGGTTTCAGAAGAGACTGGGGGAGAGGTTTGTCTCCTTCTCTTGGATTCTTTTTTTTTTTTGGCACCCCAAAATTCATTTGGAGGTCTTGTTTTTTTGTTTATGTACTGCTAGAACTCTTGTTGTCGCAACCTTTAGCTGGGCGAAATCATAGGGGAACTGTTCTTGAATCAAGCTACTTGAAAGGGTCTATCTTACTGAATGAAATTTGGGGAAGTTGTGGCTGCTTTAGTGCTACTGACTGCTGTTGAGTTGCTGCAGATGTCACATGATCTTCATTTTCAGCATTCTGTGGCAGTTTCCCAGCCAATCTCATAATCCCTTGCTCCCTGGCTCACTTAGCTGCCTGCTAGAAAGGGAAGGGAAAGGAAAGGAAGGAAGGAAAGAAGGAAGGAAGGAGAGAAGGAAGGAAGGAAGGAAGGAAGGAAGGAAGGAAGGAAAGAAGGAAGGAAGGAGAGAAGGAAGGAAGGAAGGAAGGAAGGAAGGAGAGAAGGAAGGAAGGAAGGAAGGAAGGAAGGAAGGAAGGAAGGAAGGAAGGAAGGAAGGAAGGAAGGAAGGAAGGAAGGAGGGAAGGCTTTCCAATGCCCCCTTTCAGATTCCCTCAAGAAAACTCAATGGGGAAGCCAGCAGGAAGTCAGACGTCAGTAATGCTATCACTGTTTGTTTGGTTTTTTTGCCTGCCTTTGCTCATTCTGTTTCCTATTTTAGGGAAGGTAATATTTTTCTTATAAATAAGGAATTATCTCTGAAATTATGACCCAACAGGGCATGGGTTACTAACAGTCTACGGAGAAGTGCTAAAGAAAACAACCACCATCATTTCCACGCTTGAATGCTCCAACTTGAACAAACGAAAGTGGTGGATAGGGAATCCCTCCCAATTGTGCCAGTTTTCCCCAGTGCTTCCAATAGGGGGAGGGGTGTGAAATTGCATATCCCTCCAAGTGAGCACATCCACACACACATCCACGCCATTTGCCAGAACCTCTCCCAGGCCCGCCAAAAGAGCGGCATTTAAATCAGTCAGACCATGACGTGCTACCGAGTGGCAGTTCTGCTTCTCATGCCTCCCTTTTTTGATTTCGGGTGGGGAAAAGCAGGGGCCTAAAAAGAGAAAACTCCATTTCTCTTTTACTGCCTTTCGGTGGGTAATCAAACAGATTACTCACTGGGGTACCACAATACAGGCTTGGGGAATTTCTCCTCCTCCTTGCAGGAGAAATTAATCTCTTTGCCACCTCCAGCATCCTTGCTTTCTGGGCTGTGCTTACGCTTTCTTTCCATCCTTCCCACCTGCACACTTCAGCGCGAAAATGCAGCACTTCCTGGGAGAAGGATGCAGCCCCATGTCTAAGCTTAGCAAAGGACAAGCGCGGATGGGCAGTCCTTCCCGATGGAGGGAAGGGTGGGTTTTCCTCCCCTTAATTCCCCTCTCTCGATAAGGGACCACAACCGTGGTGGCTCCTTGATTTCATTTCACGCAGCCTGAATTTCCTGCCGAGGAGATGCAACAGAGAAAGAGTCCCCGGAGTGCTTTCTCAAGCAACTGGACCTGAAGAACTTGGAAGGAACTTTTTGGATATAACATCTTCAAGCAAAACACAAAGAAAGTCCAGTTGCCTTTGAAAAAGCACCTGTGAGCCAACCGTGAACCTGGATGATTGAGAATCTCCATAGACACAGAGAAAGAGGCTGAGTTGGAGAATCCTACAGGGATTCAAACCCCACCCACTTCTGCTCTGGCTCCACTCCTCATTGGTGTACACCTGACCAGCAGATCTCCATAAGAGACTACAGGTAGTCCTTGACTTATGAGCCCAACATTTGTGTTGCTAAGTGAGACCGTTGCTAAGTGAATTTTGCCCCAGTTTACCTTTCTTGCAATAGCTGTTAAGTGAACTGCTGCAGTTTTTAATAGTAATTTAGTAACAACAATAATAATAATAATGTTGGAAGGGACCTTGGAGATCATCGAGTCCAACCCCCTGCAGGAAACCCTACACCATTTCGGACAAATGGCTGTTCAGTCTCTTCTTAAAAACTTCCACTGTTGGAGCATTCACAACTTCTGGAGGCAGGTTGTTCCACTGGTTAATTGTTCTGACTGTCAGGAAATTCCTCCTTAGTTACAGGTTGCTTCTCTCCTTGATTAGTTCCCATCAGTTGCTTCTTGTCCTGCCTTCAGGTGCTTTGGAGAATAGCTTGACTCCCTCTTTTTTGGGGCAGCCCCTGAGATACTGGAACACTGCTATCATGTCCCCCCTCGTCCTTTTCTTCGTTAAACTAGACATACTCAGTTCCTGCAACTGTTCCTTATATGCTTTAGCCTCCAGTCCCCTAATCATCTTTGTTGCTCTTCTCCGTACTCTTTCTAGAGTCTCAGCATCTTTTTTACATCGTGGTGACCAAAACTGGATGCAGGATTCCAAGTGTGGCCTTACCAAGGCCTTGTAAAGTGGTATTAATACTTCACGTAATCTTGATTCTCTCCCTCTGTTAATGCAGCCCAGCATTGTGTTGGCTTTTTTGGCAGCTGCAGTACATGGCTGGCTCCTATTTAAGGGATTGTCCACTAGGACTCCGAGGTCCCTCTCACAGTTACTTCTATTGAGCAAGGTACCCCCTATACCATACCTGTACATTTGGTTTTTCTTGCCTAAATGTAGAACCTTACTTTTTTCACCATTGCATTTCATTTTGTTAGATAGTGCCCAGTGTTAAGTGAATCTGGCTTTCCCATTGATTTGCAGGTCAGAAGGTCACAAAAAGAGTCAATGCAACCATTATAAATGAGTCAGTTGTTCTTCCAAACAACAAGGCTGTATTTTTCTGTCTGGACAAATGGCTGTCCAATCTCTTCTTAAAAACCTCCAGTGATGGAACAGCCACAACGTCTGGAGGGAAGTCATTCCACTGATTAATTGTTTTCACTGTTGGAAAATTCTCCTTATTTCTAGGTTGTTTCTCTCCTTCATTAGTTTCCATCCGTTGCTTCTTGTTCTGCCTTCTGGTGCTTTGGAAAATAAATGGACACCCCTTTCCTTGTGCCACTGCTGAAATCTTGGAAGACTGCTATCCTATCACCCCTAACTCTTCTCTTAGTCTTGGCATACCTAACTGCTTCAACTGTTCATCATATGATTTAGTCTCCAGAACCTTTATCACTTTTACAATCAAAATAAGGGTTGCTACTCCTGTAGGAAACCTTATACCATTTCAATCAAATGGCTGTCCAGTCTCTTCTTAAAACCTTCCAGTGTTGGTGCGTTCACCGCTTCTGGAGGCAGGTTGTTCCACTGGTTAATTGTTCTAACTGTCAGGAAGTTTCTCCTTAGTTCCAGGTTGCTTCTCTCCTTGATGAGTTTCCATCCGTTGCTTCTTGTTCTGCCTTCAGGCGCTTTGGAGGATAGCTGGACTCCCTCTTCTTTGGGGCAGCCCCTGAGATATTGGAATACTGCTATCATGTCCCCCCTGGTCCTTCTCTTCATTAAACCAGACATACTCAATTCCAGCAACCGTTCCTTATATGTTTTAGCCTCCAGTCCCCTGATCATCTTTGTTGCTCTTCTCTGCACTCTTTCCAGAGTCTCAACTTCTTTCTTATATTGCGGTGAACAAAACTGGATGCAATATTCCAAATGTGGTCCTATCAAGGCCTTAGAAGGCAGCACTAACAGCATCTTTTTTACATCGTGGTGACCAAATCTGGATGCAGGATTCCAAGTGTGGCCTTACCAAGGCCTTGTAAAGTGGTATTAATACTTCACGTGATCTTGATTCTATCCCTCCTGTGAGCTGTGAAAATGTGGAGAAACAGAGGCCTCTTCCACAAGGAAAGGTGACACCCAACCATGAATAACCCCCACTGCTATCCTAATGATACCACGGGGTTTCTGTAGTTCTTCGCCAGCTTGGAAAGTAAATCAGCTTAGCCAGGAACTTCAGAAGAGAGACTGAAAGATACTTTCTGTGTCTTTGCTTTGGAACTACAAAGCGAGTAGTTGCTCACTGGAGAGCAATTTGACCTGGTTCACCCCAACACACCAAGCCCCAAGGGATTTTCATCCTCCTTCCAAACATAAAAGCATCTGGATACTATTTTCAGTCTTCCCCAAATCCTCTAAAGGGTTTCCTCACATATGGTATTTATTTGGATGCAAAGGAAATATGATCCGATGGGCTCTAGGAACTAATCTTACGGAAAAGGAGGGAAAGCCATAGCTAAAGATAAGAGAAATCTCAGCCCAAAGCAAGGATGTAATACAGGTAGTCCTCCACTTATGACCACAGAAGTTATGTTGCTAAGTCGGAAATTCCCACAGAGGAAGAGTTAATACATAAAATATTAGCATGTGCGGAAATGGACAGGCTCACAATGATATTAAAAGATAAATGTGGATCAGTTTATTATGAAACCTGGGATAAATTTTACCGCTGGAGGAATTTGAAGAGGACAGCAGGGATTAAAGACGAATGTTAAGATAGAAATATATGTTATTTTAGAACAAGTATTGTATATAAAACTTAGATGTATATGTAGAGATGAAGGATTGATTGTAAAAGTGGAATAATCTGATAAGAATGTATATACTAGAATGTCACGTCAAATCCAATGTTTGTTTGTTTTTAATTGTATTATAAATAAAATTTGAAAAAAAGAAGAAGTTATGTTGCTAAGTGAGAAATTTGTCAAGGGGTTTTTGCCCCATGTTACGACTTTTCTCGTCACAATGGTGAAGGGGATTCTCGCCACAAATTGCAGTTGTTTAAGTTAGTGACACTAACTTCCTTGTTCCTTGAATTGCTGCAGTTGTTAAGTTACTAACATGATTGTTAAGTGAATCTGGCTTCCCCATCAAGTTGGCTTGTCAGACGGTCGCAAAAGAGGACCACCTGACATGGCGACCGTCATAAACATGAACCAGTTTGACAAGTGTTTGAATTTCGATCACGCGACCATGGGAATGTTGCAGTGGCCGTGAGTGTGAAGGACAGTCGTAAGTCACTCTTTTCAAGGCTGTTGTAACTTTGAACGGTCCTTGAGTGGACTGTTGTAAGCCGAGGACTGTTGTACTTCTTGAGGGTTCAGGGTAGCAAGATTCTGTGAGTCTCACCTTCTAAATAAAGTAGTTTTGGGATTCGTGGCTTTGGTGCCAAAGCTTGGCCTACTTCAAAGGACTTGATTAAAACTTCAAATAAACCACAGAAGGAAACTTGGAGGTAAATCAAGAGAAAGGACCTCTTATGAAAGGAGAGGTGGCCCTGTGAAAAGACTCCAGCTCTCTTTGGTCTTCTACTCAGAAGCTGGGTGATCAGAGATGGTCACTTGGAGCAGAGAGTTGAGTCTGGGAACTTCTAAGTTTCCTTACAACTCTACGGTTGTCGGATTAAAAAGTCAGTTCGACAGGGCGCCTAATTTTTAGGTGTGCCTTTAGCAAGTCAGAGGTGAAGGAAGATGCCCGAGCCAACTCAAGAGGATACCCAGCAGCTAGAGGTGGTAATACTGATGGGGACTTTTAAGTGTGATTCCACCATTTTGAAGAGGGGAAGAAGAGTGGCTGAATGGGAACCCTCCTAAGCTGGCAGGACCATCTCTCTGAAGTGCTGCTGTCCATGGTGCTGATTTGGGCCACCCAGGCCACTTCCCTCCAGGCTGATGCAAAGGCTCATAGGTTGCAACCCACCTCAATTGCTGAGGCATTGACACATCTCTGTTTGGCACCCTCCAGCCACCAAACCAAATTAATGCCACTCATTTGTGGCCATCTGGAACAAATTGATCCTCGGCATCGGCTATTGTTCTCTTTCAGTGGCTTGGCCACAAGCGATTGAAGGGATGGCAGAATTTGAGGGAAGGAAGGAAGGAAGGAAGGAAGGAAGGAAGGAAGGAAGGAAGGAAGGAAGGAAAGAAGGAAGGAAGGAAGGATTAAGATGGAGGGAGGGAGGGAGAAAGGAAGGATTAAGATGGAAGGAGGGAGGAAGGAAGGAAGGAAGGATTAAGATGGAGGAAGGAAGGAAGGATAGATTAAGAGGGAGGGAAGGAGGAAGTAAAGGAATGAGAAAAGAGAAAGAAATGAGAAGGAAGGGAGGAAGGAAAGGAGAGAGGGAAAGAGAGAGGGAGGGAGGAAGAATTAAGAGGGAGGAAGGGAGGAAGGAAGGATTAAGAGAAGGTGGTAGGGAAGGAAGAAAGATTAAGGGAAGGAAGGAAGGGAGGGAGTTGTGTTTTCTGTCTAATTTACTTGAGAGATTGACATCAATCTTGCAAGTCTGAACTTCCACCATCTACCCCTTAGTGTGGGTCCTTCCTTCTTCTGACTATTAAGCCACTGGGGGCCTCCTGGCTCTTTTCTCTGATTTTTCCTACTTGTAGGCAGATCTCTCCCCCTCTTTCCCCAAAGCCATTCACACATTCCATTACAGTTCCTTTTTCAATTTTTCCCCCTGTACTGCCACTGGCTAAGAAAAAAAAAGCATATATTGCAAGGATTGGGAATTGGAGAGATTAAAAACAAAAGCAACTTTTTGATCCCTGGGCCCCAGGTCTTTGGGGGGGGGTCTCCCATCTTTACTTCCCCTTTTTCTTACCGCTTATGAAGAGGGTTTTAGAAGGCCTTTTAATCCACCCAGTGTGGGTGTAAAGAGGTAATCAAACACCCACAGAGAGCAGAGGTGGCAGAGATATTGAGGGCTGCCTTGGGAAATGAGGACCCTCTAAGGCAACAGGAACTCTAAAATCTGGAGATGTCAAACTGACCAGCAGGGAATCCCATCCTGGGCGGAACAGGTTGTGGGGTGATACATTCTGGGGTGACCCTGCCATTGGTAATGGCCTGCTAATGCCTCCGTCCTTCCTGGCGGTGGGGGGGGGAGGGAACAGGATGTAGAGGGTTTTCTCTCTACTAAAGTGAAAATAGGACTGAATTTGAGAAAGGAGCTTCAGAATCCAGAGAGAGAGGCTGCTTTGAGCCTATCATGATGCAGAAGAACGTAGCCATGGAAGAAACAGGCAAATTCTATTCTATTCTATTCTATTCTATTCCATTCCATTCCATTCCATTCTATTCTATATTCTATTCTATATTCTATTCTTTATATTCTCTAATTCTATTCTATTCTATTCTATTCTATTCTATTCTATTCTATTCTATTCTATTCTATTCTATTCCATTCCATTCCATTCCATTCCATTCCATTCCATTCCATTCCATTCCATTCTATTCTTTATTCTATTCTATATTCTATTCTTTATATTCTCTAATTCTATTCTATTCTATTCTATTCCATTCCATTCCATTCCATTCTATTCTATATTCTATTCTTTATATTCTCTAATTCTATTCTATTCTATTCTATTCTATTCTATTCTATTCTATTCTATTCTATTCTATTCATTTTCCTGTTACTCTTTTATTCCCCTAAAAAAAGGGGGTGCAGAACTGGTATCTCCCCTGAATAATGAGTGGGCCTCCTGGAGTCCTTTGTACACTTATGCAACGTTGCCATTTTGGATGGGAGGGGGGGGGATAAGGAGCAATTACATTTCAAGGAAAGCCCATCTTGTGTGCCTTTCATTCCTGTTCCTTCAAGCTTCGGTTTTGTCCTGACTCTACCCACCTCCTGGCCTTATTCGAACGCTGCACAGCCCGTAACACTCAAAATGCTTCATCATGAGCCCTTGAACAAGACTGGGGGATCCCTGTCCTGTGCCAGCCCTGGACCGTCTGTTCCCGGGAGGCATTGTCTACCCACCTCCTGAATTTAAATTATCTCTGCCTGGCTGCCCCTTATGGCATAAAATGCCGGGTGCTATTAAAAAAGCATAATTGGACTAATAAAAGGAACATAAAGAGTGTGCCTCAAACACTCAGGAACCCAATCACTGGCTTGATTTATATCTTTGATATCTTTCTGTCAGCCCAGACTGTACCTCAACTCCACGCTGGGAGCAATTGGGGGGCTTTTGCCCTCCCCAGCAGCCAACACCTTGCCAGATGTTTTAAATTCTTGCAGCCCTGGTGCTGCCAGATAAGGGGAAGGGGAAAAGATCCACAGTGGAGCAGGCAAAATTGACCAGCATCCTATTTTAAACAGCAATCGGGTGAGGTGCAAAAGGGAGTGGTCCTCACATTCAGTTTCCCAGCCACCTGTGTTTTTAAAAATATATATAAACAAATGCATTGGATCTGACTGCAAGGAGTGTCAACGCTGCTAACATCGGATGTTTTTGCATTGACAACAGATGGAAATGTAGCCATCTTTTTCCCTTTTGCTTTTAGAGTTAGATGACTGGGGGGGGGGGATGTGAATGAGAGTGTAGCTAGACATAACAACACTAAACTTAGCGTGAGAATCAAGGTTATTGTAACCAGAGCTGATAAGGAATTGGCCAGGCTGGAGAACTGGAGAGGAAGCCCGAGCTTCAAGCTAATTGGGGAATGTGATTTATGACTGTTAATTGGAGGAAGGAATTGTGCTTTGATACTATGTGTCCAGGGG
The DNA here is from genome assembly GCF_016545835.1 of Crotalus tigris. Lineage (NCBI taxonomy): Eukaryota > Metazoa > Chordata > Lepidosauria > Squamata > Viperidae > Crotalus > Crotalus tigris. The sequence goes on from NW_024097591.1 coordinate 45,443, forward strand.
AGGGGAATTCAGTTTTTGGCTTCGATTATGCGGTGCCGGTATTATGCTACTCGAATAAAAGACTCTTTAAGGTAAACAATGCCTTGAAGTTCTTTCGAAGACTTTCATCTGTCAGAACCATGACAAGGAGTTTCATTTGGTGCCCTGCCTGATCATGGGGATGATGGGTGTGGTAATCCTTTCCATCTCAGAGGCACAAAGATGCAAAGACAAGGATAGGAAGCCCTTGACTTGCAACCGTTTGTTTAGCCACCGTTCGAAGTTGCAGCAGCGCAGAAAAAAGTGGCTGATGGCTGTTTTTCATACTTACAGCATCCAGCATCCTCGTGATCAAAATTCAGGCACTTGGCAACCAGCCTGCATTTATGACGGTTTGCAGGAACCCGGGGTCAAGGGATTCCATTTTGTAACCTTCTGTTAGGGTGAAGTAGGACTCACTTAATGGCTGCCTGGGCCACTTAAGAACTTGAGTGATTTGCTTCACAACGATGGCAAAGAAGGTCATAAAAATGGGCACAGCTCTCTTAACAACCCTTTTGCTTAGCCATGGAATTTGTGGCCCCAACTGTAGTCATAAATTGAGGACCATCTGTTAGAGACCAATCATTGGGCTGAGCATCAGGCAGCCCAAGGGAGAGGTCTTCAGCTCATTTGAGGGCAGATCAGCAGGAAAAACTACAGGTGGTCCTTAATGTACGACCACTAGGGAGCCCAAAATTTCTGTCGTTAAGTGGAGACATTTGTTAAGTGAGTTTTGCCTCCTTTTACAAACTTTTTTTGTTGTTAAGTGAATCATTGCAGTTGTTAATGACACGGTTGTTAAGTGAATCTGGTTCCCCCATTGACTTTGCTTGTCAGAAGGTCGCAAAAGAGGATCACGTGACCCTGGCACACTGCAACCGTCGTAAGTACATGCCAGTTGCCAAGCCTCTGAATTTTGATCACATGATCAGGGGGATGCTGCAAAAGGGTGAAAAATGGTCATAAGTCACTTTTTTCAGTGCCGTTATAACTTTGAATGAATGGTTGTAAGTTGAAGACTATCTGTATAGGGTGAAACCTGAAATTAAATGCCATTCAGCCTCACTGACGCTGCACTCCCTTTTAAAAAGCTATTTAAACCGGTGTTTTTCCTCATTCCTGTGGAGGGCAGTTCCACAAATTCATGATACAACGTGTAACGTTTCCTTTGACTGCATTCTAGGTTCGTTTTTTCCCATGTTTTCACCCCTAATAGCCTCTCATTTCCACTTTATTTGCAAAGAGTTTACAATCTCGTTGCTTCCTGTTATCCTTCTTTAGGGCTGGTGTTCATTTCTTGCAATCGTGTATTTACTTAGCTGCATATTGATTTACGTCCTAAGAGTTTAATTGTTTGTCATTCCCAGAACGTTCGTTATTTGCTAATACACACATCCCATTGATCAGTAAATAAGATTAATCTACATTTTTTTTTTAAAAAAAAAAAAGATAGAAACCACAAAGGAATCCATATTCAAGCAGATATTTAAATACCTTTTTTAAAATGCCTTTGAAAACAAAATACCATTTTCTACCACTGTTTTCTCTCTCTAGCTTGTTTTCTACGTGTTAGCCGAGGCTCTCATTCAGAGAAGTTTGGGACAAGATAAATGATAGGGGTTTTTTTTTTGAGATTTTAATCAAAGGTAGGTATGCTAGCAATCCTGCTTGACCCCAGCCCAGTTTTTTGCTTCGCCCAATTTCAATTTTAAGATTCTTTTAACTCAAAGTAAGTAAATGGGAGTTTTGCCTGCTTCAAGAAGACATACCAGTGCTTCATTCCATTTTACTTCCAAGAAGAGCTTTGAAGGAACTTTAGAAAACAACAGGGACAAGGAACTATAGCCCAAGAGTATAATTAAAAGGGAAGAGAGGGAGGAAGGAAGGAAGGAAGGAAGGAAGGAAGGAAGGAAGGAAGGAAGGGAAGAAGGAAGAGGGGAAGTGGGGATTTGCAGATAGCAAGAAAGGGTAATTTCACTCATTTATTTCAGGCTAATAGTTATTTTGTTCCAAAAGGTTTGAAATAAATTTTTACCCATCCAAACCAAATACGATAAGTAACAAACTTATCAAACCAACAGCCCAACAGATTTACTCTGTGTGGGCTCCTTGGTGCTCTCTAAGCTTGGCGGTTTTCTTGCAGACGTTTCATTATCCGACTAGGTAACATCATCCATGCTTGTTTGGCATTGGCCAGTTGAGTCATGAAACGCCTGCAAGGAACCCACCAAGTTCAGATAGCACCAAGGACCCCACCGTCCCCCTCCGGCTCTTCCTCCTCTCTGCAAACCTCACACTCTTCTAGCAGTGATGACGTTCCCTAGTTGGGTCATGAAACGCCTGCAAGAAAACCACCCAGCTCCGAGAGCACCAAGGATTCCACAGTTCAACCCTGAGCTATGAAACATTGTCTTCTGTTGAAATGACCAAATGTTTCCTTCACGTGCTCAAGGTTTTTTTTTTCTAGCCTTTCCCCTCCTCTGCAGTCTGCTTTGCCATCTCTGCATTGGCCCTCCTTTCAACACCCCCCCCCTTCCTACTGTGTATGTGGTGCAAAACACCCACAATGTGGATGGGTTTGGAAAATGCAGAGTGCGCCACCAACCCACATTCTAAGAGCAAGCAGGTCCGTTTTCTCTCTCTTCTCCCCCGCCCCCCCCCCCCCGTCTCTCATCCTGGTTTTCCCACACTCATAAGGACTAGAAACTCACTCCTGAATTTAAAATGAAAGATCCTTGGGGAGTCGGGCTTTTCCCTGTGCTACAGTACTGCCTTGCTTCTTCCTGCTCGCCACCCTTTCCAAATTTCGCACCCTGTTCTTGCTTTTCTTAACTTGTGTCCTTTATATACCCAGCAACAGTGATGATTAGTTGGTGGTTGGGATGCAAGGGCAACGTTCATCTGGTTGCCAAGAAAATAGCAATGTTTTACTTCCTGCACTGCCACCACTGTGCTACACACACACACACACACACACACACACACACACACACACACACACACACATGCTTTCCATGACTGCAGTCTGGCTGTTGTCAAGTTGCCAAAGTGGAGAAAGAGCTTGCTGCAAAATTAATCAGGGAACCAGGAAGCTCTGAGCGGAGACTGTCAAACTTCTCTGGATCCCGTCGACGTTATAAATCATCGCCTGGATTTCTTTGACATTTCACTTCTGGCGCTTGCCAGAGGGGTGTGGCGGTTCCCCCCCCTCCCCGTCCGCATAAACAAACTGCATTCAACAGTGGCAGGGCCTTGGCTGATTCAACTGGGTGTTCCTCTGTAAGGTCGGTTTTGCTGTTTCATTTTTAAGGCAGACATCGGCTTCGTTGCTACAGCTCACAGTCCCTGCTCCAATTGCTCAGGATGGACGACTTACGACGACAATTGAGCCCAATATTTCTGTTGCTAAGTGAGATAGTTGCTAAGTGAGTTTTGCCCCGTTTTACGACCGTACAAAAGGTATGGGGAAAGAAGGAAGGGAGGGAGGGAGGGAGGGAGGAAAGGAGGAGAAGGAAGGAAGGACAGAAGGAAGGAAATACTTGGCCTGTGGGTCCTTCTGCAGTGCTCCAGTATCTCAGGGGCTGCCCCAAAGAAGAGGGAGTCAAGCTATTCTCCAAAGGTCCTGAAGGCAGGACAAGAAGCAAAGGATGGAAACTAACCAAAGAGAGAAGCAACCTAGAACTAAGGAGAAACTTCCTGACTGTGAGAACAATTAACCAGGAGAACAACCTGCCTCCAGAAGTGGTGAATGCTCCAACACTGGAAGTTTTTAAGAAGAGACTGGACAGTCATTTGTCTGAAATGGTATAGGGTTTCCTGTCTGAGCAGGAGGTTGGACTAGATGACCTCCAAGATCCCTTCCACCATCATCATCATCATTATTTTCTCTTTGCATCTTCCAAAAAGAACTCAAATAGTGATCACCTGACCCCAGGACCCTACAACTCTCATAAATTACATGCTGGTCACTAAATACAATGCTCACTAAACAAATGGTTGTAAATCAAAGCCTATCTATAAGATTCTAAACCAGGGCAACAATCCTTGTTTGTTCCCCACGATAACCCTCCAGCCCCTTCTTCAAATTGCTGTAACAAACAGATTCTGGATTTTTCCTTTCTCCCGTCTCTGTTTTACTCCCTTAGGTTACTTCTTCCACCACATAAATACACAAACACATACACACACACTTACACTCACACACGCAGGCGCACACCCACTCCGTTTGCTATCTCTGTTTTTAAAAGGGTGTGCATTGACTAAAGGTCTGTCTTGGTTAATTTTGTAAAACATCCTGTATCTGGAAGAGAGTATATAAATAATGAATAAGGAGAAACAGTTGCTATCAGGAGAAGGAAAAAGTAGCTGAATTACACCCACCCACATGCACACACATACACAAACACACACACACACACACACACACACACACACACATTCACACATACACACACAAAGGGAGGAGAGAGGGAGAAGACAGAACAAGTCCTTAGCAATGGAAAAATGAAGCTAAAATCAAAATTTCATTTCTTTCCATTTTCCTGCCCAAAGTGGTTTCCAGGTAGAAATAAATGCGATTTGGGGATTGGATGATTAGAATGAAATGGGATTATAGAAATGAGGTGGACTATTGTTAATTTTAGAGGAAGAGTCAGATGTATTTTTTTTAATCGACATCAGTACCAACAAAAGTCAGGAGTCATTCTTTTTTTCTTCTATTTTTCTTTGCATTTTCCGTCCCTTTTTCTTTCTGCACGTCTGTCTTGACTTTTAATTCTTTTACTTTTTGCTTTTTTTTTTTTAGCCTTTTCTAAATTTAATAAAGTCGTATGTGGGGGGGGGGGGGGAACGAAGGTGGAAGAACAAGGACTTTTCCATCCATTTTCTCTTTCATTTCCCTATCTCTGCAGCCCAGGCTAGAAATGAAGCCTTAAAAAAAATACAGCTCAGGCATTTTGTAATCAGATTTCATTCAGGGAGAAGGAAAAAAAAGGACACTTGTTGCTTTTCTAGTGTTTTCTTTTCAGAACAAAAGACAAAACGCTCAGCACTCAATAATAAAACGAGAGGAGAGGAAGACAGCACTTGAGCTGAGCTATAAGGCAAATCACCAATTTATTTACTAATTGTTTCCCTTCCAGTCCTTTTAGCTTATAGATTGGCAGCTTTTCGTGTAAGATAAACCACAGCTGCATTTCCCAGCAAAACTGGAGGTCATCTAGATGGGTGTCTACCGATAGTCCTCCACTTACGACCACAACTGAGCCCAAAATTTCTGTTGCTAAATGAGACCTTTGTTAAGTAGGCTTTCACCTGTTTTACGACCTTTCTTGACACAGCTGTTAAGTGAATCACTCCGTTGTTCAGTTAGCAACATGGTCGTTAAGCAAATCTGGCTTCAGAAGGTCGCAAAAGGGCATCACGTGACCCCGGGGCACTGCGACCGTCGTAAATATGAGTCAGTTGCCAAGAATCTGAATATTGATCCCATGACCCCGGGGATGCTGCAATAGTCCTAAGTGTGAAAAACGGTCAGCAGTCACATTTTTCAGTGCCGTCGTAACTTTGAACGGTCACTAAGGGAACTGTCGTAAGTTGAGGACTGTCTATATTAAACGTCACACTGCTTTGCTTCATTCTAGGACATTTTCTTCCTGGGCAAAAAAAGTGGCTTCTGTTTTTCCGCGGAGATTTTTTTTTTTTTTGCAAGAGGCACCTGTGAATTTCTTTCAGATTTTCTTCTGCCTGGACTTTATTTATATTTTATTTATTTATTTATTGGATTTATGAGCTACCCATCTGTCCAGAGGCGATTTATAATACCTCTTTATGTCCTTCGGAGGCCCCCTTAGCTGCTCAGGCTTTCCAGACTTAATAATCCAGCCCTCCTAGTATTTTCCTTGGGAAACAAATGGGATGACCCCTGTGATGGATTATGTGCTATCAAGTCAATACTGACTCTCAGCGATCTCGTAAATTTCCTCCGGGTCTTGACTATGTAGCCACTAAATTAATACAGGTAGTAGTCCTCAACTTAAAAAAATTCATTTAGTGACTGGAGTTGCAGTGGCAACGGAAACAGTGACTTATGAGCCATCCTTGCACTTAATAATAATAATAAAGTTGGAAGGGACTTTGGAGATCATCTAGTCCAACCCCCTGCTCAGGCAGGAAACACTATACCATTTCAGACACATGGCTGTCCAGTTTCTTCTTAAAAACTTCTAGTGTTGGAGCATTCACAACTTCTGGGGGCAGGTTGTTCCACTGGTTAATTGTTCTCACAGTCAGGAAGTTTCTCCTTAATTCCAGGTTGCTTCTCTCCTTGATTAGTTTCCACCCGTTGCTTCTTATCCTGCCTTCTGATGCTTTGGAGAACAGCTTGACTCCCTCTTCTTTGGGGCAGCCCCTGAGAGATTGGAAGAAGGCCATCCTATCCCCCCTCGTCCTTCTCTTAGTTAAACTAGACATCCCCAATTCCAACAACTTATGACCAGGATCAGGTAATTGCCATTTGCAGCCTTCCCAGTTGGCGTCTGACAAAATCAACGCGGGAAGCTGGATTTGCTTAATAACTGCAAGGTTCACACAACTGCAGTGGGTCACTTAACAGATTTATTTATTTATTTATTTATGAGACTTATATACCGCTTTAAGTGCAAGCACTCTCTAAGCGGTGTACACCAGTAAGCAATATATATATATATATTTACATTGCCCCCAACAATCTGGGTCCTCATTTTACCTACCCCGGAAGGATGGAAGACTGAGTCAACCTTGAGCCGGTGAGATTTGAACCGCTGACCTGCTGAACACAGTCAGCTAAAGTGGCCTGCAATACTGCACTCTAACTGCTGCGCCACCTCAGCTCCTCTATGTGTGGCAAACAAGTTCCTAACATCGCACCTGACTCCTTTTGACATCATCCTGCTTAGCCACAGAAATTTGGTCCTAAGTGCCAGATTACCGATATTAGAATGCCAGTTTCTATCCTAAGGGAATGTCACCGCCATTCACTTCTGCACTAAAGAGAAATCTGAATGAGAACAAATGAAAAAAAAAAAAGTTGCAGGTAGTCCTTGACTTACAACGGGTTCGTTTAGCGACCGTTCAAAGTTACAAGGGCACTGAAAAAAGAGACTTAACGACCATTTTCACAGTTACGACATTTGAAGCCTCCCCATGGGGTGACCTGATCAAAATTCAGACGCTTCACAACTGGTTCATATTTATGACGGTCACGGCATCCCGGGATCATGTGATCCCCTTCTGCGACCTTCTGACTAGCCAACTCAGGTGGGGGAAGCCAGTTGCACTTAATAAATGTGTTATTAACTTAACAACTTCAGGGAAATGGGGCAAAACTCACTCAAGAAATGTCTCACTTAACAACACAAATTTTGGGCTCCATAACTGCTGAGATTCACGTAACAGCCGTGGCCAGAAAAGTCATAAAATGGAACAAAATTCACTTAACAACGATCTCACTCAGCAATGGATTTTGATCGTAAGGTGAGGACTATCTGTATTTTCATTATTATTTGCACAACTCCTTTGCAGGTTAAGGATTATCATAGTTTGAGAACAAACTATTTGGGCAAAATAACCAACATATATCTTTCAAAAATCCGATACAAGTAGGATAAGAAAAGAATGAAAACATTCTTTACCCGCAAGTCGCTTTCCGGGTTCAATACCTATTTGCCTCTTGAGGCAGAGAGTTCCAGAGGCCTGAGTAGGCATCAAAAAGTCTCTGTCTTTCCTGTTTTTGGAAGTAACTCTAAGATAGAGTTACTTCCAAAAAGTAACTCTATCTTAGATGGCTTTTTCTAGGATAGAGTGAAAATCCTAAATATGTTAAAATCTGGGTTTAATCCCTGCATCTATCAGCTAATGATCTGGAGGGACCAGGGAAAGGGAAAAAAGAATTGATTGTTTTAACCAAGTTTTATTTTTTCATTGTAGAGGATTTCCTTTGCTTTGAGGCATCAAAGAGCAATATGCCAATGGGAGCCTCTTTCCCCCCCCCTTTAAAGAAGATAAATCAATGCTATATAATCCTAGCTGGAAATGCTCTCCATTTCTAAGTGTATGTCTAACTACCGTGCCAATAAAAGCTGATTTACAAATTCACTTTACCCAGCTGGCATGGAAACAACAGAATTATGCCCAGAGACGTGCAAGCGGAGAAGACGAGGGAACAGGGGAATGACGGCCTGAGATGGCCATGGAAAGGCACCGGTGGAGACCCAACCTAAAACAAGGGGCTCTGTTAATTCCGGAGGGTGGCTGATGCCATGCCTCTTTTCCTTATTTGATCCCCGTGCAGAAGAGGCTTCCGTTTTGCTACCTCATTCCCGGGCCACTGTTAGGTGTCTTTTCCTGTTTTTTGGTGTGTTTTTTTTTCTTTCTGGAGCTTGTTTTATGCAGTCCTCCCTTAAGATTGAATGAAAGGGTGGAAAGACAGGAAGACTGCTGATTTCTGGAGAGATGGTTGTGTAAAGAAAATGGATCTTCCTTCCTTCCTTCCTTCCTTCCTTCCTTCCTTCCTTCCTTCCTTCCTTTTCTTCTTTCTCTTTTTCTTTCTTTCTCTTTTTCTTTCTTTCTCTTTTTCTTTCTTTCTTTCTTCCTTCTTTCTTTCTTTCCTTCCTTCCTTTTCTTCTTTCTCTTTTTCTTTCTTTCTTTCTTTCTATTTTTACTTTTTCCCTTCCTCTCCTTCCTTTCCTCCCTCCTTTCCTCTTCTGCTCCTTCTTTCTTCTACCCTCCCTCCCCTTCCTTCCTTCCTTCCTTCCTTCCTTCCTTCCTTCCTTCCTTCCTTCCTTCCTTCTGGTTACATAGAACTCCGTTGAAATTCTCATTTTTTGTATCTTTTATGTTTTTTAGATCTCTCTACGACGGGTAAACACCTTTTCTTCCAGTAGTTCTGCAGCTGCTGGCCCTGGTTGCTCAGCCAACAGTCCTGAGTCCTGTAACCCATTTTTCACCACATATCCAGGAACTCCAATATCTAGCTGTGGATATTGTGAATCTAGATTTTCCTACCTAAGGTCATTTCTTCCTCGATTAACTTTTCTTCCCAACTCCTTTGTGAGGGAGTAGGCACACAGATAGAGTCAGCGCCATTTGCCCTTCTTTCTGAAATCAAGTAAGGCCTGGCTTGCCGGTGTAAGATCTCTCTCTCCCCCCCCCCTTTCAATTAAGAGCAGAGCTGCCAGGTTTGTGTCCAGCTCACCTGTGCAAAGATCAAATGCCTCCCAGTTGCGGTTCTTGGGGGAACTGGTAAGCCGCTGTTCTTTTCATCGGTAATGGAGGAACGTCCAGCTGGTGAAGTGTGAACCCTTCATCAACACCCCACCCTTGGTTGTGAATTCAGGCCTTGAGCAAAAAGACTGAAAAAGTTCCTGCTTTAAGCAACCCGGGAGATAAATTGGATTCTAAAGTGAAAGTCAAACCAGCTGCTGAGATTTCCGTAGCCTCATCCTATTCAATAAGTCTCATTAAAAGGCACTGGGGGGGGGACATTTGCTTTCTGTTGAAGGGGGTTGCTGAGAGTTTGACGTCCAGAGGCCCTTTGGGGTTGGTTGAACGTTGGGTGGGTTTGTGAAGAAACAGCACCAGTTTATCCCTGATTATTAAGAGATAGGACTCAGAGGTTGATGAGTGGCTGCCGTGTCGTTTAGCTTCGATAATGTCCATCCAACCATACTTTATGGCTGGAATGAGGAATAAGGAAGGCACCAGGATATCTCCATTTTTGAGTGGATAGGCACATAGACCTGGCCTGGATGGATAGGGGGAATGGATGGATATAGAGATAGAGGTCAGTTGGTTGTTGTTGTTAATTGCAAAGCCGTATCTGACCCATCGCGACCCCATGGACAACGTTCCTCCAGGTCTTCCTGTCCTCTACCATCTTCTGTAGTCCATTTAAGAGGTCAATAGAGATAGATATGTAACAGAATGACAGAGATGGAAGGTACCCTGGAGGTCATCTAGTCCAACCCCCTGCTCAAGCAGGAGACCCTTTACCCTTCCAGACAAATGGTGGTCCAATCTCTTCTTAAAAACCTCCACAGCTTCTGGAGGTAAGTCATTTGAGAGATGAGAGATGAGAGATGAACAAGAAAGAGAGAGAGAAGTAGATAGATGATAGATAGATAGATAGATAGATAGATAGATAGATAGACAGACAGACAGACATAGATACATAAATACATAGATACATAGATGTACATAGGTACATAGGTATATAGATACATAGATACATAGGTACATAGATACATAGATACATAGATACATAGATATAGATAGATGATGGATCAATGATGGATCAATGAATAGATATTTTCTCGATTACCTAGCTAGCTGACAGCGTGGCAATCCAGAGAATATCTGCTTATCTTTTATGATTTCTTCATCCATGGAAAAAGTTCATTTAGGACTTGTGGCCTTCAGAACCACCTGCTTCAAGTGAAATCCACCCACGCAGAGTCCACTTCCCAACTACAGATAGGAAAGATTCCCCCCCTCCCCATCTCGCCACCCTAGATTTTGAAGAAGCAAGGCAGAAGGAGTCTTGAAGCTTTTGAACCATGGAGAAGACTCTTGGGAAGGCTGTGGGGAGCAGCCCACAAAACAAACCCACGGACGAGCCTACAAATCAACCCAAAGTTCTCACTCAAGGGCACAAATGATCAGACTGAAACTATCCTATTCTGGATCTGTTTTGTGAGAAGTCCATAATGCTAGGAAAGCTGAAAGAGAAGACGACCACCAGCAGTAAGGTGGGTGATGGACTCAGTTGCAACAATGGTAGATTTACCATGGGAAGACTTGAATGGCCAGGTTAGGAATGGAGAAAATCTTTTGATGTGGTCAATAAGAGTTGACTTGAAAACTGGAGGCACATTTTCTGTCCGTCCGTCCATCTCCCCATGTGTGCAATTCAGGACAGCTAGAAAATAATCTTTCTCAGGCTGTTGTCTGTCTCCAAGGAGCATCTTAGCTCTATAAACACATTGCAAAAGCCCTTGATTGAGTCCTTCTTGTTGGCTTTCATGAAGACAGTTGACTAAGTCAAGAACGCCTCCAGTTCTTAAAACTGCTGCTCTACGGGTGCCGTGAGGGTATCGTTTTGCTATAGTTAGCAGCATGGTTTAATGAATATTTTAGTTTATTTGTAGTTTATTTATTTGCTTTCTCTGTATGGCATCCATTCCTGAAAGCTCTGGGAATTAGGCAGGGAGCTTCAGCAGTATACAAGTGCTGTAATTAATCAAACAAACAAACTTGTCCCTCCATGGCTGGTCTGAGCATGTTTTCTCCTCTCATCGCTCTTCCGAAACAAAACAGATTCTCGACTCAATTTACCAGGGGAACATTTAACAATAATATATATATATATATATATATATATATATATATATATATATATATATATATATAGAGAGAGAGAGAGAGAGAGAGAGAGAGAGAACTCTGCATGCTTAGAAAGACAGAATAGTGGTGGTTTTCTATCAAACTGTGAGTCATTTTGCCACTGCTGGAAAAATGAGCAGTCAGCAAAACAAAATCAGCCCTGCAGCTATGACAGAAAAGCTTCGCTCCCACCCATCATCTTAAGCCATGGGCTGTGTTGCTTCTGGCAGCTGGAAACTCACACCCAACAACGCCAGAATGACACGAAGTGCCAGTGTAGCAGTGCGTAGCCTATGACCTGCAGGACTTGCTCCCATTATCTCAGCCAGCCTGCCCCATGCTATAATATAATATACCAATTGGATGTTAGCAGTACAGGAAGTCCTCGACTTACAACCGTTCATTTAGTGACCGTTCAGCACTGGAAAAAGTGAGTTAAGAGCGTTTTTCAACGCTTCGTGATCATTGCAGTGTCCTCCATGCTCACGTGATCAAAACTCAGATGTTTGGCAAATGACTCCTATTTATGATAGTCGCAGTGTCCCCTGGGGTCACGTGACAAGCAAAGTCACTGGAGCAGTGGTGGCGACTGGGTGCCAGAGACGGCACTCAGAGCCCTCTCTGTGGGCACGCGTGCCATCACCCCAGTCCTAGGCCTTCAGTTGGGTTTTATAAAACCTTTTCGCTTTAGGCCTCCGCGTGCAAAAAAAAAAAAAAAAGGTTCAATCAATCAGTCAATTTCAACTTCTCTTGGGGAAAAAAAAAGATCTTGCAAAGTTGGAATTGATTGATTGAACTTTTTAGTCCCACCCAGTCTGCCATTACCACTGCAGCCACGCCCATCCAATGGCCACACCCACCCAGCACCTGACGATGCATGGGTTTGGGGTTGCAGTCAGTCTCTAAAAAGTTCGCCATCACTGCCCTAGAGGAAGCCGTATGACTCACTCAACGGCTGCAGTGATTCACTTAACAACCATGGCTAGAACGGGCCTAAAATGGGGGCAAAGTTCACTTAATAATAACTGCCTCGCTCAGCGACAGGAATGTTGGGCTCCTGTAAGTCAAGGACCGCTATCCATCTTAGGCTGCTGGCCTTGGTGCTGAATTTTTTTTCCCCTCCACGAAACCTTGGGAGCGTTTATAAAGACGTCTCTTGTTTTTCTCCACCGCTGAGGTCTCCTGCCCTTTGCTTTCGATGCGGGGGAAGAGGGGGGAGAGGAGGAGGGGAAGATGCCAAGCGCCGTGTAGGAGAATCCTTGGAGGAACTCAGCTCCTCCTCCTCCTCCTCCCCCTCCTTCTCCTCTCCCAGTTCGGAGCCGCTGGCAAAAACTATTTATTCTGTCTCAGTTCCCTTGCGGGGGTGGGGGGAGAGCTTGCCAGACGCTAAGGAGGGATGCACTGAATATTTACACTTGGACCCTAAACTGCTCTCATCAATAGTAATAAGTGCGGAAGAGGACTGCCGGGAGCCCATTTGATCTGACAACGGAGATGGGAGGGGAGGGAGATCAGAGCCGCCTCTCCCCCTCCGCCGAGGGGCTTTGATGTGCCTCTTTCGCTGCTCAGGTCCCCGGCTAATAGTAGGAACCGCGGCGGCGGAGGGCGCAGACGGCTTCAGACGCCGGATCGAAGGGCCGGGCTGACTGTCGGCTGCGCTTGGGGGGCTCAGAGGAAGCCCGGGGGCGGAGGCGACTGCCCTCGCTTAACCGCTCCCTTTCAGTGTTGGAGCATTCGCCACTTGTTCCACTGATTCACTGTTCTCGCTGTCAGGAAATTTCTCCTTAGTTCCAGGTTGCTTCTCTTCTTGATCAGTTCCCATCCGTTGCTTCTTGTCCTGCCTTCAGGCGCTTTGGAGAATAGCTTGACTCCCTCTTCTTTGGGGCAGCCCCTGAGATACTGGAAGGCTACTGTCATGTCCCCCCTCATCCTTCTCGTCATTAGACTAGACATCCCCAATTCCAGCAACCGTTCCTTGTAAATGTTAGCCTCCAGCCCCCAATCATCTTTGTTGCTCTTCTCTGCACTCTTTCTAGAGCAGTGGTTCTCAACCTTTTTAATGCCGCGACCCCCAACCGGTCGTAAGTCGAGGACTACTCAACCGGTCGTAAGTCGAAGACTACTCAACCGGTGCACACCGTTTGCAGAATGGGACTTTTGGCGGGCTCAGCAGAGCAGAGACAGCCTGGACAATTCCTATTGGCTCTTGAAAGCCAATAGAATGAGACTCTATTCAAGAGAGTCTATTCTATTGGCTTTCAAAAGCCAATAGAATAAAAGGGAGGAGCACAGCTAAGGAAAAGGGGGAAAAAATGTCGGACTGCGTTGTTTGGCGACCCCCATGAAATGGTCGTTCGACCCCAAATGGGGTCCCGACCCACAGGTTGAGAACCACTGTTCTAGAGTCTCACCCAAAGCATGCGTTCTTAAGACCAGTTTTCACAAGACCAGCTTTGGAAATCCTAAAAGTGCCTCCTCTGAATCATCCCATGTGCTAATTGCTCCGTTACCAAAGTCTTGAGTTGAACGGTCTTAGGTGTCCTGCAATCCACGCCATTCATGCATTGCAAAGGTGGATTTCCACAGCACCTCGCATCAACCCAGTTCCTTGGCATTCAGCGAATCAGTTCTCCATTCAAGAGGAGAACCGTCCATTGACTTTAGCTAATGGGTGAATCCAACCCTTTAATGCTTTTCTAAATGACCCAGAAGAGAAACAAAGGCAGTTGCCATGGATGGAAAGGAAACAGAGTCCTTCTCCAAACAAATATCTCATCTACCGCCATCTTCTTATGAATGGGCCTCTATGCTTTCCGGAAAGGAAGGCATATAATTTAAAACAAATTATAAGTGTAATTGCAAGGTGCAGGTGCAGGCTGAGACTGATTTAGCTCTGTCAAAACCAGGCAAAGGTAAGGCGTTTGGATAGCTCCGAAATCAAGAGAACGGGTGCTCGCCTTCCCAAAGTACAGTGGAGGACAATAAAAGGCTGATCAAACAGCCAGTAGAACAGCTGGTAGAAAGACAGATAAGAAAAATGATAGACAGAATGGCTGAAAAGGACAGGCAGAGAGTGGACAGATATTAATAGGGAAGAAAAAAAATGAGGCTGAATTCAGGATCGTGGACATTTAATCCATTTTTCAGGATGGTAAAAGGAAAATTTTCTTATGGGAAGAGGCACTCCTATTTTTTGTTCACTTTCCATGGATAGAGGCTAGGAATGGTATACAGATGCAGCTAGGAATAAATGCCAAAGCAACAGTAACTCAAAAGATTTTTCCAAAGTCTTCTGCAGTGGAAATCCAAGCTAATTGCCACATTTTCTTTGGAATTCTATCAGAATCTGAGTCTGCAAACAAGGAAGGACTCCCTGGAGAAGAGCCTGATGCTGGGAAAGATGGAGGGCAAGAGAAGAAGGGGACGACAGAGAAGGAGGTGGCTGGATGGAGTCCCTGAAGCAGCAGGCGTGAGCTTCAATGGACTCCAGAAGATGGTAGAGGACAGGAAGGCCTGGAGGAACATTGTCCATGGGGTTGCAATGGGTCCGACATGACTTCACAACTAACAACATCTATCTATCTATCTATCTATTTATCTATCTATCTATCTATCTATCTATCTATCTATCTATCTATCTGTTCAGGCCTTTGAACAATGGTGCTGGAGAAGACTCCTGTGAGTCCCCTGGACTGCAAGGCGATCAAACCAGTCAGTCCTGCAGGAGATCAACCCTGACTGCTCCTTAGAAGGCCAGATCCTGAAGCTGAAACTCAAGTCCTTTGGCCACCTAATGAGAAGGAAGGACTCCCTAGAGAAAAGCCTGATGCTGGGAAAGATGGAGGGCAAGAGAAGAAGGGGACAATGGAGAATGAGGTGGCTGGATGGAGTCCCTGAAGCAGCAGGCGTGAGCTTCAATGGACTCCAGAAGATTGTAGAGGACAGGAAGGCCTGGAGGAATGTGGTCCATGGGGTCGCGATGGGTCAGACACAACTTTGCAACTAACAACAACAACAAACAGAGACCTACGGATTTTGAGTCCAACAAGTCCATTATGTCACCTATAATACCAGATTATTTTTCTGCAGTTTGCTTAGCTCACCTCCAAAGGTTGCTGTGAAAATACAGGTAGTCCTCAAATTACGACTATAATTGAGCCCAACGTTTCTGCTGCTGAGACATCTGTTAAGTGAATTTTACGATGGTCCTTGTCGCATTTGTGAAGTGAATCCTTGCAGCTGTTAAGTTAGGAACAACGTCGTTAAGTGAATCTGTCTTCCCCATTGACTTTGCTTATCAGATGGTTGCAAAAGGGGATCATTTGACTTTTGGGACAAGGCAACCATCAGAAATACGAGTCAGCTCCCAAGCGTCTGAATTTTGATCACGTGATCATGGGGACACTGCAACGGTTGTAAATGTGAAAAAGGGTCATAAGTCACTTTTTCCAGTGTCGTTGTAACTTCAAACGGTCACTAAATGAGTCACAAAGTAGTGATGACCGTATATGCTAGTTTCAGTTCATTGGAATAACAATGAGGAGAATAATGATGATTAAAAATAACAAGAACAACAATAATAACCTAGTAAAAGGAATATACCAATGCCCTGTTGGAAACTAATTTATATTAAGCTTTCCTTTGGCAAAAAAGAACATCAAAGTTATGGCCACATTTTTAGAGCACAGCAAAAATGTTTAATTAATTCTACACCAACTGTTTATGTGCTCCGCCCAGGATTTAAAATAGTATAGACTGCTGATTCTAATCCACAGTTTTTGCTTGCCAGATCTGTCCTCAAGACCTCCAGTATGAGATAGCTAGGAATATAGGTTTGTCAACGGGTAAAGAAAATTAGGTCTGGAGGGAGGAAAAAACTTTTCAGCATCTGAGGATTTGTAAAGCTTATTTTAATTAGTTTCCAGGAAAAACTCACCAATGTGCAAAAAGCTTTTCTTTTTTTTTTACCCAAAAGCATACCACTTAGAAACTCTGCCTTTTTATGAATAATGTGACTTCGCTTGTAAAGCAATTGAGAGGTTATAAAACCATTTTCAAGACTAACAGGTTAAGGAAAGTGTGTTTTATTTTAGTTGGCAGAAGTGCCTTTTTGTGTGTGTGTGTTTTTTGCAGAGGGACTGCTTTAAGGCTATAAGTACTCCACTCAGAGACTCTCAAATGTGATTGCTTCAGGATCCTTTCAAACAATGAGAGCAAAATGAACAAGGGGAGGTTAAATTCCTAAGCCAAAGGGACAATCGGTGTAAGGTACTATAATTAAATATTAGATGTGCAATGCACAGACCATGAATTTTGATGGTTGAAGTCTTGCCTATATCCTCGAGGAACTAAAAAAAAACCAACACGTTTTAATTATTTATTTACCCAATTAATTTATACGTCCCTGTATATTGTGAGCGAGCCGTAGGGAAAGCACTACGGCCAATAATATAAAAAAATAAATAAAGGGTCTACAGTAAATTATAAGACAGACAGACAGACAGAGATAGAGATAGAGATAGAGATAGATAGATAGATAGATAGATAGATAGATAGATAGATAGATAGATAGATAGATAGATTCAGATTTCTTTTTGCTGACAAAGAGTTAAAGATTTAAGTGGGAGACTAGTATAGCTATTTCGGACTCCCACTTAAATCTTTAACTCTTTGTCAGCAAAAAGAAATCTGAATTTGTAATGTATCGCAGTTGCGACTTGAGCCTGCTTAACGCCCCTAGTTGGGGGGCTGCAAGGCAAAAGAGATTATAAAAAAGTAGAACTGCAGTATAGCAGTCAAAATGCCAAGGTGTAATCAATCAGACCAGTCTGTCTGAAAAACTTTCTAGATAGATAGATAGATAGATAGATAGATAGATAGATAGATAGATAGATAGATAGATAGGTAGATAGGTAGGTAGGTAGGTAGATATATAGATAAAATAAACTGACTAATGGCCCATCCCCTATTGATCAAACATAATCAACCTGGATGGTATCAAACCAGGCTATAAATGTGTTGCAAAAGCACTTGATTGTAAGTGGTTTTCTGAACGGCATCAGAGAGTTGGAACAGGCATTTCAGCCGAGAGGACGTTTAAAAGAATGGACTCTTGAAATATAGATAATCAGCTGTACAGCTCCCCTCTTGAAAACGACAACTGGACAAACCTTGGGACCGTTTTGTGAAATGGAGAGGGCTAAGGAGGCCATTGTTTGGATTGTCTGAGAGTTATTTTAATACAGGTAGTCCTAGACTTACAACAGTTCATTCAGTGGCCGTTCAAAGCTGCAACGGCACTGAAAAATGTGACTTAAGACCATTTTTCACACTTACGGCCGTCGCAGCATCCCCACGGTCACGGGATCAAAATTCAGATGCTTGGCCACTGCTTCATATTTACGACGGTTGCCTGGAGTCATAGAATCCCCTTTTGTGACCTTTAAAGATTTACGACGTTCTGCCAAAAAGCAACTTGTAGAAAACCACGGATTTGCTTAATGTCCGGGGAGTTTCAGATGATGTTGGTAACACTGTTGTTAAGTGAATCTGGCTTCCCCATTGTCAGACGATCGCAAAAGGGGATCATGTGATCCCAGGACTCTGCAACCGTCGTAAGTATGAGTCAAGTTGCCAAGCATCTGAATTTTGATCACGTGGCCGTGGGGATGCTTGCGACGGTCGTAAAATGCTCCTAAGTCACTTTTTTTCAATGCCGTCGTAACTTTGAACGGTCACTAAACTTAACTGTTGTAAGTCGAGGACCACCTGTGTATACAAGGGTCCAAAAGGTCTCTGAGAATCAAAATGAACTTGCAGGAGTTTTTTTTGTTTTTCTCTTTCAATTCTCTGCAACAGCATTTCTCAGTCTCTAGTGCAGTGGTTCTCAACCTGTGGGTCGGGACCCCATTTGGGGTCGAATGACCATTTCACGGGGGTCACCAAACAAGGCTGTCCGCCATTTTTTTCCCATTTTTTGGCCACGCCCCTGGCACCCAGTGATGTATAAGTGGTTGGGGGTCACCACAACATGGGGAACTGTATTATGGGGTCGCGGCATTAGAAAGGTTGAGAACCACTGGTCTAGTGGGATCCGCAAATAGTTAAAGTGGAACACGAGATAAGTCACTGCAATTTTAATTAAATCATTAAAACTCACTGTAAATAATAAATGTAATAACAACACGCTTGTAAATATAGAAATGACTGTTTGGGAGCGGGGGGGGGGGAGAGAAAGGAGGGCTGTTTGTTTTTCACACGATGTTGCTCAGATTCTCTGATAGAGCCATTGAAGATACCAGAAGCTGAAAACTCAAGATAGGAAAAGCCAGGCCAAAACCCTTTGATAAGGCATTTCAATCACAGCTTAGTGTGTGCATGTTTGTGTAGAGATATAGATATAAATGTAGATTCTTCATTGTACTAGGTCCAAAAGTATGTTTTCGATGATCGGGAAATTTTTTTCTCTGCTAATTAGAGCAGAACATTTCCAATATTTGCTGCAGTCTTGAAGGAACACAAATATACACAACGCTGGCAAAGTCAACAGTCCTTAAGCTGTTGGATTCCAAGCGCAATTCATTTGTCTGGTTATTACAGGTCATCCCGTATCACATCTGGGACCAGAATTTCCACGCTAAGCGTAACCGTTCTTAAACGAGCCACGTCTGGTTTTACGGTGCTGTGGTTGCGAAGTTGTGAAGTGAATTATGCATCACAAATGGCAATCGCCATTCCTCAAACCATCGCGCCTTTGTGCCAGTTGCCAAATTTGGATCGCACGATTATGGGGATGCTGTGACAGTTATATGTTTGAGGATGGTTGCATGTCTCTTCTTCCAGGGCTGTTATAACTTCAAATGATCACTAAATGGATGTTTTAAATCAAGGATTACCTGTAAGGTCCTGATACATTAATCATGAAACATGCTGCCCAATTTAAAACCTTGCTGGGCCACGTACCAGAAAATGTAAACCCATTAAAAACATCCAAAATCAGAAATGAAACACTGGAGGATAACCGATCAGCTCTCTAAAATGCTTTTTAAAAGGATTTCGCTTAGACTTGAAGTTGTGGGGAACAACCCTTGTCTGCAAGCTGGAGCCAGGATTTCTGGTCCCCTATTCGCAAAATTAACCAATTTTACAAAGGAAGAATGCAGAAAAAATTCTCCTGCCTGCCTATCATAAAACTGGGGCCAAATTTCCACCAGATTTGCCAAAGCAATCTTCTTCTTCTTGTGCCATATCCGTTATCGGACGTTGGCGATCATGTTGGCGATCCTGTTTTTATCAGCAGCCGCCCGAAAAAGGGCTGCTGAGTTTTGTCCAAAGCAGTCCCTTAGATTTTGAAGCCATGATGTTCTTCTTCTTCTGCCTGGACCTTGTTTGCCTTCAATCTTTCCCTGGAGGATTAAATGGAGCATGCCGTGTTTTTCTGTGTGTCGCATCACATGTCCGAAATATTCTAACTTTGGTTTTTTAATTGTTTGGCCAATCTCCCTTGGCTTTCCACAAACAAATAATTACACACAGTCTGTCAAGGACGCCTGTTGCTTAAAGGCCTGTTGCCATTCACACACACACACGCACACACACACACACTTGTGTTTCTCTCTGCCCTTCCCTGCTCTGCTTCCTTCCAGCATCAGTTTTGGTTTTAGCAGCAGAAGTGATTAATCCCACAGCATTGTGGAGCAGATCCGACTCAATTAGCCACAGCTCAGAGGTTCGTGTGACAGCTCTGGGACCATTCCCAAATCTCATTCATCTCCCAAGAACATTCTGGAAGCTGGGAACAGAGGGATAGACAGCATCTTTGGTGTTCTAAGTGCTGAGGAGGACAAGGAAATGGAGAATTAAAATTTGGAAGGGGATGCCAATGCCAGGGAATCTCAAGTGAAGCATGTCGGCAATTCCATGCGTCCTGAATTCCTTACACTAGTGGTGGCGAACCTATGGCACGGGTGCCAGAGGTGGCATGCAGAGCCCTCTCTGTGGGCACACGCACCATTGCCCCAGTCCTAGGCCTCCAGCTGGGTTTTATAAAACCTTTTTGCTTTAGGCTTCCACCGCCGTGTGCAAAAAAACCCAAAAAGGTTCAATCAATCAGTCAATTTCAACTTCTTGCAGGAAAAAAAAAGATCTTGCAAAGTTGGAATTGATTGATTGAACTTTTTAGTCCCACCCAGTCTGCCGTTACCATCGCAGCCACGGCCAGCCAATGGGCCACACCCACCCTATGAGCCACACCCACCCGGCACCCGACGATGCATAAGTGGGTTTTGGGTTGCACTTGGTCTCTAAAAGGTTCGCCATCACTGCCTTACACTTATGATTGTTGCACATGATGAAGACTTAATTTTCACAAAAAGGACTAGGGGCAAATATTTGAGGGGCTGCCCCAAAGAAGAGGGGTCTGAAGCACCTGAAGGCAGGACAAGAAGCAAGGATGGAAACTCATCAAGGAGAGAAGCAACATGGAACTAAGGAGGAATTTCCTGACAGTTAGAACAATGAACCAGTGGAAGGGCTTGCCTCCAGAAGTTGTGGCTGCTCCATCACTGGAGGCCATTTGTCTGAAATGGGGATAGGGTCTCCTGCTTCAGCAGGGGGTTGGACTAGATGACCTCCAAGGTTCCTTCCAACTCTATTATTACGTATTCTCAATCACTTCCCTTTGCTTATTTCTCTGGGCAGAACAGTTGCAGGAATTGGGTATGTCTAGTCTAACAAAGAGAAAGACTAGGGGTGATATGATAGCAGTCTTCCAATATTTGAGGGGCTGCCACAGAGAAGAGGGGGGTCAACCTATTCTCCAAAGCACTTCAAGGCAGGACAAGAAGCAATGGATGGAAACTAATCAAGGAGAGAAGCAACCGGGAATTAAGGAGAAACCTCCTAACAGTGAGGACATTTAACCAGTGGAACGGCTTGCCACCAGAAGTCATGGGTGCTCTATCACTGGAGGTTTTAAAGAAGATATTGGAAAACCATTTGTCTGAAATGGGGTAGGTCTCTCCAACTCTGTTGCTCCGTTATTCACTCGGTCTTGGACTTTGTGAAATTGGATGATTCCCCTAGAAAAGATTATTTTTCATACAGAAATCGAGCAGCTCAGAGAAAAAAGGCGTCCAGATAAAGCTAGCCATTGGCATGCTAGCTTTTGATATGCAAGACTGAGAAGTGTTTGAGAGAGAAAAAACCAAACCCTCATAATTATTCCTGCCAGAAAGACATTCTACCAGTCTGTTTCAGAGTACGAATTTATAGAAAAAAGGGCAAATGATAAGATAAGGATTATCCCGATTTCTGAAATGGAATGGCTGAGATTAGCAAAGGAAGAGAAATGGGTTCAGTGTGAAGTTGTTTTTTTTTAATACGAGTATATCCAATTAGCACCTCCTGAACCTATTTGCAAACTTTTCTGATAGAGATCAGAAGGTAGATTTAAAAAAACAAAAAAACAAAAAACTGTGGATAAAAATATAATATACTGGTAAAAATGTGCTTGTGAAGAAAACGTGTGTGCCAAAAGAAAAAGAGAGCGTATTTTCGGAAAAATGCCTCTGGTACTGTCTTTTCTTTTTCATATTTTGCACAAAGAAATCGAAGCAAACTTATGATCTTTCGGCAAACGGAGAAACTGAGCGAAACCAAAATCGACCATTGGATTTGATCATCCCTGCGGGAGAAATAAACTTGCCAGCTCCCTGAGAGTGAGGCTCAGCAGGTGTCCTGGCTAAATAACTTAATGCACAGAAAACAAACAAATCAAAGCGAGAAAGGCTCTCTGCGAGGAATGGGATGCCAGAAACAAGCTGGGCAGGATGCAGGTTGAGTTCCCCTTGTCCAACATAGAACTAACCGGGTTAGTTGAAAAAAAAAAGAAACATTTTCAAGAAAGGGAGGGAGGGAGAAAGATGGGAGGGGAAGGAAGGAAGGAAGGAAGGAAGGAAGGAAGGAAGGAAGGAAGGAAGGAAGGAAGGAAGGAAGGAAGGAAGAAGATGAGAGGGAACGAGGGAGACGAAGGAAGGAAGGAAGGGAGGGAGGGAGGGAGGGAGGGAGGGAGGAAGGAAGGAAGGAAGGAAGGAAGGAAGGAAGGAAGGAAGGAAGGAAGGAAGGAAGAAGATGGGAGGGAACCAGGGAGGGGAAGGAAGGAGGGAAGGAGGAAGGAAGGAAGGAAGATGGGAGGGAACAAGGGAGGGGAGGGAAGGAAGGAAGGAAGGAAGGAAGGAAAGAAAGAAGGAAGGAAGGAAGGAAGGAAAGAAAGAAAGAAAGAAAGAAAGGAGGGAGGGAGAGAGTGAGGGAGAGAGGGAGGAAAAGGAAGGAAGGAAGGAAGGAAGGAAAGGAAGGAAGGAAGGAAGGAAGGAAGGAAGGAAGGAAGGAAGGAAGGAAGGAAGGGTGTGTGGATATCTTTTTTTCAGCCACATTTCTCACGGGTTAGAAAATGCTGTAAATCCACTGAATGCACTAGGTTTGGTTGGTGTAATAAGGTTCAATTTTCATTCTGAACATGTCTGCCTTTACAAATGTTATCACAAAGAGGAAGCCAAGTCCTTAGGTTTTAAAAGATGGAAGTGAGGCTGATCACCCCAACTACCCTTACATGGTCACCCAAATAAATTGAACAGCTTTGGGTCTTAGACGCGGTTAAGCTGAGGCAGAAAAATCACTGCCTGCTTCAGCTGAAGGAGCAAATCTCTTGGTCCTTATTGGAAATTTGAACACAGAGCCCGGGAGAGTCAGGCACGCCAGGGGAACCAATCTGGAGGATCAGAAGGTGAGTCAACTTTAAAATAGGCAACCATTTTTTCAACTCAAGACCTCATTTGCTTGGAGCCGGCTACCAAATCCCTATCCAAAACGATCCGTAAAATATCTGCGAGAGTTTCTACTAAATCTTCTCCATTGGCTGCCTCTGAATACAGTACAGAAATGCAGAATAACAGGGTTGGAAGAGATCTTAGAGGTCATCTAGTCCAACCCAGGCAGGAGACCCTACACCATTTCAGACCAATGGCTGTCCACTCTCTTCTTAAAAACTTCCAACGATGAAGCATTCATAACTTCTGCTAGCAAGCTGCTCCACTGATTAATTGTTCTCACTGTCAGGCAATTTCTCCTTAATTCCAGGTTGCTTCTCTCCTTGATTAGTTTCCATCCGTTGCTTCTTGTTTCTGCCTTCTGGCACTTTGGAGAATAGCTTGACTCCCTCTTCTTTGGGGCAGCCCCACAAATCCTGGAATATGGCTATCCTTCTTTTCATTAAACTAGACATATCAGTTCCTGCCACCGTTCTTCATATGTTTTAGTCTCCAAGCCTCTAATCATCTTAGTTGCGCTTCTCTGCACTTCCCACCCCCCAAAGTCAATATTAGGAGTACCCAGTTCAGCCATACTCGGTCATACTCGATCCCAGATGGAGCGTGGATTCAACTGTGGCTACTTGTTGGCTTCTTGAATGGGCAAACTCTTTGACTGGTTGATGCTTTGGTGCATTGCATGGACCCAGGAAATGGCTTAATTCAGTAGCCGAGGGAACTCACTCATGCAAACAGCTCTCTTAATTGAATCAACTTGACCAAACCTCTGACGATTAGCCCTCGCCGATGCCGTATCCTGGTTAAAATTAATCTGGAGATCTGGCACGTTTGCCTCCCCCGCCCCGCTCTCCTTTCCTTTAGAGATCAACCATCCCCATCAGAACACCTGTATGCATTGATTGAAATGCCACGCCAGAAGGCGCCACGGATTTAATTACACCTCTCATGCTGTGATTAGATCAATGTCCCAGTTTGCTGGAGAAGACAAAGTCCAGAAAGAGAAGATGGGGAGGGAGACGGGCCCGTGGCTAATGAATCGATGGTATGCCGTAGACGAGATCGGGTAATGCAGGAATCGAAAATTCAGATGAGGATAATTTTGCAAGTGTCTGTTGGTTGGCAACCCTAATCAGGGCCGAAAGAGCCAGCACACACCTGAGTCGAACATCTGCTTTGGCAAAGAGTTGCTGAGAAGTCCTAAGAGGCTTCTCGGGAACATCTGACGAGAAACATATTGTGAATGTTCAGATAGTCCGCCAGGCATCCCAGATTGATCTGTGCCTCCATTCCCACAACAGAAGCTGGTTTTCTTTCCTCTCTCTCTTTCATAAGGCAGGAATAACTGTAATGGCCACACATTTTTAAAATGCCACTTGAACTCAGCTCGGGATCCCAGATGGAGCGTGGATTTTGCCGGGGAAAGGTAGAGGGTGGAGGGAGGGGGGAAACTTGACCTCAATAAATCCAGGCGGCAGCCTGTTGAAGAACTGCCAGCCGAAGCTGGGGTAGAAATGACTTCCAGACATTTTCACATGCAAGGTTCCCAACCTGACGGAGCAGAGGCATGAAGCAGAAAGCTGACATCTGCCCTGCTCCATTTGCTCGGTTTCTATTCTGGTCTCTGAGCTTTTTCTTGTTTTTTTTTTTTTTACCCCCTTCTGTTCAAACAAGTCCGATTCTTGGAGAGGGCTTGGACACGTCCCTGCGGTTTTCTTGGCAAGGTTTTCCAGAAGTGGTTTGCCCTTGCCTCCCTCCTAGGGCTGAGAGTGGGTGACCGTCCCAAGGTCACCCAGTTGGCTTTGTACATAAGGCAGGATTAGAACTCATGGTGTTCCGCTTCTTAGCCTGATAACTTAATAGGTAGTCCCCGACTTATAACAGTTCAAAATTACAACGGCAACGAAAAACGTGACTGATGACCATTTTTCATGCTTAGGACCTTTTGTAGCATCCCCATGATTGTCTGATCAAAATCCAGATGCCTGGCCACTGACTCGTACTTATGACCGTTGCTGTGTCCCAAAGTCATGTGATCCTCTTTTGCAATCTTCTGACAAGCAAAATCAAATGGGGAATCCAGATTCAAATCATCATCATCATCATCATCCACATCTACCTATCCCAGGTCCTGGGTAAGGACTCGATAGGTAGACAAAATGCCAAATCCAGTCTGAACATCTGGCTGACTATGCAATGATCCAAAATAATAATAATAAAGTTGGAAGAGACCTTGGAGGTCATCTAGTCCAACCCCCTGCCCAGGCAGGAAACCCTATACCATTTCAGACAAATGGCTGTCCAGTCTCTTCTTAAAAACTTCCAGTGTTGGAGCATTCATAGCTTCTGGAGGCAGGTTGTTCCACTGGTCAATTGTTCCAATTGTCAGGAAATTTCTCCTTAGTTCTAGGTTGCTTCTCTCCTTGATTAGTTTCCATCCGTTGCTTCTTGTCCTGCCCTCTGATGCTTTGGAGAATAGCTTGACCCCCTTCTCTTTGGGGCAGCCCCTCAAATATTGGAAGACTGCTATCATGTCACTCCTCGTCCTTCTCTGAATAGCCGTGTTACTAATTTAACTGCAATGTATTCACATCTGCGGCGAGAAAGGTTGTAAAATGGGGCAAAAGCCATTTTACAAAGGTCCCACTCAACAAGAGAAACTTGGAGCTGAATTGTCATCATAAGTCAAGGACTCACCCATATATTGTATTGGCTAGTCCTCCTTATCTGGGCAGGAAAGTCCCCCTGCCTCCCAGGGCCACTTTTCCTTTGATCCTCCCCTGCTTTCTTCTGATCCCAGCTGCCAAGAACCCAAAGTGACCCCCCCCCAAAAGGTGTCTCGTCTCCTTAAGAAACCGCTTGCCGTTTCTCCTCTGCTTCCCTTCGCCAATTACTCTTCCTTAGAGCCACTGTTTGCAAAAGTTCTTGCCGGAAGCTCATTAGGAACCCGGGGATGGTATCAACTTAGCTTCTGACTGCTTAGTGCTGGAGAGAAAGGCGTTAGCCGTCCCCAGGAGGAAAGTTTGTGCCAGCATTAGTGAGTCCCACTGGGGCTTTCTGCTGTTCGGAGGACAAGCTCCTGCGTAAATACACCGTGGCAGGAACAGAATATCGGGGAAAATCCATCGAGGTAGAAAGAAGCCAGTGGAGGCCACTATCTGTTTTCAAACTCCTTTTGGTGGTGGTGATAATAAACACGCCGAGGAGACGGAGATGACAGGCGCAGGCCAACAGTGGGGCAAAGTCAGCCTTAGAGACTCTGTTTCTTAATGGCCTCTAGGGACTTCCTACACCAAGGCTGAAAATAGACGGTGTGGTTCGTCACAGTGCTCAAACAGGCTTGGCAAGACTCAGAGAAAGCAAATACACATACACCCGTCGCCAGTTTAACACAAGATCTGGGAAGCTTTTTTTGTTGTTGTTGTTGTTTTCTGTTTTAAATCCACACCCTTGCTTCTCTGCAATGCGTGGCTTGCTGGATAGAAAATGTCTGTTTCATTCCTGGAACATGGCTTCTCCATGGGTCAAGATTTCTTCCTGGCTTTCTAAAGTCAAGCCTTGCACGGCCAGGGTTGACACGTTTCTGCAAGCTGAATTTCCTCGTCTTTTTGGTCCCCTTCCCCAACCTGGGCCCGCCCAAAGCTGGCATTTCTTGCAGCTGGGGGTCTCTGGAGGTTGAGGTTTGCCAAAGCAGGGACCCTGTCTGGGCTTCTTGCTTTCTGGAGGGCACCTTCCAAAAGAAGCAGGACAACCAACCAAGAGATTGAGAAATCACACACACACACACACACACACACACACACACACACACACACATCCCATGGCACCCTGGCAGGTCTCTGTTTATGGGCATCGCATGCCAGCGCAGCCAGTCCAAAGGCAGAGGTGTTTCTGCCCTGCTTTGCAATTTGCACGCTCAGAATTTCTGACTCCGTCTCATTAGCCAGCCAGGCTGGTTAGAAGGTGACTCCTGATTCCCTCGTCCCTAATGGAACATCTGCCTTTCTTCTCCTCCGTTCCTGGCAGGAAACGGTCTTATCTAAACGTGCAAACCAGCTGCTCTGTCTTGCTTACACACAGCTTTGCTTGCTGGCCGATGCCAAGTGTTAAATATTCTTGGCACCGCGACATCCGTCGTTCTGGCAACCCAGATACGGAGACCCCCTGCTCTCCCAGATTTGCCTTTCAGCTCTATTATCCTGGGCGCGCAGACTAGGGCCAGCATTTCAAAACACGGTCTTGGGGTTCAGGAATCACTATGGCGAGGCCGGAGAACGGATCACCTGGCTCTTGGTGGGTTGCCATTACCGGTAAATATCTGGAATTTAGTCTGGTGAATTATCATGTCCTTCTGTGGGAAGTCAGCCCCCCAGAGAAGGAAATATTAAAAGGGCAGAAAAATATATTTCCTCAAAGGATATTAAAGAGGCAGAAAAGCATGCCCAGGTTTTCTTAGTAGCCCCAAGTCTCCCTCCCCCAAGCAGAAAGCAGCTCTGCAGAAATGCAGATGTAAAACCATTCAGGAAGGTTAAAGCTAGAAGATTAAGAAGGCAAAGACCCCTAAAATCTACATACCCCACCCAGACTCCAAGACAGGACATAATAGGATTATCCCACAGATGCCAAAGGGCACACTCAGACTCAGCTCAAAGTTCACGCCACAGGAACAACTCCACAAACAAAAGGCTCCAGAGAGTATAAAAAGCCACTCCCTACATGTGTTCACTCTCTTTTCTTCCAGAGCCATCTTTCTGTCTGGCTCTCCTCTTCAATAAACTGCAATCTTCTTTCTAAAGCAGTCATCATGTTGTTTATTCCCGGCTTGGACTGAACCATGATGAAGACTTTTCCTTCAACACTTCTTTAAAAATGTTCCTTGATTGGGTCTTGACATTTATTGTCCTTAGGATACGAGTTGCGTGGGAATAAAGCCTTCTGAATACCAGGAGGGTGAGTAACCATGCATGCAAACTCTTTGACTTTGCAGCAAGTTAACCAATACTGAACACTGCCTAAAAAAGTCTTGAACTGTAAAATTCTAACTTCAAGGTAGTAAGAATGTGAGTTGAAGCAGAGAGTTATGAAGATGTTCACCCTCTTCCACGCTTATTAAGAAACCTCATCCATTTCATTTTCTTCCTCTTCCCACAACTCTGCACATATTGCATCCAGTTTTGGTTGCCACGTTACAAAAAAGATGTTGAGACTGCAGAGAAGAGCAACTAAGATGACTAAAGGCCTGGAGACTAAAACATATGAAGAACGATGGCAGGGGGTTGGACTAGAAGACCTCCAAGGTCCCTTCCAGCTCTATTCTATTATAAACTCCAACACACTCTTCCTTCAGTCCATCATGTATGTTGTCTTCCCAGCAAGCTTTACTCTGAGGCAATTGAAGCTTAGTTAATAACAATAATAATAAAGTTGGAAGGGATCCTGGAGGTCATCTAGTCCAACCCCCTGCTCAGGCAGGAAACCCTATACCATTTCAGACAAATGGCTGTCCAGTCTCTTCTTGATTCCTAACTCAAACAAACAAATTTCAAGAAAATGTACCCCTCTCCAGGGTGCTAATTTATCAGTATGGCCTATGTTGTCTAACTACAATTTAATATAATTTTCATGTTACCATCTTTCCATTAACTCCAGCACACCCTTCTAGCCTCCTGCACATATGAGGTGCAAATGTGGATAAATTTTGAAGATCAGATCCAATCTCCAGATGGAATATTTGTGCATCCCTCAAAAAAGATGCCTTATTTACGGCTTTGTTTTTCCCTCTTTCCTTCATCCCCCAATAAGCGGTGACAAATGGCTAAATCAGCCTGCTTGCAAACCACATCAGTTTTATATTTGTTCATCTGGAGGAATCCATGGAGCATTTACATGTAAATGTGCATTGTTAGAAATATATATATGTGTGTTTGGGTTGTTTTTTTTTTTTTTAAAGTGCAGACATTTCATTAACCTGTTTTGAAAAATTGGAAACTACATCGTCTGGCTTGGAGACCAGCCTAGGCTGGTAGATAAATTCCCCCTGACTAGGTGAAGTGGTTATGATAAAACGAGTCTGCGTGAGGATTTGCAAAGGACCCGTCCTTCAGCCATCCCCTGGGCTGAAGGAAGAATCTACAGTGTTCGCACGATCAGATGAAATGGTCCCATATTTCTTTTTTAAAAGTCCCCCTAATAAGCAGGAGTTCATTGAACAGCATCTACGTGTACCTAATTGCACAACATTACCGAGTTCATTCATCAGCTTCAGGGGAACTCATCTCTCTGCTCGTCCCCCACCCCACGACTCTGTTTTATGGGAATGTTTTGGCTACAAGGAGATTAACCTTGGCAAAATCCAACCCTCTCTTAAAGAACCGGGTGTAGATATTGCTTAGGTCAATCTTGAGATGTGGAATTATAACTCCCAGGATCCCCAACCATGCAGCTCTCAAAATTCTCATTCGCCCTACTCTCTTTGGTCCTGAATGGTGTGAAGACTTTGGTTGGGATTGAACTTTGTCTAGCACTGATCATGTTACCTAGCTGGGTGATGAAATGTCTGCAAGAAAACAACCCAGCTCAGAGAGCCCACAGTTCAACCCTGAGCTTCTTGCAGATGTTTCATTGCCCAACTAGGTAACATCGTCAATGCTGGTGATGTTAGCTAGTTTGGGAAATGAAAGGTCTGCAAGAAAACCATCAAGGTCAGAGAGCACCAAGGACGCCACAGTTGCAGTTCCGTACCTCCCTCCCTCCTTCCTCCTTCCTCCTCCTCCTCCTCCTCCTCCTCCTCCTCCTCCTCCACCACCACCACTCCATTCTAGTACTGATAATGTTATCTAGTTGGGAAATGAAAGGTCTGCAAGAAAACCACCAAGCTCAGAGAGCACCAAGGATCTCACAGTTCCAGTTCCCTCCCTCCCTTCCTCCTCCTTCTCCTCCTCCTCCTCCTCCTTCTCCTCTCTCCATCCTCCACTCCATTCTAGCACTGATAATGTTACCTAGTTGGGTAATGAAAGGTCTGCAAGAAAACCACCAGGCTCAGAGAGCACCAAGGATTCTACAGTTCCAATTCCCTCCCTCCCTCCCTCCCTCCTCCTCCTCCTCCTCTTCCTCCTCCTCCTCCTCCTCTTCTTCTTCTCTCCCTCCTCCCCTCCCTTCTAGTACTGATGATGTTCCCTAGTTGGGTCATGAAATGTCTGCAAGCAAACCACCAAGTTCAGAGAGCACCCCTTCAACCCGGAGCTAATATTCTCCTTTATTTATAGTCTCTTCTACTGATACTTTGGCTTGTCTGACTTTCCTAGGATTTCAGCAGCCTACATTCATAAACATGACTAAGGAAGAGAAAGGACGGAGACATCAGCCCGGGTACAAATGCAGGAGTCTAGAGTTCTGTTCCTAACCCAGAACTAGCTCCATGAGCACAGATGGGGCAACTCGGGGGAAATCTCCTCTCATGGCGAACGCTCGTGGCAAGCCAGGTTGGCCCTTTCTTTCCTGGAGCAGGTCCAAGGCTACCAGAGACATAAAAGGATTCATCACTCGCCAGCTGTCGGCAGACAAGCAAAGCAGAGCGAGGTGTGTTTGACAGGCAAAAATAATTACTTTGCCTGTGTGACAGTAGCCACCGTTTGTATTCAAAAAGGGAAAAATTTGAGCTGTGATTCTCGCTCTCTGGGGAGGGGGCTCTGTGGTATGCAGTCTATTCTCTCTTCACCCCCCCCCCCACTTCCTCCATCTCTCCTGGTGATATAAGTGAGGGATGTAATTCTCTGCTCCGTCTGATGCCAGCCATATGGTGTGCAGGTAGAGAGGGCAAGTTCAACAAAGGCATTAATTTGAAGTACACCTTCCTTTGCTCTTGTTGACAACTGTCTGCAACATCTACTGATCAGAACAGAGAGGTATAAGTTGAATGAATAAAGGACGCTTCCCTCCCTCCAGCCTTAGTCCAAATTAGTTCCTCGGCAAAGCCACTAAATGCTTGACCTGCTAATTTGAATCTAGAGACAGAGGAGAAAGAAACCCAGACAATTCCTCTAGTCGTGTGGATGCCACACCCCAGAATCTCAGTGGGGAAGCCATGTCAGCTAGAATGTTGGGAGTCATCATCCCAGCACATCTGGAGAACGTTAGAAGGTGAACTGAATAATAATAATAATAATAATAATAATAATAATAATAATAATAGTACCAATAGTAATAGGCTCCTTGGGTGCAATCCCAAAACAACTGGAGCACCACTTGAACACCATTGGCATTGACAAATTCGCTATTAGTCAATAGCAAAAGGCGGCCTTACTAGGAACTGCTTCCATCCTGCGACGATATCTGTAATACCATCAAACATCCACATCTGCCTATCCCAGATCCTGGGTAAGGACTCGATAGGTAGACAAAATGCCAAATCCAGTCTGAACATCTGGCTGACTGTGCGATGATCCATAATAATAATAATAATAATAATAATAATAATAATAATAATAATAATAATAATAATAATAATAATAATAATAATAATAATAAAGTTGGAAGGGATCTTAGAGGTCATCTAGTCCAACCTCCTGCTCAGGCAGGAAACCTTATCCCATTTCAGACAGTTGGAGCATTCACAACTTCTAGAGGCAGGTTGTTCCACTGGTTAATTGTTCTCCCTGTCAGGAAGTTTCTCCTTAGTTCTAGGTTGCTTTTCTCCTTGATTAGTTTCCATCCGTTGCTTCTTGTCCTGCCTTCAGGTGCTTTGGAGAATAGCTTGACTCCCTCTTCTTTGGGGCAGCCCCTGAGATACTGGAAGACTGCTATCATGTCCCCCCTGGTCCTTCTCTTCATTAAACTAGACCTACCCAATTCTAGCAACTGTTCTTTATAGGTTTTAGCCTCCAGTCCCCTGATCATCTTTGTTGCTCTTCTCTATACTCTCAACGTCTTTTTTACATCATGGTGACCAAAACTGGATGCAGTATTCCAAGTGTGGCCTTACCAAGGCCTTGTAAAGTGGTATTAATACTTCACGAGATCTTGATTCTATCCCTTAGAAGTCTTGGTCTTGATGACAAAGTCTCCTGCAAACTGAGCTCTCTGGATCCATCCATGTTCTCTACTTACCACCCTGATGGTCTCCCATCCAAGTCTGAGTCTACTTAACTTTTTTAGAGAATAGCTGTGGGAGATGCCAGGCTGAGCCCAAGTCAAGCACATCATCAGCCTAGCATCTCTTGGCGCCCACAAGAGATCTTACGCCTACCTTGCATTCCACGGACTCTTATCCACTGACAATTTGCTTTGGCTGTTAGTTGTTCAGATTCTTGCAGACAGCTTAAGCTTGCAATAAACCTGTGTTCATTTGATCTGCCCAGACTCCTGATTTCCAAGTTCAACCAGGTGCTGCCATCTGCCGTAGGCACAGAAGCACAGAGAGCCAAATGAGAGTCAGTGTGCAGTGTGCAGCAGCCGCCAAAAAAGCTAATACAGTCCTGGGTTGTATAAACAGAGGCATAGAATCAAGATCACGCAAAGTACTAGTACTGCTTTACAAAGCCCTGGTAAGACCACACCTGGAACATTGCAGCCAATGTTGGTCACCACATCACATCACCCTTCCAGCTCTATTCTATTCTAAGTCACGACATTCATGGTGCTTTCTGGAACTAATGCTACGTGGGAGTCTGCACATAAGACTCTCTTTCCTATTAATATGAGTAAATCACCCCTCTCCTTGGTCAGATTGCCTTGCCAAATGCATTGGCAAGCAACCACACCATTACAAGAATATCAGCTCCCCCCGTTCTTCTCATCTCTGCTACCGTCTTTGCCTTCTTCAGCTCAGAATTAAGTCCCATCATATTTCATGGACGGTTTTGCTTTGATGCTTGGCCAAGGTTCCTCTCACCATCAGCTGGCCAAGCAAAAGAGCCAGTTGCCTTGGTCAATCTGCACTGCCTTCCAGTCCATATGTCTAGGGTTCTCTGTTCCAAATTGGGCTCTCCACTAGGGTTAACATCTAGGATGGCATTCAACCCCGAGAAAGTAGAGAATAGTTTGCCAAACACGACCAGCTCTGAATGTGTACACTTTTCTCCATAATCAGGAAAACAGTCCCTGTTGATAGAATGTTTTTTTTTTAACCAAAAGGATTTATGCAGGCTAATTCACTGCTCACTGCACTAGTTCGATCTTGACCAGCTCAAGGTTGACTCCTTCCGAGGTCATTAAAATGCAGACCAAGATTGTTGGGGGCAACAGGCTGACCCTATAAACCGCTTAGAGAGGGCTGTAAAGCACTGTGGAGCGGTATATAAGTCTAAGTGCTATTGCTATTAAGAATTCCCTTCCTTTACAATCTTAGAGATAAATCGGGTGCAAAAAAGGTATCCAGCTGCCAAGATTCCTATAACTTAATCCTTTTTTTCTCTTTAATAAATCTGATTCTAAAGGAGTTTGTAAAAATCTTGTTTTCCTGTTGCCAGGAGCTTGACAGTTCCCTCTTTTGAGTCTAGGGTTCCCAAACATATTAATGTGTGGGCAAATCCTACCACAATATAATACCAAATACATCTGATTATTAGCCCAAGAATACAAGACCTCACACACACTGCAAAATGAGTGGGGTTCACCTGACATTCGTCTTGATTCTTGCAAGTAGGGGAAAGAAGGAAGACTGGCTAGAGTCCCCCCAATATATTTCACTTAATGAAGTGAGGAAGAAAAAAGCTCTAACGATAAGAATGGAGGCTTTTAAGAAGAGACTGGATAGCCATTTGTTCTTAGGCAGGGGGCTGGACTAGAAGATCTCCAAGGTCCCTTCTGTTATGATGTATTATACATGTATTCAGTCCCAGCCACATTAGCCTCTGTGGGAGATTTCTGCCAAGGGCTGAATATCTTTTCCTTTTATTCCAAGTTCTCCTCTTAGCTATTTCTTGTCTGGCATCTTCCCCCCCCCCTTTTTTTTTTTAACAGATAAAGTTGTTTTGTTTTTGGCAAAGCGAGAAGCAGAAATAAACAGGGAGGGGGAGGAGGGACACGGAAAAATGAATCGGGCTTTTCATAATTTTGAAAAGACAGGCAACCGCTTTGGAAAAAAAAAACAGGCAATTATCGCTGCACATTAGCGGCGGCACCAGCCCCTGCCAATTTGCCACCAGGCTGAAAAAAATTCGGATCGGCTGTTCAAAACCCCAGCAAAAAAATAAATAAAATCCAGGCAAAATGCAGCCACCGGAAAATAAAATAAAAATAAAATACACTGAAAACCTGTTTTTCACGATGGCCTGTTTGCCTCTCAGCTTTTGCAGGGGTAATGAAAAGAAGCGTAGTAACCTCTTATTAAGGGACTCGGAATCTGGGAGCTAATTCTTCTTGTATGATCATTTATTTTTCTTCAATCTCTCCTCTCCCCCCTGCTACCCCCCCCCCAGCGAAATCCCGAAAGTATTACATGGTGCTGGAGCAATCACATCCTGTTGCAGATTCCAGAAGGTTACCAATCATGCGTTGGATGCTTGCAGCAAAAACAGACTCGGAGTAACTTAAGACTTAACTAATTTATTACAGCATCAGGTTTGTGGACAACAGAAAAAGCCCGAAGCTGTAATTTGAAGGGCTGCCATTACTTCACAAGGTGCCAGACTAGCATAAATGTGGTCCTGTCAAGACAGGGACCCATAATTGACTCAAAGATGTCTCGCGATTAGGAGTTATTTCCTGACGAAGACATCGCTTTTTCAGAGAGCTGGATGCTGCCTTGAATGATGCTTTAAGAGCAGGTTGGAGAATCCCAACTAAGGGGATTCAACCAATACAAGGCCTTGGTAAGGCCACACTTGGACTTCTGCATCCAGTTTTGGTCACCACGATGTAAAAAAGATGCTGAGACTCTAGAAAGAGTACAGAGAAGAGCAACAAAGATGATCAGGGGACTGGAGGTTAAAACATATAAGGAAAGGCTGCTGGAATTGGGTATGTCTAGTTTAACGAAGAGAAGGACGAGGGGGGACAGGATAGCAGGGTTCCAGTATCTCAGGGGCTGCCCCAAAAAAGAGGGAGTCAAGCTATTCTCCAAAGCGCCTGAAGGCAGGACAAGAAGCAACTGATGGAAACTAATCAAGGAGAGAAGCAACCTAGAACTAAGGAGAAACTTCCTGACAGTGAGAACAATTAACCAGTGGAACAACCTGCCTCCAGGAGCTGTGAATGCTCCAACACTGGAAGTTTTTAAGAAGAGACCGGACAGTCATTTGTCCGAAATGGTGTAGGGTTTCCTGCCTGAGCAGGGGGTTGGACTAGATGACCTCCAAGTCCCTTTCAACTTTATTATTATTATTATTATTATTATTATTATTATTATTATTATTAACCAGACACCCTGCAGGGATTCAAGTCTCCTGTCTCCCAATCTTGCCCCCTTCATCTTTCCTCTCAGAGGTAGCTCAAAGTAGAATTAAATGGTATTAACTCTACTTAATACATCCAAAGGCAAAAAAAAACCTATCCTCCAAAGCACCTGAAGGCCAGGACAAGAAGCAACGGAAGGAAACTAACCAAGGAGAGAAGCATCCTGGAACTAAGGAAAAACTTCCTGACACTGAGAACAATTAATCAGTGGAACAAAATGGGGGTGCCCCCATCACTGGAGGCTTTTAAGACGAGACTGGACAGCCTCTTGTCCGGAATATAGGGTCTCCTTCTTGAGCAAGGCGTTGGACTAGATTTGACCTCCAACGTTTAACTCCATTGTTCTGTATTCTGTAAAATGCATGTGGCTTCCCATTGGGAAAACTTCCAAATGTTCCTTCTGTGCTTTTAAAAGAATATCCAAAATAATGCCCTCTTTTAGGATGACTAGCACCAGCTTCCAAGGAGAAATAATTCCTTACCCATTGATCTAGTTGTTCCCCAAAAGTCGGCGATATTAATGGATCTGAAATAATATGAATTATTCCCCCAATATTCCTTCTCTAAGGCAGGGCAAGAAGCACTGGGTGGAAACTCACCATAGGAAGATCCAACCTAGAACTAAGGAGGAATGTCCTGACCATGAGAACAATTAACCAGCAGAACTCCTTGCCTCCAGAAGTTGTGGGTGCGCCAACACTGGAGATTTTCAAGAAGAGATTGGACAGCCATTTATCCAGGATGGCTGCTTGGAGACTGGCCAAACCTGAGCTGGTGGTTAAAAACATCTGCCAAGCAGCTGGTTGAGAAAAACAATCTACCCTAAATTCTAGCCTTTGATGGCCGCCGAGCATTAAATGGCCACATTCAATTGGCTTTTTGAAGTCATTTTAGTTTTGGCTTTTAAGATTTCCTGCCATTCAGTAAATTGATTGAAGTTGGGCTGTTTTTTGTTTTTTTTTAATGACTCAAGCAGCCAAGCTTTGATCTTAGCTGAAATGTTGCGATATGTCCTTCCCTGGAAAACACCTACCAATCTATCTAAAACTGAATCATTTTTTTTCCCTTTCCACTAAACAAACAAACCCTCTTTAAAAAGGAGAAACATGAAATTGCAAGAGCTAAATGCTCCCAGTTCTTACACATGCAGGAAACAAAGAGTGTGATGATATTAAATTACACTTTGAAAATGAATGCATACCTGACCCTCACCCTATTAGATAATTTTTTTTTATTAAACCCTCCTTGGTTATGAAAAAGTCTTGTGGCTTGACTTCCCAGAAGTAAAATGTCCAACAAAGCTGCAGGAATAGGGGAAAGTCACTTTGTCTGAAATGGTCCAGGGTGTCCTGCTTGAGCAGGGGGTTGGACTAGAAGACCTCCAAAGTCCCTTCCAGCTCTTGATTGAAAGCAGTGGTTTGATTGATTGAAAGCAGTGGCTAATGATGGTTCAAAGCAGGGAAATCTGTGTTTTATTGAAAAGCATCATTTCGTGAGCAAAAACAGGGAACAGAGCAGCAGACTTTTCTAGCGTCGATAAAAGGGAGATCGTGACACGATCTAAAGGCAATTAAATCGAAGCAAAATAACATCGTAATTTTCTTTGCGGGATTCAAAGTCAGCAAACGCTGGTATCTTTTTAAAAAAAAAAAACTAAAGAGAGGCTTTTATCAACAAAAGTCATTGTTGTGACAACTTAAATCTTCGCTGTTTCCTTTACAGTGAGAACAATTAACCAATGGAACAACCTGCCTCCAGAAGCGGTGAATGCTCCAACACCGGACGTTTTTAAGAAGAGACTAGACAGCCATTTGTCCAAAAGGGTGTAGGTTTCCTGCCTGAGCAGGGGGTTGGATTAGATGACCTCCAAGTTCCCTTCCGACTTTATTATTATTATTAACAACCTGCCTCCAGAAGAGGTGAATGCTCCAACACTGGAAGTTTTTAAGAAGAAACTGGACAGCCATTTATCCGAAATGGAATAGCGTTTCCTGCCTGAGCAGGGGGTTGGACTAGATGACCTCCAAGGTCCCTTCCAACTTTATAATTATTATTATTAAGTCCCTGAGTTATTGCCACATTTATGAGAAATTTGTTATGTGAGCTTTGCCCCATTTTACGACTTCTCTTGCCAGAGTTATTAATTCAGTGACACAGTTGTTACGTGACACTGACTTTGTTTATCAGAAGGTCGCAGAAGGGGATCATGTGTACAAGCCAGTTGCCAAGCGTCTGAATTTTGATCCCATGACTGTGAGGATGCTGCAACGGTCGTTAAGTGTGAAAAACGGCCACAAGTCGCTTGTTAAGTGCTGTTGTAACTTCTAACGGTCACTAAACAAAGTGTTGTAAGTTGAGGACTACTTGTATTTCCAATAATCAGACTGGGCCTGCCCTTCAAAAAAAAAACATCGTCCATTAAAATTACCAAAAAAAAGGGGGGGGGAATCACTTTTAAAAATTGTGGAATTCCGCAAAATGAGCTATAGTATCCCAGTGAGATCAGGCACTCCGGACTGAGTGTTGGATAAATGGGAAAACCACAGGAAAAACCCAACGAGTCCCTGGTTAAAATGATGTAGAAAGAGCTACCTTGGAGCAGAAAGCGTCGACAGAAATATCTCATTGTCTGGATAATTCGTTTTACTCACTCACACTGAGAAGCTATTTTTCGTATCTCCAGGAACAGAAGTATGAGTTTTGCCTGGAAATCAGCAGAGAATTTCACCGTTTTAATAGAGTTGAGATTAGCCATCAGTGTAGCCCTTGAACTTTTAAAAAAAAAAATCCAGAAAAGGTAACAGCTAAGAGGCTATTGCAGCTGAAATTCGGTTCCTTGCAACTGAAATATAGAAAGAAAGAAAGAAAGAGGGGGGGGGAGGGAAGGAAGGAAGAAAGGAAAGGAAAAAAAGAGAGAGAAAGAGAGAGGGGGGGAGGGAAGGAAGGAAGAAAGGAAAGGAAAGAAAGAGAGAGAGAGGGAGGGAGGGAAGGAAGGAAGGAAAGAAAGAAAGAGAGAAGAAAGGAAGGAAGGAAGGAAAGAAAGAGGGAGGAGGGAAGGAAGGAAGGAAAGAAAGAAAGAAAGAAAGAAAGAAAGAAAGAAAGAAAGAAAGAAAGAAAGAAAGAAAAGAAAAGAAAAGAAAAGAAAAGAAAAGAAAAGAAAATGGAGATACCCAAGTTAGAAAAGAGCTTGCTATTTGGGGTAATTTAACTTTGTTGTGTTGTTTTTCTATTCAGGCAATCAGGTACTTGTTGCTTGCTGTGACAATTTGCTGTAGCGTCTCACTTCATTTCAAACGCTGTCAGTTTTTAGTCAGTGTTAATTGATTTTGCTGGTAACTTTACTACTGTTTCACCCAGTGAAGTTTTTTCTCTCTCTCTCTTTTCCTCTTTTCTTTTTATCCTTTTCATTCCTTTCTTTCTTTCTTTCTTTCTTTCTTTCTTTCTTTCTTTCTTTCTCTTTCCTCTCTCTCTCTCTCTCTCTCTCTCTCTCTCTCTCTCTCTCTCTCTCTCTCTCTCTCTCTCTCTTGTTGTAGTTTTGCACCCCATTTGATAAGGAAAAGGATAGAAATTGAAATGGATGAATAAATATTACAAAGGTCTCCCAGTGGGATTCTAGAACAGATTGTCCCAAAGGTGCTTTTTTCATGAGGCAACTGGACTTTCTTGTTTTTCCTTTGAACATGTTTCGCTTCTCCTCCAAGAAGCTTCCTCAGCTCTGACCGAATGGTGGAGAATGGAAGGATTTATACTCCTTGCAGACAGCTGGTCATTTGCCTTTTTTAAGAGAGTCGTTGAGGCCACTTGGAGGTTTACCTGTGTAGGCAGGGTTTACCTGAGTGGTGCAAATGGGTGTGGAGCTGCTGGAAGGACTGTGTGTTCCACACTCATTTGCACTGCTCAGCTGACCTTAGCGACTGCCTTGCTCAGCCATGGACATTCTCATCCTAGTTGCAGTCATACGCTGAGGACTGCCCGTCATAAGTCAACCAACAAATGTTTCTTAAATCCTTAGAGGTGGATTAAAGGACAGGGAACTGACTAGGAATAATAAGTAAAGCGAAGAATATTCCTTAAATCGAGCAGGCGTGATAAAGAGTCACATTCCTAAAGGGTGACAACGAGAACTGCAAAAACAAAAAACTAAAAAAAAATTCATTTAGAAACCAGAATGAACTAATGCTGGGCCACCAGCACCCCTGGGTTTAACTAGCCAACAGTAGTGACTGTCTCCTGAATGATTGGAAAGCTGAGACGACTCTGAAAGCTTTCCGGCTGAGTTTTGATGTTCTATATATACTCTCTCAACTGGAGCTCCTGAAGGACTTTAGGGAAGGAGGGGAACCTGGGGCGAGGGGGGGGGGAGAGATGTTTACTTTGGAAGACAGGCACCTGAGAGAGCTGTCAGCAAGCCATGTTACAGCATCTTGTCTTTTTCAGGATGTGTATCACGTGCACACTCACCCCAGCCACACTGGCAGTGGTGGTGCAGCGGCCTCTCCTTCCTTCCTTCCTTCCTTCCTTCCTTCCTTCCTTCCTTCCTTCCTTCCTTCCTTCCTTCCTTCCTTCCTTCCTTCCTTCCTTCCTTCCTTCCCCCTCTCACCCTCCCTCCCATTCCCTCTCTCTTCTTCCTTCCTTCCTTCCTTCCTTACTTCACTTTCCCTTCCTCCCATTCTCTCTCTCTTCTTCCCTTCCTTCCTTCCTTACTTACTTCACCTTCCTTTCCTCCCATT
Source organism: Crotalus tigris (assembly GCF_016545835.1). Classification (NCBI taxonomy): domain Eukaryota; kingdom Metazoa; phylum Chordata; class Lepidosauria; order Squamata; family Viperidae; genus Crotalus; species Crotalus tigris. Next base: position 85,827 of record NW_024097591.1, read on the forward strand.
TCCTCTCTCCTTCCTTACTTCACCTTCCCTTCCTCCCATTTCCTCTCTCCTTCCTTCCTTCCTTCCTTCCTTCCTTCCTTCCTTCCTTTCTTCCTTCCTTCCTTCCTTCCTTCCTTCCTTACTTCACTTTCCCTTCCTCCCATTCTCTCTCTCTTCTTCCCTTCCTTCCTTCCTTCCTTCCTTCCTTCCTTCCTTCCTTACTTCACCTTCCTTTCCTCCCATTTCCTCTCTCCTTCCTTACTTCACCTTCCCTTCCTCCCATTTCTCTCCTTCCTTCCTTCCTTCTTTACTTACTTACTTACTTCACCTTCCCTCCCTCCCATTCTCCTTCCTTCCTTCCTTCCTTTCTTCCTTCCTTCCTTCCTTCCCCCCTCACCCTCCCTCCCATTCCCTCTCTCTTCTTTCTTTCTTTCTTTCTTTCTTTCTTTCTTTCTTCCTTCCTTCCTTCCTTCCTTTCTTACTTACTTACTTACTTACTTCACCTTCCCTTCCTCCCATTTCCTCTCTCCTTCCTTCCTTCCTTCCTTCCTTCCTTCCTTCCTTCCTTCCTTCCTTCCTCCCTCCCTCCCTCCCTCCTTTCCTATATTCTGGCTCTGGCTGTTTGTGATCCACTGGAAGATATCCTAGTGATCTGCTTTTGCAGGGGGTGTCCAACTATTTAGTGAGCGGTATTGAGGGAGGGGGTGGCATGCCCTGCCCCGATCCATAGGCAAGCTTCATTTTCTAGCATCGCAGTTTCTGCTCTAATAAAGTGGGATTTCATACTTAGGGCTAATTACAGGGCCAGGTGTTCCACCCTTGTGTGAAATACGTTTCGGGAGCAAACATGTGTAGAGACAGGAGTGGCCTCCCCTAGCCTAAATCCTCCACTTTAGCGCTCCAAAGAGCAATTCCATTTGTCTTGATCTTGGTGCCGATGACCCTAACTCATTGCTAGTAATATATTTCTTTTTTTAATGAAATGCAGAGGGGAGGGAGGGACAATATGAAAAGGGAGATAGATGGAGAGGTTCACCATCATGCTTGCAGACTGTCCATTCCCTGGAACGGCACAGTGTGGCAGAGCAGGGAAGCCCAAAACTACGGGAAGCTCTCGACGTACGACCGCAACTGAGCCCAAAATTTCCGTTGCTAAGTGGGACAGTGAATTCTGCCCCATTTTGTTGCCACAGTCGTTAATTGAATCACTGCAGTTGTTAAATGAGTAACACGGTGGTTGAGTGAATCCAACTTGCCCCATTGACTTTGCTTGTCAAAAGGTGACAAAAAGGGATCACGTGACCCCAGGACACTTTGAACGGTCACTAAATGAACTCTTGTAAGTCAAGGACTAAGATAACTCTCCAAAAATGGAAGGAAACCCAATTTGGTGTCTAGTAAAAAAGGACTGAAATGAGATTAGTCCACACCGGGGAGTGTGGAAGAAGATTCCGTGTTCATCTCAGCCTTCATCTTATCCATCGAAGCTAAAAGACATTTGTGTGGCTATCATTTCTCTTCTAAATGAAAAGGCTTTTGGGGGTGACCATCATAAAGAAATCCCATTTCCCGTGTAATATCGGAGAGCCTGTCTTGAAAAACACAGTCCCCCTAACACAGGGTGGGAACGCATGGTTGCGTTGACTCCAAACCTTGGTCTAACATGCTTCACGCATGGACGGTGATGTTTATAGCTTTGCAAGCTTCGGCACTCAGTGCCCGAATGTCAGAAATGGAATAGACAATAGTGGGAATAAATGACAGGCGATGGCCATTATCTAAGAAGGCTGAGATAATAGAATACAGAACTGATGGATGGTGGGGGGGGGAGGGCAGTTCACCAATCTGTGTGCAGATTGTTGGGTAGCTTGCCTTAATGCACTTTGACAATGATGAAATGAGAAGCTAGGCTTGCTTGCTTTCCTGTTCAGTAGCTATCCGGTAATCTAGCCATTCAGATTTGATCTGGGGGGGGGGGAACCACTTCCCTATCGTATTGGTGATTTTCCTGGACGGAAGCACTGATGGGTTTGCTAGAGAGAGAGAGAGAGAGGGAGAGAGAGGGAGGGAGAGAGGGAGAGAGAGAGAGGGAGAGAGGGAGAGAAGGAAGGAAGGAAGGAAGGAAGGAAGGAAGGAAGGAAGGAAGGAAGGAAGGAAGGAAGGAGAGATGGGAGAGAGGGAGAGAGAGGGACAGAGGGAGAAAGAAGAGAGGGAAGAAAGGAAGGAAGGAAGGAAGGAAGGAAGGAAGGAAGGAAGGAAGGAAGGAAGGAAGGAAGGAGGGAGGGAGAGAGGGGAGAGAGAGGGGGAGGAGGGAAGGGAGATAGGAGGGAGGAAGAGATGGGAGAGAGGAAGAGAGAGGGAGGGATGAAGGAAGGAAGGAAGGAGAGATGGGAGGGAGGGAGAGAATGAGAGGGAGGGAGGGAGGGAGAGAGAGAAAGGCCTTTTCAAAAGCCACAAAGCAAACACAACAAATGAGAGCTGATACAGGAAGGCGAAAGAGAAAAAAAAAAAAAAACAACTCAGAGTGAGCCAGGGAACACGAAGTGATCACGTTGCCCAGTTCCAGACAGCAAAGAAAGAACCAGGCCAAGGGCGGAAGAGCAGAGACCGCACCATGCCTAAGCTCCCGCAGAGATAAAAATTATTACCTCATCCTCAAGAGCACTTTGGACGTGGCCAGGAGGAACAAGTGCCTGTCACTTCTGCCAAGCTCCTTTGGCCAATGGAATGAATTAAGGGCGCCTTGTCATCGGAGCCGCAAGGTGGCCATGCAACAAAGGCTTTCCAGCAAATTTTGCCCAGGACTGGAGCTGAGCTGGCGCACACTTGCACGAACACACACACACTCCCTGATCGTCTGCACCCCAATTAGCGACAGGGCTTAATTGAACGCCGACGCCAGCTTTGGAAGTGATCTGACACTGAAAAACAAAATGACAGGGCTGGGACTGTTTGTGCATCTAACGTGGCTGACACCTGTCCTTGCTCTGCTGTATAATTTTCTAGATGCAAAGCCCCCGTAAACGGCTTGATCCGGGGGCCTTAATATTCCTGTTTTCCCCTACAAATATATCACAGTCCGTGGGAAAGAAATCTTAATGGCCACCTCTGAGAAGTGACCTACAACATCTGAAAGCAGGAATTAGCGAGCACGGCAACCCAAAATTATAGGTAGGAAGTCTCAGGATGAAGCATGCTTTTGGAACGAAAGAAAGTAAACGGAGCCAAATCCTTGACAGAGTGCCAAGCCATCAAAACATTTCAGCATCCGACACGGCCATCTTGAAAGGGCCATCTTTCATTTTTGAACTCCGTTTGCAGATCGGGATCTGGAAAGTTGGCCCACCCCAGGCTGGACGTCTCCTATGTTGAAGGTCCAGGGCAGGGGTAGGCAACCTTGGCTCTTTTATGACTCATGGACTTCAACTCCCAGAATTCCTGAGCCAGCCTGGCTCAGCTTGGAAACCTCTCCCTTTCCCCTCAGCATGGCTGGCTCAGGAATTCTGGGAGTTGAAGTCCACCAGTCATGAAGGGGCCATAGTTCCCCCATGCTGGCTCAGGAATTCTGGGAGTTGAAGTCCACGAGTCATAAAAGGGTTGAAGACCCCTCCTTGTGGACTTCAACTCCCAGAATTCCTGAGCCAGCATGAGGGAAACTTTAGCTCCTTCATGACTCGTGGACTTCAACTCCCAGAATTCCTGAGCCACCATGGGAGAACTATGGCCCCTTCATGACTCGTGGACTTCAACTCCCAGAATTCCTGAGCCAGCCTGGCTCAGCTTGGAAACCTCTCCCTTTCCCCTCAGCATGGCTGGCTCAGGAATTCTGCGAGTTGGAAGTCCAGCCAAGGTTGCCTACCCCTGGTCTAGGGCAGGGGCAGGCAACCTTGGCTCTTTTATGACTCGTGGACTTCAACTCCCAGAATTCCTGAGCCAGCCATCCCCTGGTCCAGGGGATACCTAGAAGGGGCAACCAGCACCTCTATCAGTGGTGACTCTAAATATGGAAGCCAGAAAATGCAGTAGGGTAGCAAAGGGTGATCACCTGATTCCAGGAAGTTGTAACTATTGTAAACACGTGCCAGTTGCCGAGCTCCTGAATTGGGATGACGGTGGGGATGCTGTGACAGTGCCATTGCGACTTCTTCAAACAGTCACCAAACAAATGGTTGTAAGTTGAGGACCACTCTGTTTGAATTTGGCTGATCTTGACAAGGATAAGGAGCTGGTAGGAAAGGAGACCACTAGGAAATCTCACATTAAAAAGAGAGACCACTAGGAAATCTCACAATGAAAAGAAGGACTAGGGGGTGACACGGTAGCAGTCTTCCAATATTTGAGGGGCTGCCACAAAGAAGGGGGGGTTCAACCTATTCTCCAAAGCACCTGAAGCAACAGATGGAAACTAATCAAGGAGAGAAGCAACCTGGAACTAAGGAGAAGTCAAACTTGACTTAAAGGGACATTTATTTACTTTTACTTAATTTCCTGGCAAGGCCATGTCGGCAGAGACAGAAAAAAGATGACAAAGCAATGCAGAGATTTGAGGAGGGGGGTTGTTACGCCACCTGAGTGATGAGACAGTCAAACAATTTTGACAGTGCTGAGGTTTGGACTGGGGGAAGTGGACTTCAGTGTGACAAGCCAAGTCCGGGGAAAAGAGGAAGGTTACGGCAGTCAAGGTGGAAGATGGATGGGCAGAACAAGAAAACAGAATTTGGGGCCAATATGGAAGGGTGTGTGTGTGTGTCTCTCTGCCAGGCAAGGCTGAACGTGAAGAAATGGCGCTTAAAGCATGGAGCTTTCCTGCTGCCTTTATTGATCTGCTATATTTCCATCCCTCTTTTCAGAGGAGACGGTCTAACAAAACGACTGATGTCAGTTTCTAAAAATGGTGAGTTTGTATCAAGATGATCACAATCTGAAAAGACAAGGAAAGCTACAGGGGAAAAAAAGAGGGGGGGGGGCAATCAAAGAAAGAAGCTGAGTAAATTGAAACAGGAAAGAATAGAATAGAATAGAATAGAATAGAATAGAATAGAATAGAATAGAATAGAATAGAATAGAATAGAATAGAATAGGATATATGGAATGAAATAGAATAGAATAGGATAGAATAGAATAGAGAATGGGAATAGAATAGAATAGAATAGAATAGAATAGAATAGAATAGAATAGAATAGAATAGAATAGAATAGAATAGAATAGAACAGAGAATGGGAATAGAATGGAATAGAATTAGAACCGAACCGAACCGAACAGAACCGAACAGAACAGAACAGAATAGAACAGAAAATAGAATGGAATGGAATAGAATAGAATAGAATAGAATAGAATAGAATAGAATAGAATAGAGGATAGGATAGGATAGGATATATGGAATGAAATAGAATAGAATAGAATAGAATAGAATAGAATAGAATAGAATAGAATAGAATAGAATAGAATAGAATAGAACAGAGAATGGGAATAGAATGGAATAGAATTAGAACCAAACCGAACAGAACAGAACAGAACAGAATAGAACAGAAAATAGAATGGAATGGAATGGAATAGAATAGAATAGAATAGAATAGAATAGAATAGAATAGAATAGAATAGAATAGAATAGAATAGAATAGAATAGAATAGAATAGAATAGAATAGAATAGGAGACTAGTTCTTTATTAGCCAAAAGTGATTGGACACACAAGGAATTTGTCTCTGGTGCATAAGCTCTCAGTGTGCCCACAAACAACAAAGTAATATAATCATAAGTTACCAATAGGAGTAGAAAAGATGAGAAGAAGAATAGTAACACAGCCATACTACATAGATAAATATCCTTAGACATAAGGCAGCGCTGTGGTAATCTATCCCATTCAACCGAACTCCTGTCCTCAAAAACATCTATATTTAGTTCGGATGTTTCTCCCTTGACTGACAGATGCAGCCATGGAGTTTCTCCTCCACACTTCTACACATCTAGACACCGGTGTGTTGACCACAACTGCCATTTCTGGGTCAGAGAAGGGATGTGAGAGTCATGTTGGATTGTCTTGGGTATCACCCTTTCCATCTTTTCTCCTTCTGCCCAGCCCTCTCAGTTCGTTAACTCACATTCTTTGCATTAAAAAGCAATCATGGCTACTTAAAAACCTCCAGCTACAGAGACATGCCCCCCTCCCGCAACTACCACAGGAAGTCCTTGAGTTACGTCTGAATTTTGATCACAGGGAATGAATGCTGCAAACGGTCGCAAGTGTGAAAAACGGTCCTTTTTTCACTACCGTTGTAAGTTCAAACTGTCGTAAATCAAGGAGTATCTGTAGTTTGGAGCCAGTGCTGTTCCTGGATGGGAAAAAAAAACCTTTCTTGCCGAGTGAGCAGAGATATTAAATTCATTTTAAAAATAAAAAAAGTAATACAAAAATAAAAGCTGGCACGGAGGAAGGATACGGAACGCGGCAACACCTATCGGCTATTTATAAGGAGGTAAAAATACAAGGGAAGCAGCAGATTGAAACAGCTTCTGCCGTGACAACAGTAATAATCTCATCAAAAGGATCAGTCTCAAACTAAGAAAGAAAATGCCGGAGAGATTAATTGAGCACAGTCCCAGCTGTAACAATGTTGTGATACCAGTCATCCTTAGGAGGTGGGTCTCTGAAGCATTACACTCTGTTGCTAAACAAACTGGCATATCCGGGGCAAATGCTTCACGGGAGAAAAATCCAAAAGCGATGCTCCCTTTTCAGGTTTATCTTCCAAACACCAATATTTCGTAGGTCCTTCCGCCTTGGCAAGCCATGGCCGGTTCCTCCCTCTTTCTGCACACACACACACACAGCACACACACAGACACAGACACACACCAGTTCAAATTGTATATGTATTTAGGATTAGAGGACCGAATTACCAAAATCTGGCCCCTTTTGGGCTTGCAATTTCCACCCCTTTCTCAGAAGAGGAGATAACGTGGTTCTCCTGATGCTGCCAGTTCCACTTGTAACTCCCAGAATTCCCAGGCCATGTTCGATGGGAACGGCGCGTATTGTAAAAAGTTCGTTTAGTGACTGTTCAAAGTTACGACGACGCTGGGGAAAAAAGGGACTTGTGACTGTTTTTCACACTTAGGACCGTTGCAGCATCCCCAGGGTCACGTGATCAAAATTTCAGTACACTGGGCAACTGACTCAGAGTTACGACGGCCGCAGTGTCCCGGGGTCGTATGATTCCACAAGCAATGGGGAAGCCGGATTCATTTAACAACCCCGTTAGTAGCTTAAGGACTGCAGTGATTCACTTAACAACTATGGCAAGAAAGGTCGTAAAATGGGGCAAAACTCCCTTAACAAGTGTCTCGCCTAGCAACAGAAAATCTGGGCTCCATTGTGGTCATAAGTTGAGGACTACCTGTATTAGTATCACATTGGTTAATTAATCAACAGGAACCATTATCCATTTCCTACAGGTAGTCCTCAACTTACAATTGTGGCTGCGGTCACCATCGTCACAAAGTAAGTCATCATATACCATGCCTGATATTGCAACCTGTTTTGCAGTGGCCATTAAGTGAACAATGCAGTCATTAAGTGAAACCATTCTTTGCTATAGGGACTTTTTTTTGCCAGAAACCAGAAGTAAACACCTGTTTTAGAAAAAAAGTGTAAATCGTGGACATAAATATAGGATGCTGCCTTAAATGCAGGTTGGTTACCAAAATGAGAAACAATGGTTGGAAACTGATCAAAGAGAGAAGCAACCTGGAACTGAGGAGAAACTTCCTGACAGTGAGGACAATTAACCAGTGGAACAACCTGCCACCAGGAATTGTGGGTGCTCCATCACTGGAGGTTTTTAAGAAGAGACTGGACATTCACCTGTCTGAGATGGTCCTATTCTATTCTATTCTATTCTATTCTATTCTATTCTATTCTATCCCATAATTCTATTCTATCCCATAATTCTATTCTATTCTATTCTATTCTAAAATACAGTCAGATGACCGCAGAGGAGGTAGACACTGGAACTTCAAATCCAGGTCGTGAGTTCGTTTTTTAGGCTCCGTCGTAACTTTGAACGGCCACTAAGCAACCAGCCGTAAGTCGAAGACTAGTGAGGCCACCTTGAGAAATTATACCCAGTTCATTACTGCAAGAGTTTTTAAGCCAAAGGAATATCTTCCACTGGTCCAGGACCATGTCAAAGTATGAGAAATTGCTCTGGCTGAAAATAAAAATAACATTGTCAAAGAGCTTTGAAGAATTCTGCAAAACAAGACAAATGTATTCACGTTTGGTCACCCTTTATTAGCTGTGGGTTTGTTTGATTTTGTTTTGTTTTGTTTCTATTTGATGACTTCAGTTTATAGAAATGTCATTCTGGATATAAATATTTAATATGGATATTTTGAAATATTTTATTTCTTACCCAGGTTTTCTTTCTTTCTTATTTTTTCCTTCCTTCAAACATAGCCAGTTTGGTCTAGTGTTGAGGACACCAGGCTAGAAACTAGGAGACCCTGAATTCAAATCCCGCCTTAGACATGAAAGCCCACTGGATGACTTTGGGCCAATCACCAGGTGACGGTGAATTCTAGTCCTACCCTAGGCATGAAAGCTGGCAGGGTGAACTATGTTAGCAGCCTTGAGTTATTTATCAGGATAACAAAGATGGGGTACAAATTAATTAATTGAAGATTTTTTTAAAAAAGAGGTTCATTGACAGTGTCCCACGTCAGAGTGCTGATGCTGGTAGTAAAACACCTGTCAGGAAAAAATTACATGCTCAGAGAACATAAGAATACAACAGCCTAAACCTAAACCACCCTTATTTTCTATTATTGCTCCTAATTTGCTTTTCTTTTTTGGCAATGCCTTTGTTTTTTTAACCGCAGCTCGGCTCTCTAACTTTTCTGTAGTTTTTTATCCTAATGGCTTTCTTCCTTCGTAAAGCGTGTCTTAAAAGGGTAAACCTTCCTAAATGCCTTGACTCGCACATCCTCGCCATACTAGATTAAGCATCGTGATTTTAAGGTATAACAAAGGCAGGATATTTCGCCCTATAATTTTAGGAAATACAAGCCTTTCAGCCACCCAGAGACATAGGAAGATGCCACTTCTCAGAAACGAGAAAGGAAGAGCTGGAGATAATGTTCAAAGGAAGAGGAGGGCGGGTGGGGGGGGGGAGATGAAGCTTCTGCCAAATCCGTCGGCTGCATATATAGCTGAGAGCACAAAGCCTCTATAATTGACAGGGTTGTCTAAATGCAAGCTTTTCTGTTTGCCATAGCTGGTGCACAATCTGAAAACAAACCAGCAGTGGAGTTGAGTGGAAGAGAGAGAGAGAAAAGAAGAATGGGATTTTCAGTCACACGGAAAATCTTTCACATTTTCTTGCTGCAGCGGCAACAGCACACCCACCGTTGCCTGGAACACACAATGCCCTGCGTGGCACACAAGGATGGCCCGTGAGACGTTCAAGGGGAGCTTAGAAAAACCCACATCCTCTTTTCAATGTAGGAGTAGGAGCAAGCCAGGAAAGATCATCCAACATTAGGAAAGGGCAGGTGCTGACGAGGTTAAAGAGAAACAAGAGACAACACAGAGCAAAATCCTCACTTTAGGATCCAGAGGTTTATTTAAATTGGACACACAAGTTCAGTAACTTACACTTCAAAACTTATTGCAATAGGGACCAAATGGACAGCAATCATTAAGTGGGCCAGGGGGCAACACCCAGAGTTTTGAGGCAGGCTTTATACCTTAGCACTGTGCCCACCCCTTGACATTCTGGTGCCACCCAATAGCCATCCCATTGCCCTCTTCTTGTTAAACCCATTATCATGTGATATAAGGAACGGTTGCTAGAATTGGGTATATCTAGTTTAACGAAGAGAAGGACAAGGGGGGACATGATAGCAGTATTCCAATATCTCAGGGGCTGCCATAAAGAAGAGGGAATTAAGCTATTTTCCAAAGCACCTGAAGGCAGGACAAGAAGCAACGGGTGGAAACTAATCAAGGAGAGAAGCAACCTAGAACTAAGGAGAATCTTCCTGACAGTGAGGACAATTAACCAGTGGAACAACCTGCCTCCAGAAGCAGTAAATGCTCCAACACTGGACGTTTTTAAGAAGAGACTGGACAGCCATTTGTCCGAAATGGTGTAGGGTTTCCTGCCTGAACAGGGGGTTGGACTAGATGACCTCCAAGGTCCCTTCCAACTTTACTACTATTACTATTTTCTGAAACGCTTTCTTTGCTACTTCCCTTTCTTGGGATTGACCTCTGTGTCAGCTCCCTATTCCTGGAATTGACCACTGTGTTAGTTCCTTATTCTTATTCCGTTGCCCTGGCTTTTTCCTGTTCTTCCTTATCCTTGCTCTAACCACTACTTTCCACCCTACCATTCTACAGATGTCATTGTACCCATGAACAAGGTTCAGTTCCTTAATTCGCATACTTTCTTGTTCCGTGTTCTGCTTATATAAGGAAATGTGTGCTGACCACAGTCTTTCACCCTCTACAGCAAAAGTCACAGTTTTTTCTTTTACTAAATATTTCTCAGCAGACACCTTTATCTTAATTGACTATCAAAGAAATATGTTTGATATATACAGAAAGAATTATTAATATTTTTTTTCCTTTCGCACGGTGTATATGTATACATCTGAACTAGATTATATTGTTTCTCTCTGTGTGTATGTGAGTATATGCATAATTTTTTGGTCATGTTTATGCAATGTGTATTGGAGGTGGTTACCCTTTGAGAGCTGTATATAACGAAATCTCTTTTTAATGTATGCTGATTACTGTACATTTAAAGTGACAATAAAGTTATTATTCTGTTTATGTTTCTATTCTATTCTATTCTCATCCATTCTGTATCTATTCTATTCTATTCTGTTCTGTTCTGTTCTGTTCTGTTCTATTTTGTATTTTTATTCTATTTCGTATTTCTATTCTATTCTGTATTTCTATTCTATTCTATTCTGTATTTCTATTTTATTCTGTATTTCTATTCTGTTCTATTCTTTCTGCATTCTATTCTACTCTACTCTACTCTACTCTATTCTATTCTTTCTGCATTCTATTCTATTCTATTCTATTCTATTCTATTCTATTCTATTCTATTCTATTCTCCATTCCATTCTATAGACTGATTCTCTCTTCTTGAACATGTTCTAGATTAACCCAATCAATTCAGATTCGCTCAGAATCCAACTGTGTGTGTGGGGGGGGGGGAATTTTTCCTCATTTCTCCCTAGCTAAATATGTTCATAACGCCTCTGGGTTTCTTCTGCTAACAACTTGAATACTTCAGTCTGTATACAGAGATTACCATTTTCCTGCCTATCCGTCCCTGTAGAGTAGTGGGTATATTTTATTTTTATTTTAAGTGACATGTGTTTCTTCTCTCTCCTATAAGCCAACTGCCAGGCTTCGAATCTGCCTTCTTTAAAATCTTTCATTTCAGATTGCTGGTTGGTAAGCTTTATATATCTCCCCTTCCTGCCAAGCCGGTAGAAATTGATTGTGGATTAGATTTATAATAGCAAACAGCACACATCTGCAAATGGAAGGCTTTCTCTCTCCCTTTCAGGCACAAACACACACTCACACAAATATAGAGCACTTCAGCACTTCCTCAAACGGAGCTGCCCTCTTGAGTCCAAAGAAATAATGCAGATCTGACCCATTAAAAAATATACAGATACTCCTCGACTTAGCAACAGTTCATTTAGTGACTGTTCAAAGTTATAACGGCACTTGAAAAAGTGACTTATGACCATTTTTCACACTTATGACCATTGCGGCATCTCCACGGTCACGTGATTTACATTCAGAGGCTTGGCAACTGACTCATATTTATGATGGGTGCAGTATTCCGGGGTCCTGTGGTCCCCTTTTGCGATCTTCTGGGGAAGCCAGAAATCAAAGGGGTCTCTGGAGACACTGAATTTGGGGAGGGGGTGGGCAAGACATGGTTTGAGGATGTCTACGAGGGCTTTGAGAATTTGCATGTCATCCAACCAATAGCATTCAAAATTTAGGGGAATCGCCAGGCAGAAATACTTCCTTTTCTGCCAGACAGAATGACATTAAACCTTGGGCTGTGTTTATTATTATTTTTTCCCTTTCTATTTGTACATTGTGTCTAGATACCATCTTGTTTTGGGTTAGTACAGGTTTTTTTATGTTACTATTTGCAAACTGCCCAGAATCAGTTGAAGTCAGGCAGTGTGTCCAAACTGAAATAAATAAATAACAACGAATTGAAAGCCATGGCAAGACTAAGCATATAAAAGCAACTGTCTCCACCGCCAAGCACCATTTGAACCTTTTGGATCAACTGGAATTGTTGGGCAAGTCTATTTTTCCCAACTGGGATGTCCTCTGGACTAGCCAGGATTCCCCAGTTCCCCCTGAGAATTGTGGGAGTCGAAGTCCACACATCTGGATTGGGAAAGAAAAGTTCCGATTAGTGTAATCGTCCCCCCCCCCCAACAGAAGAAATCATGGAAGAAACAGTCAGATAATTCTTAGTCTGGTCGAGTCAGTCAAATAAGACTCCCAGTTCGAATCAGACGGAGATTTGGGAAGTATTAAGAAGAAAAATCTCAAAGAGTCTGGGGAATAGTTATATACAAGTAGTCCCCGACTTACGAGCACAATCGATCCCAAAATGTATATTGCTAAGTCACAAATTTGTTAAATGAATTTTGCCCCATTTTACGACTTTTTTTGCCACAGTTGTTAAGTGAATCAGTACTAACACGGTTGTTAAGTGAATCTGGCTTCCCCATGGATGTTACTTGTCAGAAGTTTGCAAAAGGGGATCACAGGACCCCAGGACACTGCAACCGTCATAAATATGAGTCAGTTGCCAAGCGTCTGAATGTTGATCTGATGACCATGGGGATGCTGCAACGGTCATAAGTGTGAAAAATGGTCATCAGTCACTTTTTCAAGTGTCGGTGTAATGTGGGATGCAGGCTTGAAATCTCTGCTTCCCCCCCCCCCAATTAAAAGACAGAGAGAGAACTTGCTTCAGTGCCAAACAGCTGTATGTAGCATATGTTGTGAAATGAATCCTATAAAACTTTAATTAAAATATTATATTATTCCAGCCAGTGGTGAGGGTACTTTGGATATTAATGAGCTTAATAAAAAAAAAATCCCTGAAAAAATACTTCAGTCTTGGAGATGTTAAAAATTCAGTGATGAAAGAGCTAAAAAAAAATCCTGATAAATAGGGTTAGCAGTGTTCCAGTATTTGAGGGGCTGCCCCAAGGCAGAAGGGGTCAGGTTGTTCACCAGAGCACCTGAAGGCAGGACAAGAAACAATGGTTGGAAACTGATCAAGGAGAGAAGCAACCTGGATTTAAGGAGAAACTTCCTGACAGTGAGGACAATTAGCCAGTGGAACAGCGTGCCACCAGAAATCGTGGGCACTCCATCACTGGAGGTTTTTAAGAAGAGGCTAGACAGTCACCTGTCTGAGACGGTATAGGTTCTCCTGCTTGAGCAGGGGGCTGGACTAGAAGACCTCCAAGGTCCCTTCCAGATTCTATTCTATTCTATTCTATTCTATTCTATTCTATTCTATTCTATTCTATTCTATTCTATTCTATTCTATTATTCTATTCTATTCTACTCGACATTCACCTGTCTGAGATGGTATATAGGTTCTCCTGCTTGAGCAGGGGGCTGGACTAGAAGACCTCCAAGGTCCCTTCCAGCTCTATTCTATTCTAAATTTCTTTCAGGCTAGTACTGGAAAAAAGCAAGTTGCATGCTTATGGTCACCTCCTGCTTGCACTCTGCCATTTATTTCTACAAATCTCAAAGGTTGGAATTCCAGGACTGTTAAAAATGTTTCTTCTCTACTCTACAGGTAGATAGCCTGGACTTTGGGACCCAATGGTGGCTTTTAAGGGCATCCCAAGCCTTCGCATTCAGTCACCATGCAGTGGTGTATTGGGTGAGTTCTGTGTGGTTCCACTTAGAGGGGTTGAAGAAAACACTCTGCATATTCTCAAAGGTAGCCTTTTTTGTGGCGGGACAGACCTGTGATTCATCTAGATGAGTTAAAAGACCTTTACCAGCCTTATCTGTAGGTTCTGGGGCTGAACCTAGAAAATTTTCCTTGCAAAATAGGGGCTTTACCTCTCAGCTTTTCACTTCCAAAAACTGACTTCCTAAATAGGTTGGGAGACTAAAAATAGCTAAGGCAGTCCCTTTGGGCAAAAGTAAATCTGCAGCAGCTAAATCCAAGTAAAAACTGACTTTAATTTTAAAAAAAGCAAAATTGCCAATCACATTCCACCTTCAATTCCTGGAATTATCAATTCTGCCCGAGTCAGCGTTCAATCTGGTTTTGCATACTGAGCCACCAGTCCTACCCAGAATGGAGATCAAGATACTAGTCCCTAGGGTTCCGACCATGTCCCAACCATTCCCCTCTCTTTCTCTTTCTGTGTCTAAACCAAAGCAGGTAATATAATGAGCTACAGTATTTGCATCAGCAAATAATACCGCTCTAATTACATTAAGGATTATAAGTAGTTCAGATGTTTGCCTTGTCTAAGGATTTGTAGTTCAGCCATAAAGCTCAGGTTTTACAGTAAAGCTTCAGTTACTATTACTGGATCAGATTAGGAAAGATTTCACTGTGAAACCTGTAAACCTCTACACGTCAATGAAATTTATCTTTTCCCAAACCGAGTGTGGTATGTGAGGCTCTAGCTTCCCTACGTCTCAGTCTGGATTAGTCTTCATTATTTTCTCCACTCCTTCGTTTTGGTACATGCCTTTGGCTGCTGGGTTTCCTTCTGTGAGAAACTTAAAAAGAGTTTGCATAAATATGCAAATGTTTGGTGCACCACTTATATCTCCAGATAGTTCTAATATGTGCTCCAGTCGCATTTTAATTCTCCCGGAATCAGCCTCTGTAATTACTTTTTTTTTTAATGCCTTTTATATTTGTTTTAATTTAATATTTATATTTCAGAGTTTTAATTAAAAATGTCAGCAGAAATGGACAATAAAACACTATTGCATTGCCCTATGTACACTATGCAATTTTGTCTAAAATTCAGTCTTCCACGCAACAACCCTTAACATTGTACGTTTTCACACACACACACACACACACACATATCAGCAGGCTTTCATATGTTCCATTTATGCCCATTTTTAATGGGGAAACTGCTAGCCAACATGCAGAAAAGAAGGCATTTTCAATAACAAATGAACTGATCACGTGTTGATTATTCAAAAGTGGGGGGGGGGAAATGTGGGAAATCCACATTTTCTTCCATGCCTAACTTCAAACCCCCCAGAATGCAAGGTTTTAATTTGAATAGAGGCAGAAGCAATGGAAGTCTTCAGCCTGCTCTATCCATCACAGTCCCAGCTGGCAGTGCCCAATGCAGGGCCACTTCCTATGGCAGAGTTATTTAAAATCCCGGTGTAAATCAGTACAAATGACAGATTTATTCTGGATTATTGCAAGTCACCTCGGCTTCACCCCCAGTGGCCCCCACTCCCATTGAACCAAAAGAATGGGGAGGGGGCGAGGGGGGTTGAAACAGAGGTGACTTTGTAATACTCCAAATAAATCTGTCAGGAATTGCCAGCTCTACGTTCTCACAGTCAGACATATCTTAAGGGCTTCTCTGCTGCACAGACAGACATGCATGCACTCCAGCTGCCTCCCTCTGCTTAACTCTTTTCAATTATACGAGAGAATTAAAGAAGAGAGAAATTGGAAAAGCGTAGAAGAATTAACCAAAGTCAGAGGCCAGGCCAGGAATGGCGAAGTTGGAAGGAAAGGGCCGACGGTTTTGTCTATGCAAATATGATCAAGGGTTCTCTGAAGAAGACAGGATTATGATTTTTTAAATTATTTATGAACTGCACAGCATCAATGGTCCTGAAAATTCTTCTCTTTTCCCCCTATCCTCTTTCTGACAAATCGCTTGAACATTCCTGAGAGTGTTGGGGGAGCCACTTAATACATGTTTGGATTGTATGATTAACAGAGCTGGAAGGGACCTTGGTGGTCTTCTAGTCTAACCCTCCCTGCTTAAGCAGGAGAGCCTGCACCATTCCAGACAAATGGATGTCCAAGCTCTTCTTAAAAACATCCAGTGATGGAGCAGCCACAACTTCTGGTGGCAAGCTGTTCCACTGGTTAATTGTTCTCACTGTCAGGAAGATTCTCCTTAGTTCTAGGTTGCTTCTCTCCTGGATTAGTTTTCCATCCGTTGTTTCCTGTGCTGCCTTCAGGTGCTTTGGAGAATAAGTTGGTCCCCCCCTCTTCTTTGGGGCAGCCCCTCAAATAATGGAAGACGGCTATCATGTCCCCCCCCCCCCAGTCCTTCTTTTCTCTAGACCAGCATACTTAAATCCTGCAACCGTTCTTCATATATTTTGACTTTCAGCCCCCTCCCAATCACCTTTGCTATTTTATGTTCTACTACAACGTTATATTTGAATTTGTAAGACATCCGTGATGTTTCTACACATTTGATTTCTTTGATTCCGATAACTGATTTACAGTAAGATTTTTTTGTGGGCGATTTATACCGTGTTAATCAGTTATGTCTCTTATTCTTCTCCAGTGCTGGTATTGTATGGTTAAAATCAGGACTGTATGGGTATTGATGGCTTTGGGTTAGGCTGGTGTTAAAAGCACTTTTCCCAGAATAATAGTTAAAAGAGAGGAGAAACTAGAACAGGGCAGAAATGTCTCAGGAAAACAATGAACTTTTAATCAGGGTATGATAGCTGGTTGAGTAATCAAAGCTCATCCAAAACAGCCATGGAAGTGAGATTGCCTTTGGTGAAAAGAATTAATCAAGTCATAACAATGCTCTGCTATTATCCTTTCTGTCTGCATTTTGATAGGAGAGAGGATAAAAGTGAGACATATCCCCTACTCTTCCCTGAGTTGGAAAAGTCTCCACAGATAGTGGGACTACATGTCCCAGAATTCCTAACCAGCCTGGTCAAAGTGAATTTTGGGAACTGCCATCCCACCACATTTAATCAGATAGTCTTCTAATAACTGAGCTTAACACGAATTATGTGGCAAGAAGGGTAGAAAAGATAATTATCTTTCAAACTATGGGAAGCAAACATTAACGCATGCTTTAAATCCCCTTTGGGGCTAAGAGGTTGAACCGTGGGGGTCCTTGGTGCTCTCTGGGCTGGGTTGTTTTCTTGCAGACATTTCATTACCAAACTAGGTAACGTTATCAGTGTTAGAAGGGAGTGGCGTTTGCACTTTCCCCTTCTACCGCTGATGACGTTTCCTAGTTGGGTAATAAAATATCTGCAAGAAAACCTCCAAGCCCAGCGAGCACCAAGGACTCCACCATAAACAGAACTATTCAACTTCAGCAGGCAAATTTCAAATGCAAAAGTTTGTACAGCGAAAACCAGCGGAGAGTTGACAAATAAAGGAGTTTTTGACCAGCTTAGAGGGATGGGTGCAAACGCAGCCTTGTTTTCCGTCCTAAGATGACTCAGGCATCCATGGCATATGTAGTTGGACGGCGACAGATTTTTGCCCCTAAGAGATTGTTGGGGCATAAATTCCCATACCTCAAAAGACAATGCTTCTGTTGGCAACCAGAATTGCCCTCAAACAGGCTTAATTTATGCAGCGCACAAATGAGCAAAAGATGTTTAATTGGGATGCCACCTTCTAAGGTTAGAATCCGGCTTGTTCGTCAGGGAAAGACCCAATCTGTACAAGCCACAGTGCTTTGCTTCAAATTCTAATGTTGTTGTTTTGCTTATCGGTTTCAAACGGAAAAAGCTGACAAGCTCCAGGAGGGGTGTGTGTGTGTGTGTGTGTGTGTGTGTGTGTGCTAAGGGAGGCTACAAAGAAGCAAGGGAGGAAGAAAAGGAAGAAAAAGCTATTAAGTGGCATTAACCGTATCTAATTACACTTTTTCCATGTCTTCAGTGGGCAGTTAGGAACCCCTTAGAAGAGAAGGGATAGGAAGGGACAGGAAACAATGTCAAAACGAACCACAAAATGAAGTTGTTTTTATTCTCTCTCTCTCTCTCTCTCTCTCTCTCTCTCTCTCTCTCTCTCTCTCTCTCTCTCTCTCTCTCTCTCTCTCACCTGCCTCCCCCTTTTCTCTTCTTTTTTCCCCCCCAATTTGATAATCTTACTAAATATTTGCTATGGGTGAAGTGAGCTGATTTCATGGCCCCCACCCTCACCCCGGGACCATCTTGCCAGCCTGCTAAAGCTTGTTCAATTATTTGCTGTCTTCTGCTCACTGAACAGAGGCTATGTTAGGAATGCAAAGAAAGGGAACACTCCCTCCCCAAATTGCTCACTCTTTAGCATTTCATTGTAAGGCCAAAAAAAAAAAAAAGCAGTGTAGTTACAGGAGGGATAAGGCTACTAAAGATGGAAATGGGGTGAGAAGAAAGACAGATACAGTCTGTTTTACTGGGTGATAAATAGAGCTGTCATTGGTCTGGGTGATTATCACGTCTAAGCAGGGCCTTCTCTTGACCTTTCCAAAAAGCACAGGAGAAGATGTCCAAGTTCCTCAATATCAAGAGCGGGAAGACCTTATCTAGCAATCAGGACATCGGTGTCAGGGATTTGACCTTGCCTGGGAATCAGGGAAAATCATCCTCAAATAATTTGAGGGTCCTCATCATCTACTGATGCAACTACAAAACAACTACAGCAGTCTTCCAATATCTCAGGGGCTGCCCCAAAGAAGAGGGAGTCAAGCTATTCTCCAAAGCGCCTGAAGGCAGGACAAGAAGCAACAATGGATGGAAACTCATCCAGGAGAGAACCAACCTGGAATTAAGGAGGAATTTCCTAACAGGGAGAACAATGTATCAGTGGGACAGCTTGCCACCAGAAGTTGTGAATGCTCCAACACTGGAAGTTTTTAAGAAGAGACTGGACAACCAATGGGTTTCCTGCCTGAGTTGGACTAGAAGACCTCCAAGGTCCCTTCCCACTCTGTTATTCTGTTGTATTCTAACCATTTGTGGAATGGCTCGCCTCCAAAAGTCGTGGGTGCTCCAACACTGGAGGTTTGTAAGAAGAGGCTGGGCAGCCATTTGTCTGAAATGGCCTAGGGCTTGGACTGGAAGGGGTTGGACTAGAAGACCTCAAAGTCCCTTCCAAGTCTGTTGTTCTGGGCCCCGTTCCAGAGTGAGCGCATGCACTCTGGCTGGATGTAGTACAACAGGAAGGCAGGCGGAAAACCCAGCTTGCCAGTGCCAATACACAGACAAACCACAATGATAGACAGTAGGAAAAGATGCTCCTTAAGACACAATAGAGTCCATGACAGTCCAGGGGGCAAAGAGATTAGTTGGCTGGTCAGCATTAAAGATTCAAGAGACAGAGGAAGAAGCGATGACACAGGAATACCAATCGGAGGCTGGTAAAAGTGCATACCACTTGCCTGCAGAAGTTGTGGGTGCTCCAACACTGGAAGTTTTTAAGAAGAGATTGGACAACCCTTTGTCTGAAATGGTCTAGGCTTTCCTGCCTGAGCAGGGGGTTGGACTAGATGACCTCCAAGGTCCCTCCCAACTTTATTATTATTATTATTGCCTCCAAGGTCCCGTCCAATTCTGTTATTCGGTTCTATACCCCAAAGACTCTGGCAGATGTTTCTAAATAGTCCAGATCCAGATGTGGTTCAGCTACAGATACTCACAACTTTTTGAAGGGGGGAAAGCACACCTCTGCTCCGTGTACAGATAGTCCTCGACTTACAACAGTTCATTTAGTGACCGTTTGAAGTCACAACGGCACTGCACTGAAAACAAAACGTGACACGACCGCTTTTCACACTTACGACTGTCACAGCATATATCAAGTGGTCAAAATTCAGACACTAGGCAACTGACTCGTATTTACGACGGTTGCAGCATCCCGGGGTCATGTGATCGCCTTTCGTGACCTTCCGACAAGCAAAGTCAATGAGGAAGCCAGATTCACGTAACACTTAACCATTAACAGTTGCAGTGAGATTCACTTAAGTGGCAAGAAAGGTTGTAAAACAGGACGAAACTCCCTTAACAAATGTCTCGCTTAGCAACCAAAATTTTGGGCTCAGTTGTGGTCATAAGCTGAGGACTACCCACAGAGAGATCCATGATAATGTAGCATGTTATGTCTGTAGCCATCTTAGGTCTGACTCAAAAGATGATGATGATGATAATAATAATAATAATAGTAATAATAGTAATAATAATAATAAAGTTGGAAGGGACCTTGGAGGTCATCTAGTCCAACCCCTGCTCAGGCAGGAAACTCTATACCATTTCAGACAAATGGCTGTCCAGTCTCTTCTTAAAAACTTCCAGTGTTGGAGCATTCACTGCTTCTGGAGGCAAGGAGTTCCACGAGTTAATTGTTCTCACTGTCAGGAAGTTTCTCCTTAGTTCTGGGTTGCTTCTCTCCTTGATTAGTTTCCCTCCATTGCTTCTTGTCCAGCCTTCAGGCGCTTTGGAAAGGGGGACGATATTTCAGCTCCACCATGCTGGATTTCTGCCTGGTTCCCAGCAAAGTAGCTCAAGGGTTGGGTTTCTCTTAGCTGCTGTTGGAAGTTGTGTGGAGAGATGAAGAAGAAAAAAAAGCCTCTGAGGACCATGTGGACAGATTGAGGACAGATCTTCACAGAAGCTGGCTTCCATCATCCCATTAGAAAGAACCACCTTAGGAATAATGACTTTCTCTGATTGAAAGGAAGGAAGTGCTGAGTCCTGGATGCTGACATTAGCAAAGCCAGATGTTTAATTGCCGAGGAAAATCAATGCGTAGACTTCCTTACCCATGGCCATCTCACTAACCCACCGTTCATTTCAAACAAGTCGAAGTTTGAAACTTTCCTTAAACCTAGAGGAACAGAATTGGAGGAAGGAAAAGATGACCTCCTTTTGTATAATTTTTATTTTATTTTTTGCTACTTTTAATAATCGTGCAGGGCCTACAGGAGCCCCTGGATAACTGTCCAATTTTGCTAGCGAGTTTAGCTTGCCACAGAGCTTATACACCCTTGAAAGGGGAAAGTCATCTATTTAAAAAAAAACACCATTAAGGGGAATAAATGAGGTGGAAACGGCAGGGTTTTAGCTCGCTAGGTTGATCAGAGGGTCTCCCTCACCTTGCAAATGCACTACAAGAAACTTAATTAAGGTATCTTCATGTACCAAGACAGATAAAGGGCTTTCAATTCCCTCTATCCCACCTCTGAAATATAAGGGTTGCCTTTTCTCCAGTGGTTTGTTTCTGAAAATTACAGCAGTGGCAAGGAAATGTGACTTATAAGGCAAAAATTATAGATTCTTCCTGCAGGAAGAAAGATCTGAAGCTGGGTGTTGTGTAGGTGCCAAATGTCAGCACAAATGGCTCTAACGATTTTGATGGCCTTTCCAAACCATGCTATGCAGAAATCCTTTGGGTGTGTAGCTGATCGGTGCTCGTGTGATTCAGTCTCTCTCTTTTCCAGCATGTAGATTTAACCCCAAAGAAAAACAAAATAAATTTAATTTGTGAGCTAAATAGATGCTCTGCAGCCTAATGAAGACGGGCGAGAATCGATTGAACTAGATAAAGGCTGAAGGGAAGAAATTAGCCACGTCTCTCTGCTGCCATCTGGAGGCCATTCTGGATATAGCTGAAACACCCACAAATTTTACAAAAATGCACTTGTAAATATGATTTGGGTTGGGTTCACGCAACATGTTTAACGTGGTTACTGAATGAAAGGTGGACAATAAAAGGAATCATAAATTAACAAGAAGGCTGGCTTGAAATAACACTCTTAGCTACAAAAGAAATATAGTAATGCAAAGACATTGAGGAAAAGGAATGCACAAAATCATTAAGAGAGGAGAAATGACAACTTAGTCCTGGAAAAGGAAAAAGGATGAGAAAAAAAACCCCTCAAAATAACCGCCTCTTGATTCTGTTTGGTATTAATTAGAGGGAGCAGAGAGAAACTCTGGTAAATTTTGAGCAACTACGTTCTGGGAATCCTGAACTGGCCTCTCTCAAAGTTTGATGCGTATTGTATGAATGCAGTAGGTGTGTGTATCCGTGCAGATGTACACGTGTGTATTTGGGGACTTTGGGAATCCAGTGGAATCTGAAAATATCTCTGTGTTTTAATTAAGCATTAAGCCATTAGTCAAAAGGAGTATCCTATTTAGGTAAATCAATTTAATTCCAGTCCAATCCCAGTCATTTTTGTATGGATCATACCCAGGTACAACCTATTATTCAACTTCTGTTCTCATTATCCTTTACTGCTGGCCTTTCTGGTTGTGGCCGATGGGAATTAGAGTCTAACATAAGGCATCAGATTCCCACGATAGTCATAATGACATACTCAAAGGTTTTTCATCTTCCACTTAAAACCAGCAGTTAGAATACAAGCCGATGATGTCATTGAAAATCTGGGTGGTTAAACTCTTCCTTCCATCTTCCACAGTTTATTTAATTAAGGTTTGTATATCCCATATAAATGTCTATAATGGCTTATCAACCTCTTTAAAACATCTCAAAGATATGACTCCTTAAAATATAGGCTAGCCTAGAAATAAGGTTTGTTTCTACAGCATTTATTAAATTAAATCAATTTAATTTGGGGGGCTTTCAAGAAGAGATTGCACAACCATTTATCTGGAATGATATAAGGTCTCCTGCCTGAGCAGCGGGCTGGACTAGAAGACCTCCAAAGTCCCTTCCACCTCTTATTATTTTATGTTCTACTCTTCCTTTTAAGCTCACAGGAATTTTCAACCACTCACTTATATCATGACATTTACTCTGAGGAGTTAGGTCAGCTGCTCCAGTAGAATCCCCAAAGTCCAGAAATTACAGCAAGGAGCGTTCAGAAGGATGACCCCATTTCTGGCAGTGACTCTAAGGACCAATGGTTAGAGTCAGGGGCATTGGGTAATTGCAGTTCTTGGTGACTTCTTTTCTGGCTATAACATTACAAAATTACAAGTTTTGTGCTGAAGCTGTTCTCCTGCTGTTTCCTTGCTGACAAGCTATTTAATAATTTTGCAATGTGGCGGTGGGGGATTTTGCAACAAAGCTTCATTTTTCACATCGCGTATTAAAAAAAAACACAACAAAATTAACAAGTGGATAAGGAAGCTTGCACCAATGCACGTGCCAGCTCAGCACAGGGGAATGCAGTTTTTATCTCATACAATGCACCCTTCTCCCAATGCTGGATTGACAATCTCTAACCCATCCTCACCATCGCCATCTAAAATGTCTGAATAGGAGAAAAGCAGGCAAACAATCATACAGTCATAAAAATAGTACTCAAGCTTGATTAAAGAGAAACGCGTGCCAAAGCACACAGGTTAGGCAAGTTGAAAGAAGCTATATTGGGACCCAGGTGCAACAAAACAACGCATTCATTTTCATTTCATAAGAAAGAAAAGGAAAACCTTGGCTAGAATTGAAAATCATTGGGACTGAATTAAGCCCGGAAGAGGGAAGAATGGAGAAGACTATTTTTTTTTTAAAGAAGATATAAATCCTTAGTTTGTCACAAGCATGCAACTCTCTCTTTTTCCTTCATTTTTTGTACATCTGTCCCACCTGGCAGCTGCATTTACACGTGAAAATCAAGGTTGAGTGAGGAACAGTTTAGATTTGCTCAAGGTAAAAAAAAGACACAGCCTCCATTCACACAAGATGGACACCCAGACTGGCTCATGACCTAACAGCTGCATCAATCAATCAGAATAGAGCTGGAAGGGACTTTGGAGGTCTTCTAGTCCAACCCCCTGCTCAAGCAGGAGACCCTATACCATTTCAGACAGGTGGCTATCCAGTCTTTTCTTAAAAACCTCCAGTGTTGGAGCACCCACAGCTCCTGGTGGCAAGCTGTTCCACTGGTTAATTGTTCTCTCTGTCAGGAAGTTTCTCCTTAATTCCAGGTTGCTTCTCTCCTTGACTAGTTTCCATCCGTTGTTTCTTGTTTCTGCCTTCTGGTGCTTTGGAAAATAAGTTGACCCCCTCTACTTTGGGGCACCCCCTCAAATACTTGAATACTGCTATCATGTCCTCCCTCGTCCTTCTTTTCTCTAGACTAGCCATAACTAATTCCTGCAACCGTTCTTCATATGTTTTAGTCTCCAGGCCTTTAATCATCTTAGTTGCTCTTCTCTGCATTTTTTCCAAAGTCTCAACATCTTTCTTGTAATGCAATGACCAAAACTGGATGCAGTTTTCCAGGTGTGGCCTTACTAAGGATTTATAAAGCGGTATAGTACTAATACTTTAATGGCATCATTTAAGCCATTAAAAAGATGGGGTAATTTTAACATAGCTTCTTTGGGGAGGGGGGTCTACGTGAGCCTTATCCATCAAGTAAGATTATTCCAGGCATTGTGTCAACTTAGAAAATGGGTAACCAAGTTAAATATCTATACAGACTCCTTTGATGCTTGGCTACGTGTGTTGTTCTATGCTTTGCACATTTGCAACTCCTGGATTTTGATGAAATTGGAGTATGTCCTCATTGTCCACTTTCTGCCTGCTGTCTGGCATTTTTGGAAGCTCCTGAGTCTTTAATTATCCACTTCATTGCAACTCATCAAGGAAGCCATCATCTCAGCTTGGTTCATTTCCCTTAAAGAGAGCGATATCTTCTCGTTCCCTCTTTCCGTTTCTTCTCTTCTGGATTTTAAAAACACCTCGGTTCTCACATCCCGCTTTCCCCACTTTGCACAACTTAGCTCAGCTTGTACAAAGCCTCGCCTGCAAAAATGGATCGGTTCTAAAAGGAGCTACAGTACAGGTAGTCCTCAAATTATAACAGTTCACTTAGTGGCCGTTTGAAGTTACAACAGCATTGGAAAAAAAGTGACTTATCATTGTTTTTTAATGCTTAACGACTAACTGTAAATAAAGGGTGTCTGTCTTTTAGCATAAAAATGCCCTGCAGTGTCAGAAATTCTATTCATACGTTGCAACCGTTTCTTGGCTGGTGTGCAAAGATAGCGTGAAATTGTTCCTTTAATCAGCAGAATAGTTCCTTTGAACATTTAAAGCAGTAAAAACTATGCAGAGAAAATGAGCAGGGTGTAGGGTGGTTTTAAAAATAAAACAACATTATTGGTAGTGTTGTTGATCGCACTGATATTCCGCATTGTAATGCAAAAAGGAACACCGCTTTGGAAATAGTAAGGAGGTCTTTGTGATGAGTAATGCGTATGAATTTAAGTAGCAGGATCTTCCAGTTCATTAGGACTTCTGAAAACTAATTCTGATATTCCTAAATGGTCAGTCACTGAACTGCAAGCGATGGCTTTTCTCCAGTTACTCAAGCCGGTCATTGGCTGTCCCTGGACAATAAGGAATATCCAAGATTTCTTGCACCTGTTGAGGATTTTGGTGTTTCTAAGATTGTCAGCTTTCCTTCAGACTTCAGTTGTAATGTCTCTATCTTTTATTTGGCCCCATCATTTTTAGGTTCCCACTCCTGGCTCAATTTGGAAGGCCGTCCGTGCCTCCACAGCAATGAAATCCTAAGCAAATCCAGTGAAAAGGATCGTGGGTGGTAGGATAAGGGCAGTTTCAAGAATGGGAAGGATCTGTTTGCTTCTGATAGACATATCAAGCAGCCATATTGACCTATTTGGGCACAAAGCCATCCGGGGTGCCAGTTGCACCCTTTCCTAGATCCGGGTGTCCTTCAGACAGTCACTCATGCCCTGGTCAACTAAGACTTGACTACAGCAGCACATTCTACATGGGGCTGCCCTTTAGAAGCTTTAATTGGTTCAGAAGATAGTGTCTCCAGTAATAATGGACATGCCTCAATACACCTGTGTAACACAGCTCTACTTTGCAAATGTCTACGGAGATTCTCCAGGTCCTGGTTGACCCAAAGGTGCTTTTGCAAGAGGCAACTGGACTTTCTTGTTTTTCTTTGAAGACGTTTCGCTTCTCATCCCAGAAGCTTCTTCAGCTTTGACCGGATGGTGGGGAATGGAAGGATTTATACTCCTTGCAGACAGCTGGTCATTTGCATCCTTTTAGTGAGTCATTGAGGCCACTTAGAGGTTTACCTGTGTCCTCAGAGTCACCTAAGTGGTGCAAATGAATGTGGAGCTTTCTTGGAACTGAAAAAAGGACTGTGTTGTAGACTGGAGACAGATGATGTCATATCCCTCCCCCTCTGGGGAGAGAAGGCTGTTCAGTGTTGACCTAGATGGTCTCTTTGACCCCTCTTTCAAACCAGCAGTCGTCTCTGTCCAAAACGTGGACTTTGCTGTTTTCAAAAGAAAAGCCACTCTTGTTCCAAGTGAAGCTGCCTTTTGCAATTATCTGATGGTGAGTTTGTCACATTATTATTATTATTTGGGCATAATCACCATATAAACTGCTTACAACCCTTCTTGTAGGGAATTTAAAGGGATATTCAGTTATCTAAATTACTGGGCTGTAAAAAATAAACGTCTAAATTACTGGGCTGTAAAAATAAACGAAGGGGAGTCAGAAATAGAAGTCAGACACCCCACTGGAGGCCCTGGAGCCTTGAAATCTGCCCATGTGTGCTAATCCTACTCAAAGGTCCTCTGTGCCTGAAATCACAGAGAGCCACTGTGGATTAAAGCAGCCCACGCCAGAGGTTTGTTGTCAGACAGGCAGAGAGAGAAAAAAAAACCCCACATTTTTTTTTTAAAGAGGAAGAAGGGGACTCTTGAAAATCAGCAGTTCTATTTTATCATTCTTGGACAGAAAGCTTACACTTACACCACAGAAGCCGCCCTTTTGGTGGAAGCTTTAATTGGAGTGTAGCCATGCCTTTGTAGAGATAAGAGGTCCGAGAACACCACACCTGTTCCCATGGTAACTGCTCCATAGTGATGCTTTGTGGACTGGCAGGCCTGCAAAGCTCCATCCAAGACTTACAGGGTGAAAATGTTAAGAAAGGATTGAAGGGGGGGGGGTTGAGGAGTAGTGGAAGATGGAGAAATTCCAAAATACGATCCACTGGGATAAAACTGAAGCCCCCAAAACATAATAAGGGCAAGAGAGAAAGACAGAAGAAAAGGAGGACACAAAGATAATAATAATAACAACAACAACAACAACAACAACAACAAAATACAAAGACCTACAAATAGAAATAGAAAGACTGTGGCAAAAGCAAGCAAGGGTAGTACCAATAGTCATAGGCTCCTTGGGTGCAATCCCAAAACAACTGGAGCACCACTTGAACACCATCGGCATTGATAAATTCGCTATTAGTCAATTGCAAAAGGCGGCCTTACTAGGAACTGCTTCCATCCTGCGACGATATCTGTAATACCATCAAACATCCACATCTGCCTATCCCAGGTCCTGGGTAAGGACTCGATAGGTAGACAAAATGCCAAATCCAGTCTGAACATCTGGCTGACTGTGCGATGATCCATAATAATAATAATCATAATCATCATCATCATCATCCCCCAGTGAGGCACTATCTTGATGTGGTTGTGGGGCTTGTGTACTCTGAGGAAGATGAGAGTTATGCCAGAGGTTCAACCATACTGGGCAGGTCTCATCAGAGGAGTCAGACAAAGAGTGTCTCTCCCATAAAAAATATGGTGAGCCGTAAATTTCAGAATGCCATACCGGCTCAGATGTCACCCGGGTTAACAAGGTCCAAGCTAGATATTGGAGTTCCTGGATATCTGGTGAAAAATGAGTTACAGGACTCAGAACTGTTGGCTGAGCAACCAGGTCCTGGGTAAGGACTCGATAGGTAGACAAAATGCCAAATCCAGTCTGAACATCTAGCTGACTGTGCAATGATCCATAGTAATAATAAAGTTGGAAGGGACCTTGGAGGTCATCTAGTCCAACCCCCTGCTCAGGCAGGAAACCGTATACCATTTCAGACAAATGGCTGTCCAGTCTCTTCTTAAAAACTTCCAGGGTTGGAGCATTCACCACTTCTGGAGGAAGGTTGTTCCACGGGTTAATTGTTCTCACTGTCAGGAAGTTTCTCCTTAGTTCTGGGTTGCTTCTCTCCTTGGTTAGTTTCCATCCATTGCTTCTCGTCCTGTCTTCAGGTGCCTTGGAGAATAGCTTGACTCCCTCTTCTTTGTGGCAGCCCCTGGGATACTGGAACACTGCTATCATGTCCCCCCTCATCCTTCTCTTCATTAAACTAGACATTCCCAATTGCAGCAACCGTTCCTTATATGTTTTAGCCTCCAGTCCCCTGATCATCTTTGTTGCTCTTCTCTGTAGTCTTTCTAGAGGCTCAACATCTTTTTTACATCATGGCGACTAAAACTGGAGGCCGGATTCCAAGTGTGGCCTTACCAAGGCCTTGTAAAGTGGTATTAACACTTCACGTGATCTTGATTCTATCCCTCTGTTAATGTAGCCTAGCACTGTGTTGGCCTTTTTGGCAGCTGCAACACACTGCTGGCTCATATTTAAGTGATTATCCACTAGGACTCTGAGATCCCTCTCATAGTTACTACTATTGAGCAAGACTCAACTTTTAATGGTAATTCTTACCCAGAGGTTCTTCATGTAAAATTCTTAATCAAGTCCATTAAAAACCTAATGGCTACAGTCACATGACATGGGAAGCTTGATCATGGTTAAGCCTGGTTTTTAGAGGCGAGTTGTGGTTTACCTTGTTGTATGAATCCCACCTGCTTCTCTTATTTATGTCGTGGTGCCAACCCAGAAAAGAGTCCAGCAAAAATGAGTCCAAATCTTTGACAGGAGATGGGAAATAGAGAAATGACTGGATAAAAGTCTCCAAAATAATCAGTGATGGAACCCAAACTCCACTTGTACTATTATAGAGTTTTTTTCTTTATTATTATTATTTTTTTTCTTGTACCAACTTGAAAAAAAAAGCAGGAAATTTCTGTTTTCCATTATTTGCACGTGGGACAACAACAGATATGTTCATTGCAGTTGAGACCCAGCTCAGTTCCATTGTGTGTTGGTGAAGCATTGATGAATCTCCTGATAGGGAGATGGAAAACTGTGTCATTCAGGTCCAACATAAGCATGCTTATTTACATTGATTCTCTTCTGAGCACTAAACTCTGACCCTTTCCAGAGTATGTATGAACTGTGCTTTTAAGGGTCAGAGGTTCCATCAATCAAAATTAACTTTTAGACTTTCTTTAGGAAAAAAAACTGGAGAAGAGCATTTATTCCCTTCCAGGTATTGACACAGCAATAAATTGTGGGTTTTTGCCCCCCCCCCAAAAAAAATTAGAAAGAATATAAACCGTATTGGTTGGTTTCACACAGCATTTGAAACCAAAATAAAGAACTTCACGTTTTAACCTGCTGCTGGAAGCTGGTTCATTTCCAAAATAAAGTTGCTTTCTTCCGCAGAGCCGAAACGTCTTTTATTAACATCTTTCACATTGCCAAGCCTTAAATCCACTGCCAATCTTATTTAATGACATATTAGCCCTGTACATGGTTTCTCGTGAGCTTAAATGGACTCCAGAAGATGGTAGAGGACAGGAAGGCCTGGAGGAACGTTGTCCATGGGGTCGCAATGGGTCGGACACGACTTCACAACTAACAACAACATGGTTTCTGTTAGTGTCTGGGTGAACTTTGTTCTTCTGTCTTTGTTACTGTTGTTTCTTTTCTGTTTTTCTTAATGAAAGCTATAAAATGCTTCTCTGCATTTGCTTATAACCAGGCAGGGAGGAATATGGCCAAAAATCCCACTGAAGTGGAATTCATGCTGTCATGTTCAAAGCAGGACATTTGGCGCTGTCCGTGGTGCTAGCCATGGAGAAGCTGAACTGAAAGCTGTCAAGCTGAGCAGAGATTACAATCCCAGCTCCACGTTTTTGCTGTCTCTTCCTCTCTCTGTGGCAGAGATGAAGAATACCCAATGAATTATATATAGAATTTTCCTCCTACATGCACTCCCTTTCTTCCCCGTTAAAGCAAAGGATGGGGGGGATAGGGAAAGGAATCCATTCGATGGATTGAGGAAACAAGACTCCGGTTCCAGGTTTTCCTTCTACCTCCCAACAACGCTACCCAGAAATAGCAGGATGCTGAAATTGCTCAGCAATGATGCAGAAGGTATGTGCTTTTTCAGCTCTGGTCCTGATGCTGAGCTTGCGGTGAGGTCTCTGTGGCGCAATGGACGAGCGCGCTGGACTTCTAATCCAGAGGTTCCGGGTTCGAGTCCCGGCAGAGATGGTCTCCAGGACAGGTGTCTTAATTTTTCGCTCGTCTCGGAACGTGGGGTGCTGATCGCTTCTATTTAATTCCGTAGGGTTTGGAAGGAGAAAAATGAACAGCAGAGACTCAAAATCCCCCCAGCCAGGCAGTTTTCGTTCTTTCAGACATTTATAGCCAGATTTACGTGGCACAAAGGATTCTTCCTCGCTATTTCTTTCTGATTTTGCTTTGGAAGCATTTATTGTTTTAAGATTATGGTTATTATTATTGCTTCCTAGCAATAATGGAGATTTATTTATTTGCCTGTTTCTACTGCCTGTTTTTATCTCATTTGACGCTCTCCTTAAAGAGTGATTCCTTAAAATGTTTTAAAAGGCATCCTATTTTGTAATTTTTTTTCCTGATTCTGATGTACTGTAGAGCTTTAGTTTACCTTCCCTGTGGAAGGAAAATCATTTCATCAAAGGATCTCTGTTTAAATTGGAATGTAGGGCTTGCTCATCCCTTTTTTTTTTTTTTTTTCTTCCTGGTGTTTCCACCCTCTGGCTCCATTGAAAGGTTAGAGGTGGAAGAAATTCCAGTCAAATATTCTGAAGAGCTTATTTGGTTCAGAGGTCAGCGACCTTTTCAGGCCCTGAATGCTTCACACACACACACCCCTCCTAAAACATTGACAATCTGCCAAGATTACCAAATCTCATGAAATTTCAGCCATCTCTCCTTCTCATGCCAGGAAATAGAAATGTTATGAATTGTTTTGCCTTTTTTTCTGAATTGTTTCACCCAGAGGGAGCTGCAAAGGCATGTTTTAAATAATAATAATAATAATAACAATAACAACAACAACAACAACAACAACAACAACAATAATAATAATAATAATAATAATAATAATAATAATAATAATAATAATAAAAAGTTGGAAGGGATCTTAGAGGTTATCTACTCCAACCCCCTGCTCAGGCAGGAAACCCTATACCATTTCAGACAAATGGCTGTCCGGTCTCTTCTTAAAAACTTCCAATGTTGGAGCATTCACCGCTTCTGGAGGCAGGTTGTTCCACTGGTTAATTGTCCTCACTGTCAGAAAGTTTCTCCTTAGTTCCAGGTTGCTTCTCTCCTTGATTAGTTTCCACCCGTTGCTTCTTGTCCTAACTTCAGGAGCTTTGGAGAATATGTTGATCAGTGTTTCCAAGTATTTGAGTCCTCTCCCTAGGTAAGGTTTTTTATTTTATTTTAAAAGAAACACACACACACACACACACACACAAACACACATACACACACAAACACATATTCTCAACCTGGTGTTCTCAAGTTCCTGTGAGAATTATGCTTTACATCCATACTTTTATGACAAGGAACCCAAGTAACAGCTGAGAGTTCTAGTAAATTCCCTATCCAGGTTCATAAATCTCAAAATCCAGTGGGGGATATATTGAGTCTACACGCCGGCCGGTTTTTAGGAATAACACCTACAATCTGCAATTGCAGCACAATGTCGAAGCACGTTGTTGACAAAGGTTCCCTAAGGCTGCTTTGGGGCATCACATTAAAGCTGAAAAAGAAGCATTGAGCCCTGCAAGAAAGGGCTAGCACTGATCTCCATGTCTAATGAATTATTCTTGGAACTCCCCAACACGCAACTGTTTTGTACAGCCTGAGTTGGCATAAGAAAGTTATGGTTTCTGATGATTTAGGGTTTTTTTTTTGTCTGATGGTCAACTCCATTGTTACTACTTTTTAAATAAATCTTGGTTTCTCTTTCCCTCAGCTTGAGAAGAAGGATAATAATAATAATAAGGGAAGCTAAAAGCTGGAGAATAAAATCTTCTATGGCTACTGCGACATCTTCATGAAGAAGCTGGAGAGGAGAGACTATCAAGAAGAGAAACCTAAAACTTCCATGTCTCCACAAATATATTTAGCTCGCCACCATGGAAAGGAATATGCTGGCCAAAATGGTCTTTCTAGCTGGATTTTTTGGAGGAAGGCAAAGGTTTAATAAATTATTAACATTTGCCTGGATGTATCTCCATTTCTCCGCCTAGCTGTTGGTGGTGATGGGAGTGATGGTCTTATCTTGTTTTGTTTATTTTTTTTCCCTAACAATTTAATTCTTTTTTTATCCCTACTAAGCTGCCCGATGGATCCTTCAGGATGAAAAAGTATTGCATAAAGATGTTAGAGGGAAGGAGAACAATTTCCTGCCTGTGGGAACGGATTTATAATAGAATAACAGTGTGGGAAAGGACCTCGGAGGTCTTCTACTCTAACCCATTGATCAAGCAGGAGACCCTAGACCACTTCAGACAAATTGGTTGTCAAATCACTTCTTAGAAACCTCCAGTATTGGAGCAAAGCCATATTTCGAGGGGATGAAAAAGTTGTAGACCCTTGCACCATACATGGTCATCAGTCCTTGAGTTATGTATTTCATGGCATATTTTCAAAGAAAGACAAATAGGTCAAAAGGAGGAGAAACACCATCTGAGGGCGTAGGAGACTATGGACTTCTTCCATGGATTGCTTCACCAATCATCAGCACTCCTGCCAATCAATTAAATGCCGCAGCTGGTGGCAATCTATCTCTTCCTTCTGCAAACTTTTCCTAACTCCTCTCTCTGAAAAGTTTTGCTTCTCTTTCTTCGCCATGTTAATTGGGTCGAGTTAATTAGTCCATGGGGGATGGAAGGGAGCCCTGCTGGGCCTCCTCTTTTAAAACAGAGAGCTGACACTGAAGTTCATTTCCCTTGCTTCCTTACAAACAAACCCCTTAACACATAAGTCCCAAATGCGGGTGGTGCTGTGACTCTGGCTTCCTCTGGAGGAAGAGAGAGGACAATGAAAACAAACTTATGAAGAGGAGACATCCCATAGGTGTTTGTTAATGAAGAATGCAACAGAAGCTCTCCTGGGAGGAAAGAGGATTTGGGGTGGGGTTCTAGACAAAGAGGTCCTACCAGTCGTAGGATTCAGATACACGAACAACCGGTTCTCTGTGTGGATGCTGCTTCCAGGAGTCCATTCTGGGCCTGGGCAACAAAAAGTTAGCTACCAGTTCTGCCGAACTGGTGCGAATCGTCTGAATCCCGCCACTGGTTCCTACCGATTGTAGTTTGATGATATGATTTCTGCGCTTTTGAAACTAAGGAGTTTTCAACAAACGTATTCACACACCATGCCTTTAATTCTGGTTCTTGAATTTGTCCACTTCGTGGGTTTGTACAACTAACCAAATAGACCAAATTTGCACAATATGTTCAGCTACAACACAACCAAGGTCTCCTCCCCCTCCTCCTCCCCCTCCTCCTTCCCTGACTAGATCAAACTTCAAACTGCCAAAATGAAGCCAACGTCTTGGTTCTGTCATTGGCCAAAATTAAGACATTATTGGTACATGTTTCAGGTAGTAGCCAACATACCAACAGATGGGCTGGGCTCTGCATCTCTCCACATTCACACAGCATGTTGTTATCTGCTAAGAGCCTCCATTTGAGCGTACTGGTTTTACATTTAGGCATTCCAACAAAGCAAGGTTAATGTTAACTGTCCATTGCAGGGTATGCAAATACAATTCCTAAATGAGTGAAGGAGAAGGAGATGAAAGAGGAGGAGGATGCAAAGAAGGAGATGGAGGAGGAGGAGGAGGAGGAAGAGGAGGAGATGACAAAGAAGATGAAGGAGACAAGGAGTGGATGAAAGAGGAGGAGGAGAAAGAGAAGGAGGAGGAGGAGACAAAGAAGGAGACAGAGAAGGAGGAGACAAAGAAGGAGATGAAGGAGGAGGAGACAAAGGAGGAGGAGGAGAAGAAGACAAGGAGGAGGAGGAGGAGGAGGAGGAGGAGGAGGAGGAGGAGGAGGAGGAGGAGGAGGAGGAGGAGGAGGAGGAAGAGGAGAAGGAGAAGGAGAAGGAGAAGAAACAAACATCAATTTATCTGTGTTCCAGATAGATACAGAAAGTTCACTTTGGGCACAAACATAGAAATGATAGTAGTTTCTCCACCAACTTCAGAAACAATTTAGATGCCTTGAGGGTCTTTCAAATTTAGCTTCTTATAAACAAGAGCAGACCTATGGCACATGACATTTAAACATATATACATATGTCTCTATATTTGAATTAAGACCAAATTTAGACCAGAACTGTAGTATGTCTATTATTCGTTGGTTTCTTCAAGCTGGATGGAGGAACCACTGAGAAACCTACTTAGTGCTGTGTTGGGGGGAAAACTGTTTTCTTCTAGAAACCCAAAGGACCGTCAGGAAAAAAACAAAAAACAAGCCCCTTTTTTTCCCCTGAAGACAGAAATGGAAATCTCAGGATAATTTCCAGATTTGATCTACCGTAAGAGAAGATAGAAATACAGCCTCAAACTCTTCTCATTGTCCCAATGTTTAAGGTAGGAGATCTTTGAACAGGAATAAAGTTATATATCTATATCTATATATCGCTCAGAACTCTTCGTCGCCTTTATGGAAGTATGAATTTTGGGTGGTGGTAAGTTATTTCTTTTTGCTAATTAACAACTTCCTTTGAAGATTATTAAAGAAAGAACTCGCAGGGGGTAATTCATTTACCAACATGCCAGACACCCTTCCTTTCAAGCCTAGCTTCTTATTTTCACTTATTGTCACTTCCTTATTTTCACTTCCTTGCAGCTTTATCTGGAATCAGATTTTCTGGAAAGGGTACCATACAATATATTACAAAATTGGTTTCACCTGTCTGAACACCTTCTCAGTTCTGCTTCTGGTATGTCTGTTTCAGTTTGTCAAAACTAGAATTGCAAGATAAGTAATAGGGTAGCTGAAGTTCTTCCAACATAGGACAACAATAATAATAATAAATAAATAAATAAAAATAATAATAATATCGCTTCTACTCTTCTAGGGAAAGATGTGATTTAGCTGCTGGAGGTAGACCATTCTGCAATTAAAGTGCATAATTTTTGCCATTTTTAAAGCAAGTGAGGTACAGCAATTACAACGGGGGGTTACCAAAAATCAGCAAGGGGTTTATGGCAACCCCCCGGCCTTCCAGACATATTTTAGAAGGAAAGAAACTGAATTAAGAATGAATATTAGTGTACACACATTGTGAGCTCTTCCAGTTCTGTTCCTAAAATTCCTGTGTAGAAAATGCTTCCCTTCTCAATGAACCTCTTTTACACCAAAGCTCGAGAGAGAGAAAGACAAAGCAAAACTAGATTTTACAAGTGTAAATTCTGCCTATCTTGGCTTTAACGCCGATAAATACCCCAAAACACTTGTCATTTTTTAAAAACATCTCGGAAATAATAGTGCAATGGGGGTTCATATATTTCCATCGATGTAAGCTTGTTCTTTCTCCCAAACATGTTAAGGAAAATCCCTCGGTTTTTCGTTTTTGCTGTACAAAGGTGTAGTAGGATACTTTAAGGTCAGTTAGGTCAGGCGGCTTTAGCAATCTTATTCTCTTATGCATATTAATTCGTGGGTTTTTCTAAAAAAATGATACGCCAATTTTGCCAAGTTTGGAGGGATGATCCTCAAAATGAGGACCTCAGTGTCGATTGTGCCAATGGTCCAAAGGTAGCTTAAATGTGAGTTTGGAAGAGCTGTGTTTTTGCCACTTTCAAAATAATAATAATAATAAAGTTGGAAGGGACTTTAGAGGTCATCTAGTCCAACCCCCTGTTCAGGCATGAACCCTATACCATTTCGTACAAATGGCTGTCCAGTCTCTTCTTAAAGACTTCCAGTGTTGGAGCATTCACTGCTTCTGGAGATAGGCTGTTCCACAGGTTAATTGTTCTCACTGTCAGGAAGTTTCTCCTTAGTTCCAGGTTGCTTCTCTCCTTGATTGGTTTCCATCTGTTGCTTCTTGTCCTGCCTTCAGGCGCTTTGGAGAATAGCTTGACTCCCTCTTCTTTGGGGCAGCCCCTGAGATACTGGAACACTGTTATCATGTCTCCCCTTCATTAAACTAGAACTACCCAATTCCAGCAACTGTTCCTTGTATGTTTTAGCCTTCTGTCCCCTGATTATCTTTGTTGCTCTTCTCTGTACTCTTTTCCATAGTCTCAACATCTTTTTTACATCGTGGTGACCAAAACTGGATGCAGTATTCCAAGTGTGGCCTTACCAATAACTTGTCTCGTTCTGCTTTTGTGGTTTAGTTGTCCCTGTAATCCTGCAGATCCATTACCATGGGAAACATGGAAGGCTACAACCACACCAGTGTCGTCGAATTCGTCATTGTGGGATTCCCTCATCTTCAGCACCTCCGGAGTCTCCTTTTCATTTTGCTCCTCACTGTCTACTTCTTCACCATCTTCGGCAATCTGTTGGTTTTCACAATCATCCGCATAGATGGCCGGCTTCAAACGCCCATGTACTTCTTCATCAGCATTCTTTCTTTCCTGGAGATCTGGTACACAGCGACCACCATTCCCAAAATGCTGTCCAACCTAGTTAGTGAAAGAAAAAGCATATCCTTCACGGGGTGCCTTCTTCAGACGTACTTTTTCCACTCTCTTGGAGCCACTGAGTGCTACTTGCTTACCGCCATGGCCTATGACAGGTACCTTGCCATTTGTAAGCCCCTGAGATACCCTTCTGTAATGACAACCAAAATGTGTGTACAGATGGCCGCCAGCTGCTGGATCTGTGGTTTCACGTGCCCCATCACAGAAGTCATCCTGGTCTCCAAGCTACCTTTTTGTGGCCCCAACCAGATCCAGCACATCTTCTGTGACTTCCCGCCACTGCTGAGCTTGGCTTGTACGGACACCTCAGTCAATGTCCTGGTTGACTTTGTGGTCAACGCTTTCATCATCCTAGTGACTTTCTTGTTCATCATGGTCTCCTACGTGAAGATCATCCAAACGGTCTTGAAGATCCAGACCGCCAAGAGCCGTGAGAAAGCTTTCTCAACCTGTGCCTCCCATTTGACAGTAGTTCTCCTTTTTTTTGGAAGCATCATCTTCATGTATGTGAGACTGAAGACAAGCTACTCCTTAGAGTACGACAGAGCCTTTGCCGTCATCTACGCTGTCCTGACTCCATTAGTCAATCCTATAATTTACAGCCTTCGAAACAAAGAAATCCTGAGGGCAATAAAGAGGAGAATTCACCTGAACAGCCTTCTCAGACCTTGAATCTCTTGGAACAGGCTTTGGATTTAGCAATCCACAATGAAATATGCAGTGAAATTGAAACTTAAGGCTGGTGATGAGGTGGCCAGCACAAAGGTCACATGGACTATTCAGAGTTATAGCCCAAAAAAGTCCGAATATTTGAATTACAGTGTCTATCATCTCAACCAGCATGACCAGGATTTGAAGAACAACAGGTGGGGAAGAGATTTATGTGTGTATATTTGTACTGCACAGATGTATATATGCTTGGATATATCTTGGGGTGTGTTGTTCCAAAGATGCTTTTTCAAGAGGCAACTGGACTTTCTTTGTTTTTCTTTCCTCGAAACTGGAGAAGCTTCTTGGATGGGAAGTGAAATGTCTTCAAGGAAAAAGAAAGGAAGTCCAGTTGCCTTGGGAACAACCATGAACTGAATGATTGAGAATTTCTGTAGACATTGGGGTGTGTTGTGCTGCATTTCTGTTGCTGCAATCATGCTTGACCAATGCTATATTCCTGTTTATAAGACCTAATTGGTCAGCAATAGTAAACCTGGGGCAATACATCAATCAGAGATTAACCTCATCAAGCTAGGATGGCTTGCAGTACTCAATAAATCTATTTCAACCAACATTCGGGGAGCAGAAGACACAATTGCATTCGGCATTTACTATATTCATCAAAATAGTCACTTATCACAGGAAAACACAAGATGATGCATGAATGGGATGACTTTTTTCTCCCTATACCAAGTTGCATTGTTATTATTAAAACTAATTTAGAATTCATATCCTCCATAGAAAAGTCTTTAGGTCTTTTCCTGTCTAAAAAATGAGAATTTGTTTTCTGTAAGTTGTCCTTTATTGGGCACATTTAAAATGGCCCGATTTCCATGTAAAAATTTTCCCTGGACACATGATATCTAAGGTTATCAACCCCAGAGGTTTACTAAAACATAAATCTATTCCATATTATAAGAGGTTAATATGGTAAAAGAGATATTTTTTTTAAAAAAAGGGCTAATGAAGGATATTCATTTGATTTTACCAGATCTAAGCAAACCACACAAAAAAGAACCAAAATAGCTTCTGCAAATATTTCCTTCAACGTTTTAGAAAAAAATATAGAATTATTATGTGCTTAATAATTCAGACTTCATGTGTGACAGATTACCCAAGATAACAATGTGAAATAATTCCACTTCAAACACTTGTAGGAATATATGCTTTCTGCGGGTAAATGAATATAAATAAAGCTTATCCTCCAGATTTTGAGATCTCTGTAGACTCTTTTCAATTATTCTATTTTTTTAATATCAATTATCCATTTCTGGAAAGTCTCCTCTCTGGAATTCACAATGAGTAAATAACTTTGGCAGCTGACATTTTATGCTTGTTTTTTTCTTCTTCTTACAGTTCTTTCTAGCTGTTCCTAGCTAGATTTACCAATATGACAAAGGAATTTAAGACATGTTGAGTGTCATTTATTTACTGGATATCCTTCCTCTATTTTGCTCAAGTCATTTATAACCAAGTGTTAGTTAGTTCTTTGAAGACATCAGGCTTGATTCATCAGCAATCTGATCAAATTGAATCAAATTTCATCATTGGATTGGATTTGGCAAATTGATCGAAAACATCAAACCCAACCATAATCCCCAAATTCATTATTTATACCATATTACCAACATCTGACCTGGTAACATTTCAAGAAATGATAGTTAAGTGATTCATAACACGTGGGTTACTTGTTCTTCATACATTATCATCTTATTTATACTGTATATTCCTTGATATATTTTTGGTCCAAAGGCTTTCAGGGTGGTTTACAGAACTAAGCAATAAAGCAGAACTAAACTTTGATTTTACAAGCTAAAAGACATCGCAGGAAAGAAAGGAAGGTGGGGAAGGAAGAAGAAAACCTATGTATGGTTCTTCACCTGACCATTTGGGATAGAAAGAGCCCAGGTAGGCATA
The DNA here is from genome assembly GCF_016545835.1 of Crotalus tigris. Classification (NCBI taxonomy): domain Eukaryota; kingdom Metazoa; phylum Chordata; class Lepidosauria; order Squamata; family Viperidae; genus Crotalus; species Crotalus tigris. The sequence continues at coordinate 125,107 of NW_024097591.1, forward strand.
CAATAATGGACAACTGTGACATATTTTAGGAGAGCAAAACTGGTGGTTCTTTCAACAGAGATGATGCAATTGCCATTTCTTCTCTTCCTCTACTGTGCTTCTCCCAGTGCAAAGGCTGTTGGGGAAATGGTTTTAATGTCATACACACGCACGCACACACACACACACACACACACACACACACACACAATTTCCCATCCAATAAATCTTACCTGGCTCCTGGAGGCTTTCTGATGAGGCTCTTAGTAGAAAAGTTATCTGTTGACCAGTGACCATCTATTTGTGCAGTTGGATGGGAAGCCATTCCTTGTTGTCATCATTGACTTTGCAACTTGGTGAATTCACTCCTCCTCCTCCTTCTCCTCTTCAGATGCACCAACTCTTATTTTGTTGATGCAAGATTTTTGGAGCAGAAGAGTCCAGATGTTTCATGGAGCTGGGATGACTTCTAAGGTTCTTTCTGGAGTGTCCTCCAGAGGAGAGCCAAGTTTTTTTTCCACCTCTGATCCTAGGACAGACCAAAATCAACAGGGTACATTAGAAGGGGAAGACTCGAGTGGACGATTAGCAGGAACGTTGGGATGGTCAAAGCAGGACCAGCAAGTGATACTCCTACCTAGAGGGGCCTGGTTTCTCTCTTGTCCAACATTGACCAATCAAGGCAGGACAGTCACTTGGTGGAGCTGCTGAAAGACTCACATCAAGTCTACATCTTTATTATGGTCATAGACCACCGTAAGAAAAATAAAATGTGATCAATTAATATTTCTTTATTTAAAACATTTACAAAGATGTCCATCTTCTGTGAACTCTGGGTGGCTCCCAATCAAAATAATTATATAGTAATTTTAGAAGTTAAAAAGCTAAATGCTATAAAATACACTAGGTTAAAAACATTTTAAAAACTAATACACTCACAAATGCACACACTCGTAGAAATAGATAGATAGATAGATAGATAGATAGATAGATAGATAGATAGATAGATAGATAGATAGATAGATAGATAGATAGATAGGGATGGATGGATGGATAGATGAGAGATAGATAGATAGATAGATAGATAGATAGATAGATAGATAGATAGATAGATAGATAGATAGATAGACAGACAGAGGGAGAGAGAGAGTGAGAGAGAGAGAGAGAGAGAGAACAAAAACCTAAAAAACTTTAAAAAGGGATAAAAACATTTAATTTAATACAAAAAACGCATAAAAATTGGTTTATGATTAGTATTTGGTCACAGTACAAGCACTTCCAACTAGCAAGTTAAATACTCATTTAAGTATTCGAGACACAAGCTTTCCTCTGATGGATTTTAATTGCATTAGGTTGTTGTGATCTGGTAGAATTGTATGTTGTAGCAGGATGAGTATCTGCAAGTAGCAGGGAGACATAAAATTGTCTTGTGCACCCAGTGCTGCAACTCTGGATTTCTTTTCTTGAGTGTGGGTTAGACTAGATAACCTCCTCAGATCTATGGCTGCAATCCACCTTTTTAACCATGTCACTTCAAGCTCTAGTAGCTACGTTCACAAAGCTTGGTTTGTGCTTAGTTGGATTGTTGTTTTCAGTGTGAGAAACTGATCTTCCTTAATTTGGGATTCATGTACAGATAATCCTCAAGTTACAACCACAATTGGGAGCAAAAGGTGGTGGTAGTGCCCAATTGGATGACCTGTTTTGCCCTGATTGTTATTCAAATCACTGCAGTTGTTAAGTGAATCACAGGGTCATTAAATAGGTCCAGTGTCCCCCAATCCCTTTGCTGGTGGGAAGATGGGGCACATGGTGATCCCAGGGAGCTGCAGTTGTCCTAAGCACCCTAATTTTGATCATGGGGATGCTGCAACAGTTGTATATGCAAGGACCTTACGTCATAAGCCACTGTTTTTAGTGCCATTGTAACTGGGTGGTCGCTAAGCGAATGGTTGTAAGTCGCGCATAACCTGTATTGTGAGAATTCTCAAACAAGTGAACCTAGAATCATTGGACTCTCCTGTTCTTCCTTATCTGGAGCTTAACAAAACTCTCTAGTTCCATGTTGGATGTAGAAATAAAATTAAAATGTAGGATTTAACTAGGATATGTTTCCCCTTTTTCTGATTTCTCTTCTCTGCTTGTCTTATTCAGCCATTGATGAGCTGGAAAGGGAATATTAAACTACGCTCACCGCCACTTTGATGCTGTGTCAATATTGATGACAATAGACAATATATTTTTATATTAAAGGATATAATATTCCTTCCTTTCAACACAAAGGAAGCCCTTCTGCTATTTTACTGTCAGCGACACAAATCCATATTTGTGTAGTCCAATGTAATCATTTACATTATGGGTTCCTGTAGCTGTCCCTCAATAGCTTACAGAATATTTTAAAAATGCAATATTCAGCCTATAAAGGGCTGTTTATCCTCTAAAGAGACCTCTGTGGCACTGATGGAAATTTAAAACACGCACACCAGATGTTTCCGCAGAATAAAAACCCAGTGTGGAGCAGAAATAGGATAATAATGTTTGAATCCAAACACCCTTGTTTGCTTCAGTGACCCCCTAAATTTTTCCCAACCAAAGAAAATATAGAAAATTAAAAATCGAGCCACACACTTTTTGTCTTGGCCACTGTAAGGCAAATACATCATGAGGAGAATAATCTTTCTTGTTTTATAATGCTATTGTTGTGGATGGTTGCACAGCCAACCAGATGCTTAGAGTGGATTTGGCATTTTTATCCCATTATGGTTATTTCTGCTCACCAAATGGTGGTGATTTATGATCAAGTCAAGCTTTCTTCTGAAGTCTTAATACTCCACCATGATATATAGGGTTCTAAGCAAAGTTGCTCTTTTGTAAATTAAATTTTGGGAGGTCAATTAATTCTAATTTTTTGTGGTTGTTCCATGGCTGTAACTCCTAATACTTCAATAATTTGGGCAGTTTAATAAAAATAATAATGATAAAGTTGGAAGGGACCTTGGAGGTCATCTAGTCCAACCCCCTGCTCAGGCAGGAAACCTTATACCATTTTGGACAAATGGCTGTCCAGTTACTTCACAGACTTTGAATTTTAATTGTTAAATCCTGAAGTGATGATGATGATGATCTCCTATTATAAGTCATTTAAGTGAGGTGGGAGGTGGAGAAATCATCATTAAATAAAATGAGACCTAATCAAACAAATTATTATAACCAATATTATCGTCATTAATTCATCTACATGCTGGACTTGAAAACTGGGTTTCCCCAGGCAATTTCTAACAGATTAAAGTCAGGATAAATTCTAAAATAAATGCAAATGGATAATAAATCACACAGGACTATATAACACTAAATTAATAAAAGGGAACAATGCAACAAAAGCCGGGAAAAAAAAGCTTTCTAAAGAAATTAATAAGAACTAATGCATTAATTAAAATGGTTAAATTTTCACTGTGATTGAAACAATTGTATAAAATGGGCCCCTTCCCAATGTCTGCACTGGGTGGTCAATCATGGGGAAAGGGCATTAGAAAATAGTCTGTGCAATATATACATACATACATACATACATACATACATACATACATACATACATACATATATATAAAATAAAGTTGGAAGGGACCTTGGAGGTCATCTAGTCCAACCCCTGCTCAGGGTTTTTGTGTGTGTGTACACACACACACAAACTCACACACACGTAATGTACAGAAATGTACTATGGCTACTCTTTTAGTTTCCCACCAAAACACCTCATAGGTCTCTACATGACTTGCTTTCCCGCCAAAATGTCACATGACTCTCCACCTGATTTACTTTCCCCACCAAAGGTCACATGTCTGTCCACCTGACTTGCTTTCCCGCCAAAATGTCACATGTCTTTCCACCTGACTTGCTTTCCCGCCAAAATGTCACATGTCTCTCCACCTGACTTGCTTTCCCCACCAAAAGTCACATGTCTGTCCACCTGACTTGCTTTCCCCAAAAGTCACATGTCTGTCCACCTGACTTGCTTTCCCCACCAAGTCACATGTTTTCCCGCCAAAATGCTTCAGGACAGTTTTTTCCATCAATGGCCGCCTTTCTTCAGAACACCCCTAAGAAGAGTTGGTAGAAATGGTTGTGCTAGGCAACAATTTTCTACAAAAAGTGGATAGCTGGAAACACTGCAATATTTTTACATGTGGGGTTTCCTGTCTGCATTTGGAAAGCCTCATCTTCATGATTTGAATGTATTACTGTAGCTACCCAGCCCCAATGGACATTATTATTATAGCCCACTTTTAATTTTGTACCTAATAATCCCCTCATCTTAAAGCCTGCTGGCTGGGGAATTCTGGGAGCTGAAATCCACCCACCTTAAAGTTGCCAAGGTGAGAAACACTGAGGTGGAACATTTCTAAAACGCACTGAGAGTTTCCAAAGTAAACCACAAAATGCTAAATATGTACTGTATATATGTCCATTTTGGTTTCTCTCAGGTTCTTGTTCTGCCAGACCACTAAGGACCGCCATTTTGGCTGGGGAACTCTGAGAGTTGAAGTCCACCCATCTTAAAGTTGCCAAGGTAAGAAACACTGGGGTGGAACATTTGTAAAATGCACTGAGAGTTTCCAAAATAAACCACAAAATACTAAATATGTAATATGTGTCCATTGGCCAAACCACTAAGGACCACCATGTTGGCTGGGGAATTCTGGGATTTGAGGTTCAGCCATCTTAAATTAGCCAAGATTAAGAAACACCATTCTACTGTGTAAGCAGCCTCCTAAGCCTAGCAGTCCTACTTGTAGATTGCCAACTAGTTTAAATTAGTTGTGCACACACACAGAGAGAGATAAATAAATCCACATCTAATTTGGCACCAAGAGGATTCATGGTCTTCCTGGAACCAATTCAGCAATTGTTACCTCTTAATTGTGTAACAAGTCCCTGAAGACCAGGCAATCCAGGGAGGGACAGATTATATATAAATATTTACGTTTCTTTTATATATAAACTTCACAACTGGTCAGGTTCTGGGCTCAGCTGATTGGAGAATGCATTTTGTCTGAAATGGTCTAGGGTTTCCTGCATGAGCAGGGGGTCAGGCTAGAAGACCTCCCAGGGCCCTTCCAACTCTTATTAACTTCGCAAGTCTTCACTTATTTGAAGCGCCAAGAGATGAAAAAGAGAATTTGAGTGTGAAGACTTGATATTGTATGTTTTTTTTCTGCTTAGAGAAAATATTTTGCATGCACTGGAACCCGTTGGAAAGGGTCATGGATATTCCCTTCCATTTGCCCCGCAAATCTGAATTCCTGATGAAATTCAGATATAAAATCCAGGTCAGTCTGGAACTCCATTTTCACTGGCATGGCTGTTCAATTCAGACTTCCAAATCCATTCAGGGAAAATACAAAAAAATCAATGATAGATAGATAGATAGATAGATAGATAGATAGATAGATAGATAGATAGATAGATAGATAGATAGACAGACGATGATAATTAGATAGATAGATAGATAGATAGATAGATAGATAGATAGATAGATAGACAGATGATAGACAGAGATAGATGATAAATAGATAGAGAAAAAGAGACAAAGAAAGAAAGAAAAAGAAAGAAAGAGAAAGAAAGAGAAAGGGAGAGGGAGGGAGGGAGAGAGAGAGAGAGAAAAATAAATGTAAAAAAATAAAAATGGATCCACCCAGCTCTTTCAGACTGAATAGAAGATCAGCTATGCAATCGGTCAATTTGGAATCAAGTTGCTGGGTTGATCCAGAGATCTAGTGTCGATCCATTTAACTGGTCTCCTAAATCAGCTTGAAATGGAGCCTCTGAGCAGAACAGCCCTACCGTCTTCCCAATTAAATATTGCTAGTATTATGACATATATATATATTTGCAGTTGATAAAATGATCTAAAAGTGCTTTTCTTTCTGGATCAAACTACTGTAAAGAGATCATAAAGACATCAAAACCCACCAAGGCCGGGAAGTTCATAAGTCTACCTTTCTTTTTAGGCCTCCGGTATTCAATAATTCACAGCTAACTGCCCAGAACATGAAAGTTTCTTTATTAATTAACAGAGTTAATGTGAATCTAAAATAAGAGCACTTTAACTTACGGCCAGGCAGAAGAAGAGTTTCTGATCCATTGGATGCAACACATCATACCAGATCCCAGAGTTTTTAATGCTGCAACAGAAAATTATCCAATGGGTGGGAATGACCTTAAACGCCATTCTTAATCCATCTGAATTTCTTTCTGGATCAAGTTTTGGGCCACTCTATTCCTTTCTTGCCACATTTTCCAAATGTTAGAAAAATAAATTTGGAAAATGGCCATGTTTAGGTCCAATCTTTAGGCAGAGTTTTGCCCAACGAGATGGCTGCTGAATCTCGGTCTGAACCAAAGGGAACCTATACTTTATCTGGATTATATTTATTTACTGCCCAGGTCAGGACATAATAATGTGGGAAACAGAGTTAATTGAAGCTATTATTTCCTCTGATTTGGAACCTGTACAGGTACTCCTCGACTTACGACCACAGTTCAGCCCGAAATTTCCGTTGCTAAGCAAGACCGTTGTTAAGTGAGACATTCTACAGTCTTGCTTGCCACTGTTGTTAAAGGAATCACTGCAGCTGTCAAGCTAGTAACACCGTTGTTAAGTGAATCTGGCTTCCCTATTGAGTTTGCTTGTCAGAAGGTCGCCAAAGGGGATCACGTGACACTGCGACCATCATAAATATGAGTCCGTTGCCAAGCGTCCAAATTTTGATCACACGAAGATGCTTCAAGGGTTGTAAGTGTGAAAACTGAGGATGTTGCAACGATTGTCTAAGTGTGAAAAACAGTCATAAGTCCCTTTTTTCAGTGCTATTGTAACTTTGAGTGGTCACTAAATAATAATAATAAAGTTGAAAGGGACCTTGGAGGTCATCTAGTCCAACCCCCTGCTCAGGCAGGAAACCCTATACCATTATAGACAAATGGTTTGTCCAGTCTCTTCTTAAAATCTTCCAAGGTTGGAGCATTCACTGCTTCTGGAGGCAGGTTGTTCCACTGGTTAATTGTTCTAACTGTCAGGAAATTTCTCCTTAGTTCTATAGTTGCTTCTCTTCTTGATGAGTTTCCATCCATTGCTTCTTGTCCTGCCTTCAGGGGCTTTGGAGAATAGCTGGACTGCCTCTTCTTCGGTGCAGCCCCTGAGATACTGGAACACTGCTATCATGTCCCCCCTCGTCCTTCTCTTCATTAAACTAGACAACTTAAAATCACATTCACCTTTTTTTTTGAAGCCACATTGCGCTGTTAGCACCTGCTCATTTTCCATCCAGCTCAAATCAATCATTGGAACAACTGTGATTTGAACTCATTTGAAAAAAAAAATCAGCGGGATGCCTTGATCTGAACTTTTTCTCTCCGTTGATGTGGAAGCATACGATTCAAAAGTGCTTCTTCAATTTCATTTGAAAATTCAGAATTGTCCCTGGAGCCAAAAGATTTTTCCCACGAAAGTTCAGCTCAGCCTTATGGAACAAATTAAGGTCAACCCCCTCTTTTTTTCACCACCTGGAAGACCAGCCTGGTGCCCCACAACACCATCTCTCTCATTCCCCCACAGAGACCCATTTTGCCATCACGACCAACCCACAAAGTTTGTGATTAGTCCAGATTTAATGGCTGAGCATCGTTTTGAATCGAGGTCTCCCCGTAGTGACATAAGCGTTTGCATCCGATTTGCCTTGCAATGAGCTTGATAACCCAGAAACATTTAGCTTCACTCTGCGATACCATTGCTAATTTTAGTCCAATAAAAGCCAAACCTCTCCAAATATTCTCAGAAGTAAGGACTCTGGGATATAAGGGGACATAAGCTCTTGAATGACTCAACTGGAGGCTTTTTAATCTACTCCGCAATATTTTTTTTTCCCCTACACTTTTTTAAATGCTATTATATCACTTAGGTTTGTTTTTATTGGGCCATTTTTACTGTTTTCTCCTATGTTACTTTGATGGCTTCACTGAAGGGCTGTCTTTACAAGAAACAAACATAAACAGAAATAAAAGCAAAGCACCCTATCATTTCTCTGAATGATGGCATGACCTTTTCTGATTAATATATCCCGTGGTCTTCTATGTTTTTATATGCTTTTAGCCTGGCTTGTCTAAATGCTGAATGTTTTCTTTAGGGCACCATGTATCTTGGGAACACATATTTTATAGTGGCTTCATCCAGTATAAACTTTCATTGTTGTCACACCGCTGTACAAAAACAATGACTTATTTTGGGGGAAAAAACATCCTTTTCTTTAGCAACTTCGCTTCTTTTCAACCGTATCTCCTACAGGAGGGCGCAAACATTGCAAGCTAAGATTTTAGTAGTGTTGGTAATAATGGGTATAATTACAATCCTCTTTCCAAACTTTTGGACTGTCCATACTTCCAATTAATCCCTAGATTTCACAAAGGGATTCCATCAAGGGCGTCTTACTCAGACTGGGTAGGGTGGGCAGCAAAGCTGCTGCTGAATGACGCAAGGGAAGGCATCCAAACCATCACCACCAGCAGCATCCTTTGCCCTCTCCAATGCTCGAATGAGAAGAAAAGAGAAATTAGAGAGATGTTCTCAACCATCCTGAGAATAAGGTAGAAAAACAGAAACCTCTTTCTGCAGGAGAAGGAAATGTTTGAGGAAGGGCAAGACAGATTTTTAGCAGGGTGTTTATTTGAGCCGACGTCTTGCGTTGAGTTGTTGAAGGGCACCTGGAATTAGCTGAAGGGTTCTGAGGCCACAGGCTGTACAGTTCATCCTTAGCATCTCACTAGCTAGATTCATCCTGACAAGGAGAAACTAGGCCATGACAGCCAAGAGCTTGATGTTTCCCCTGAAGAAGTCAGAGACAGTTGATAAGTAAAACAAGTTTTATTCTGGCTAACTTCCTGTTTGCAGTCATTTTCTCTGCCTCTTCCATCCACTTCTTGAGGTCAATTTCCTTCAAGAGAGAATCCACTTAACAGAAAGCTCAACTTTTCAATGCTCCAACTCCTCTACGGGGTTTCTCAAGTAGTACTTGGATCACGACCAGGTGCTGTCTGTTATTTATGCTGTCCTGACCCCCTTTTTTAATCTGATTATCTACAGCCTGTGGAACAAAGTTATTAAAGCAGCTCTGATGATAAGGTTTCAGTGAGGGAACCAAATAATTGATGGGGAAACTGAACCAGCCCTAGAGAGGAAATATGGAAAACCAAGACAGAAAAAAAAGGAAACGCTTTTGTATAGTTTCTTTTTATTTATTTATTTTTATAGTTTCTTTCCTGCAGTTGTTGTTTTTTTTTTGTTTGGTTTTAAAAAAAATTTATTTCAAGTATGCCATTCGGACTGTCAGTTTCACAAGTTGGGCAGTTATATAAATCTTCCAAATAAAGAAATGAAAGGATATAATTCCCACGCACCAGTTTGCTTTGAATCATTCTATGATTTCAACAACAGGAGCTGCTACCAGAAATAAAACTCACTGTTGCAAGAAGCTCAGCTCTTTTATTTTTTTTTTTTAAATTAGAACACTGAATTAGAACTAAGGTTCGAGATTTTGTGATGCTCTCTCTGCAAATTGGAAAAAAACAGTTTCTTTTGTTTTTTATGCAAATGATCAAGCCTTTATATAGTCTAAGTAGGTCACCAGATTCACAACTCTAGAATCTAGAAGTGTAATTTGGATTTTTTTTTAAAAAAGCAGCTGTATGGCACCTTCCAAATAGCTTATTTTAAAACTGTAGGATGCATTCATCACAGATACAAAACTATCTTTCATACCGAGGGCATGCATGATTTTTGAGGAATATACTCTTCCATTGGGCAATTTCATTCAAAAGTTTAAATTAAACTAACCCGGCATCATAATGCAAATTTGAACTGGATGTGGGCTGGTTTGCACATCCTTTGTATTTAGTTTTATTTTCCTTGCTGTAGTATTACCATTTGATAATTCAGTAGCAACTTTTGAGGATTGTGGCCCCCATCTGTTTCTTGGGTGTTTTGTGATAATGCAATGTTATGTTTTGATTTTTTTTTAATACGTCCAATTCATTTTCATGAGGTTCAAAGTAAAAAGAATCATGTGACCGAAAGGTCATGCAACCCTTGGTATGATTCAACAGCAAAAAATTCAAAAGAAAATATATCTAAGTTAAGAGAATTTGTTTGCAGCCATCGTTATCCAGAGTTTTTTCTTTTAATAGGTTGTTTTTAATGTATCAAATTATAGCCTTTCATGAATAGAACAGAAGCTGGAATGCAAAATAAAATTAGTCTATTTTTTAAGATACAGATGATGAAATAAGACAAGTTTTTCCCTGATTATCTTATCCTTGATATAATAATATCCAAAACTTTAGTTAAATCACTGCCTCACTGAGAGAAATAAGACATGTAAATTCTTTGGCTGCCTTCCAGATTTTAAATGGTTTTGTAATTGCTTCTGTTGTCCCCAAAAATAAACTAGAAATAAAAGGTGACATTGCCCATTTGAAACTCTGAGCCTTTATTGGGATAGGCAGCAAGTTCCATCAAAGCAAATTGGCCTAGGATATCTATTTACTTAAAAGCTTCTTAATTTAGTTCCTGCATGAACTAAATTTCCAGATTTTATTCCAGCTGGGTTTGATAAACAGAACATGTTAAGTCAACCAACAAACACACATTCTTAGTTCATAACAACTAAACATACCATGTTGGTCTAATGCAGAATCTCTCTGTGAATGACATAAGCAGTCTCCAGATTTGATATACAGGTAGTCCTTGACTCAAAACCATAATTAGGACCCGCAAGGCAGTTGTTAAGAAGACTGTGCCTGATTTTATGATCCTTTTGGCCAGGGTTGTTAACTGAACCACTGCTAATTGTTAAGTGAATTCGGCTTCCTTGCTTGTCAAAAGCTGGCTGGGAAGATTGCAAAAGGTGGTCACGTGACCCTGGGATGCTGCAACCGTTTACGCATAGCTGTGGAGATGCTGAGATGGTCGTAAGTATGAAAACCAGCCTCAGGTCACTTTTCTCAGTGGCCGTTGTAACTTTGAACGATAGTTAAATGAAGGTTTTGTAAGTCAAGGACTTGCCTGTGTGAAATTAAATAAATAGATAAAGTTAATTAGATAGATAGATAGATAGAAAGATAGATAGATAGATAGGATAAATAAATAAATAAATAAATAAATAAATAAATAAATAAATAAATAACAGATTATTAATTTTTTTTAACTCAAGCTGGGGAAGCAAGCTGTGTTAACTAATTAATGAAGTTGCAATCTTCTGTTCCACAGCCTAGAAGTCAACTTCAGCAAAATTAATCAGACACAGAGAAAGAAGTGTAAAACATTAATACTGTAGTAAAGGGGGGGAGGAAACCTAATGTTTCAGGGGAGATAAACTCAGCGGAAGGTGGGATTCCTCCAACATGTTCTATGAATGGAAGAGGAGGAGGAGGATGAGAAAGAAAGAAAGGAAGAGGAGAAGGAGGAGGAAGGAGGGAAGGAAGGAAGGAAGGAAGGAAGGAAGGAAGGAAGGAAGGAAGGAAGGAAGGAAGGAAGGAAGGAAGGAAAAGGAGGAGGAGGAAGGATGGGAGGAGGAGGAAGGGTGGGAAGAGGAGGAGGAAGGAAGGCAGAAAAGAAGAGGAGGACTGTGGGGTTTGTGATGTTCTCTGAGCCTGATTGTTTTCTTGTAGACTTTTCATGACCCAACTAGGTAACATAATCAGTGCTAGCAGCCAATGGGGTTTGTGAGGAGGAGGAGGAGGAGGAGGAGGAGGAGATTTTTATTTGGTATTCATATGAAACTAAGCACAGTACTATCAAATTGCATCACAATATAAATTATATATTAACTATGCAGTAGCAGGATTCTATTTCAGCTAGAGCAGGGGTAGGCAACCTCGGCTCTTTTACGACTTGTGGACTTCAACTCCCAGAATTCCTGAGCCAGCCATGCTGAGGGGAAAGGGAGAGGTTTCCATGCTTAGCCATGCTGGCTCAGGAATTCTGGGAGTTGAAGTCCACCAGTCATAAAAGAGCCAAGGTTGCCTAACCCTGGTCTAGAGACAGAGCTAACTGGAAGGCCATCTGTAACTGAGAGACATCACCTTTCCATTCTCTTCTGTACTGTACAATAGTCCCTTGCTGTAATTTATGTTTTATATTTTTAGCATTTTATTTGCTCACCACGCAAAGTCCCTCTGTGATTAAGGAGGACAGTTTTAAAACGCGATAAATGAATAAGACTCCTGAACGATTTTATGTCTGGTTTCTTTATTCTCTGTCCATGGTCCTGGAATCAGGTCTGCCGTCCAGTTCTTTTCTCAGTTTACTTTCTCCTACTTCCGGTCTACACCTACTTTAAAATTGTGATGTGCTTATTTTCCCACCGACAGCTGTAATTTGCTTAGGATTGCACTCAAAAACACTGGTGGGTAGGGATGAGGTGAGCCTTAATTTTGTTTTATTTGTATTTTAATTGAATTGAAAGTCAGTTCAGGTGTGGTGATATATCTGATCACCACTTACGCATTTCAGAATATTCCTTTTAATGCTTTTCTTTTTCTTTTCTTCTATTTTATCTTTTGTAAAAATTTCAATAACGTATATTTAAATAAGCACGAAAAAATATTATACTTCTGTAAGATTAAAGCAGTGGTATACTCTTCTCAAAAATCTTGGGGCACATTCCACATTTTGGGGAATGACATGTAGGATAGACACCTTTTTTCCCCTTTCATTCAACTGTGTCTTATTTTCAGAGATTCCTGGGCAAGTACCTGCAGTTTCCTTGGCAAAGTTTTTCAGATATGTTTTGCCATTGCCTCCTTCCCAGGGCTGAGAGGAAGTGGCTGGCCCAACGTCACTCAGTTGGCTTTGTTGCCAAGACAAGATTAAAACATGGTCTCCTAGTTCCTAGCCTGATGCCTTAACCACTAGACCAAACTGGCTTTAGATATCTAATAGTTAAATATGATTTATAGTGTAAAGGTTTATTTGCATATTCTTCCAAATCTCTAATCAACTAGGAGAATTTCACAAACCAGCTCATTGCAATGTTCTCACTTTGCTCTTAATTTTAAAAAATAGGATGGTGTTGAGAAAATGCATTTACACACATTTCTCCTTTTAACGCTAGTCTTCCTTGAAGCAACTCCTTTCTACATGATGTATAGCATATCCACAGAAAAGCAAATCAAAGATAGTTGAGCAAGCCAATGATGAATGGATTTAGAGTAATAACCACTAAAGTACGTGAATCACCTGAGTTTTGTGTTCCGATTTGGATAATCTGATTTGCCAAATCAAATGGATCCTATAAAACAAAGCAAAAAATATCGACTGCACACACAAGAGTTTACTGAATCTTTGAATCAATTGCAGAGCAGCTGATTACAGCTGAGGCATTAAAACTTGATGATTCACTCTGAAAACTGGATTCTGTTCCATTTAAGCAAATGATTTTTAAGTCTTGCAATCAGATTATCCCGAGTCCTAATAAATGCAGTTGATGGTCCTAAACTCTGACAGGCAATCAGGCAAGACTGTATTTCAGGATCTAATACAGTGTGGTTTGCCCGTAACACAACCCAATGGATACAACCAATTCCTGCAAGGAACTGCTTGTTGCCAAGGAAACCGAATAATCAAGATATGATTGAAGGCATGGCCTCAGTGTCCATGCTGCAGGTAAAACGGAACACACAAGCAAGGTTGCCAAGGCAACTGGTATGTTAGGAAGCAATTAAAGAGAGGGCTGGTATATCTAGTTCAAACCCAATTATAATTTCAGCAGCAATTTTCATGCCGTAGGTTAATGTTGGCGACTTGATCGAGTCAAGATGACGGCACATATCAGCAAACATTCATAAATATCATAGAGAGAAATGATTGCGATGCCAGTGGCAGGAATTATGAAAGAGGAAGTAAAAGCAATTGGGTTTTTAAACCATGGTTCCAGGTGAGTTGAGATTAATTGGGTGTTTATCAAATCCTTTGGATTCACAGAAGTGATACACCTGCAAAAAAAAAAAAAAAGTGACCGAAGGTAGCTTCCAGGGGCTGATGTTGGATAAAAGCTAACTTTGATATATGGCTAGTATTTGCCAACAAAAATACCTGGAATATTTGGAGAGGCTTCCAATCATCACAAAGTGACCTACCAAAAATAAAAATAAAAAAACAGTGTGAAGCTTGTCTTGGAATGGGCACTAGGATGTGGAAAGCAAGGAGACATTGTCACCATGACCAAAATCAGATGAAAAGGAGGAATTCTGTTCAGAGCTGTTTGCTGAGTTTGCCCACTTGTCTTCTGCATATCTCAAGGGTGATCTTGAGGTCCCTCAGCCTACCCAACATCTTAAGATGTTCTCCATTTCCTTCTCAGTCTGCTCATGATTCCAGGATAGATCTCATCTTTCCCACTGCAGTTCCTCCAAGATCAGCCAAGTAGTCCAATGTAGTTGTAATTCTTCAGCTGCTCTGCTCTGAGGAACAATCTATCTACTATTTTGATATTGACCTACCTGGTCCTTGGACAGCAGAACAAGTAGAAAAGTATATGAGTGCTGGCAGATTGAGGCTGATAATACACCTAGCCCAGATTTTCTTCAACTCCAGAGAGGTGAACCTCAAAACTGTTGATAATTGGTCTACACCAAGAGCTATGGTGTAGACCAAAACTGTTGATAATTGGTCTACACCAAGAGCTCTGTTGTTGTTGTTGTTAATTGCGAAGTCGTGTCCGACCCATCGCGACCCCATGGACAACGTTCTTCCAGGTCTTCCTGTCCTCTACCATCTTTTGGAGTCCATTTAAGTTCACACCTACTGCTTCAGTGACTCCATCCAGCCATCTCATTCTCTGTCGTCCCCTTCTTCTATTGCCCTTAATCTTTCCCAGCATTAGGCCCTTCTCCAGTGAGTCCTTCCTTCTCATTAGGTGGCCAAAGTATTTGAGTTTCAACTTCAGGATCTGGCCTTCTAAAGAGTAGTCAGGGTTAGATCTCCTCTAGGACTGACTGGTTTGATAGCCTTGCAGTCCAGGGGACTTGCAGGAGTCTTCTCCAGCACCATAGTTCAAAGGCCTCCATTCTTTGGCGCTCAGCCTTTCTTATGGTCCAACTTTCACAGCCATACATTGCAGCTGGGAAAACCATGGCCTGGACTATACGCACTTTTGTTGGCAGGGTGATATCTCTGCTTTTTAGTATGCTGTCTAGATTTGCCATAGCTTTCCTCCCCAGGAGCAAGCGTCTTCTAATTTCTTGGCTGCAGTCCCCATCTGAGGTGATCTTTGGGCCCAGAAAGAATAACAGAATTGGAAGGGACCTTGGAGGTCATCTAGTCCAAACAGAAGAGCCTATGCCATTTCAGACAAATGGCTGTCTAATGTCTTCTTGAAAACCTCCAGTGATGGAGCATCCACAACTTCTGAAAGCAAGAGTCAATTGTTCTCACTGTCAGCAAATTTCTCCTCTAATGTACGTTTTCCTTCTTTTCAATAATGGATTCACTACTGCTTCTTTGACTTGAGGATCACATACTGGCGCTCCTTGAACATGTGGTCTACAAGTAGAAGATTCAGCTAAAACAGGCTTTTCCCTCTGCTATTCTCCAGGAAACTTTTCACCAGAAAGGATACCACTATTTAATCTCCAAGTATAGTTATGGGCACTTGAACCAAATTGCACCTACACCTTCTCCCTTTGAACTTCAAAGGTTAACAATTGAACATGGGATTCCGCATTCAGGGCTGAGCCAAGACATTTCCAGGAGGCCCTCAAGGTTACATAAATCTTTGTAGGTCAACAGCAATCTTGTGAATTGATGCTAACTTCAGGCCAGCAAAGACCTTATAATGACAGGGAAGATTCCAACAATGCAGAGAACTCCAGATAGGAAGATTGCCAGCTTTATTTCCAAAGGCTGCCCACATTTGATCTGACCTGCCAGGAAAAAAACCACCTTTTCAAAGCAAGAAAGAAGATTTATGCAAGGAAAGCCAGTTGCTGGAAGCTATTCATTTACCTGCTGAGCTTCAAGGAAGTCTGAAGTTGCTATTGAATGAGAAAAATGAAAGAAAAATCTTTCCATCAGTCCTGATTAAATTTTCCCTGCCCTGAAACTGTGTCTAGGTTTAGACACAGAAGGACCTCAGGTCCTTCTCAAAGGGGTGGATGAAGTATCGCAGATTAACCTTAGAGACGTTATATTCCTGAGGTTTAATTCTGGCAACTCCGAAATGTTGATGTTGAAGGCTGAGCGGGATTAATGAGAGCTAAATCCACTCTCGCCTTTGGAGAAAAAAATTGATCTCACTGGTTTAATGGCGTGGTGCTATCTCAGCTTCAAATCTCGAAAGGAGAAAAAAAATGCAGAGAAAGATTGAGAAGACTCGTAGAACTTTCCCTTTTCCAGAATGCTCTAGAATTGGGAGAATCCTAAATTTTGGTTGCCAGATTATAAAGAAGATGCTGAGACTCTAGAAAGAGTGCAGAGAAGAGCAACAAAGATGATTAGGGGAAATGGAGGCTAAAACCATACGAGGAACGGCAGGAATCAGATATGTCTAGTTTAAGAAAAAGGAGGACTAGGGATGACATGATAGCTCTCTTCCAATATTTGAAGGGCTGCCCCAAAGAAGAGGGGGTCACCTTATTCTCCAAAGCATCTGAAGGCAAAACAAGAAACAATGGCTGGAAACTAATCAGGGAGAGAATCTACCTAGAACTAAGGAGAAATTTCCTGACAGTGAGAACAAATAATCAGTGGAACAGCTTGCCACCAGAAGTTGTGGCTGCTCCATCACTGGACGTTTTTAAGAAGAGATTTGTCTGAAATGGTATAGGGTTTCCTGCCTGAGCAGGGGGGGTGGACTAGAAGACCTCCAAAGTCCCTTTCAACTCTGTTATTCTGACAAAGCCCAATGAGGCAACCTACAATGCAAATGTTGTCACCCTTTGGTAAGCGTGCACTACAACTCCCAGCATTCCTCAACCTTGGTGAGGTGGTCAGGAGGTGAAGTTCAACAGGATCTCAGGTTGAAGCCTCAGGGTGTCCATTCAGGTTGATGTTAAGTAGTCCACATGTTATTTCTCCAGCCAACTTACATTTAGCCTACATTTGGCTCGGAAGGACACTAAGATCAGTTATTCCACCTCTACATCCGTTCGGAGCTAAGCTCTCCACCAGATGGGAATCCATTCACCCAGTATGCCCATTCACGGAGTATCCTAGATGTGAAAACGAAGATAACTTGAGAAAGTCTGCTTGGATATTTTGTGCGTAAGCAGGAAGTGTGTTAATGCAACAACAAGCTTGTTTTGTAACGCTCCTTCTTGGGTGTTGCATTCAGAAGATGTTAAACACCTATTTTTATACCCAAGCTCTCCCCCCTCTTATTAGACTCTGTATTTTTTAAAAAATTGTTGCCTGGTGATTTTATAATCACATATACAATTCCGGCGGTCAGCTTACTGCGGTTATCTGTCATTTGTTGCCGTTTAGGGCTGGGTAGAAATTGTTATGATTTTAAATGGGATGTGATTTTCATATTGATTTATAATGTTAGCCAACATGAGCTACTTTGACCGGAATTGAGGCAAATAAAAACACAATCAAGAAAGAACACAGTCGCTTGGTGGTTTAATGTTGCAGATCCCGTAGGTAGCAACGCAGCCCCTAAAACGCTTTTTAGAAGGCAGAGCAGCAAGGGGAAACTCACCAATTGACCCCAAAATGTGCTTTTTGAGTGGGCTCATCTATCACCACCACCATCGGATAGGAGGGCTTCCAAGACACTTGCAAAGTTCACGCATGTCCAAAAACTCAGGTGCTTTTTGAGTTTGTGTTGATAATATTTTCTCAGAATAATTTCTCATTTATGTGTCGGACTTCCTACTGCAGTTGGCAGAAAGGTTGATCAGAAACCCTTTTCCAGGTTGATTTTTCAACTGCCTTCCTATCCCACCTTGACTTCCTCTCTCTCCTGCCCCCCCCCCAACTCAAGAAATAGCCCAGGCAAGCTGACCGACTTTTAAGACCATCTTGTAGTTATCCTTCTAAGTCTGGCTTCTCCCCGGCATTTCTACAATCTCATTATCTCTAGCCATAAAACGAGAATGTATGGAGAGCTGTTTGAGGCCAGCAAGAAGCAGCCTCTCCTCTCTTCTTTCCGCAAAGTAATAAGCCCATCTATTTAAATTTATGTCCCCGGAAATGGAAATCATCAAAAGCCGCCCCTGGGATTTTCCAGGGACAAAACAAGGTGTTCCAATTTCTGCAAGAACAAAGGTTGCGCAAGCAGGAGAGAGAAGGTAGCCAGCTTTGCCGACGAGGCATGGCTTTTGGAGATGGGGATAATCTGGAAGCAGAATGGGTGGGCTTTTTTGGCGACTCGTTCTTCTGTCTTTCACAAGTTTGCAAATTCAGGTCATGCAACTTCAGCCGCCTTCCCACCAGTAAATGCTTAAGTGTGAGAACAGCTGGAAAGCTAGAAGCTCATCAAATAACAGGCACAATTTCGGAGAGAATTGAGGAAGATAGAAAGTCGTTGCTGCCTTGGGAATCCTGAATGTCTTAGACCAGTGTTTCTCAACCTTAGCAACTTTAAGATAGGTGGACTTCAATTCCCAGAATTCCCCAGCCATCACGCTTTAAGAGGGGTGGACCTCAACTCCCAGAATTCCCCAACCAGCATCCTTTAAGAGGGGTGGACTTCAACTCCCAGAATACCCCAGCCTGCATGCTTTAAGAGGGTGGACTTCAACTCCCAGAATTCCCCAGCCAGCATGCTTTAAAAGGGATGCCAAGGTTGAGAAACATTGTCTTCGACTAAAAAAAAACAACTAAGAAAAGGTGGGTTCAGACATTTTGAGAAGCCACCACTGAAAATGAAGGTAGCCATGACTCAGATTCAACTGGAAAGTTAGCTTTTGAGCCTCCAACTCTTAGCCCAAGCTACCTTGCTTTGAGATTTTAGAAGAAAAGCAGTATTTAAATCTGGAAAATAAGTGTTCCACAGGACAGAACCAAGCCATCTTATCAGCACATGTCATAAATTCTATGACAGCTGTCAGTATTTCTCTCCTGGCACGGTCTGTGCCCACACGCACACCCCTTTGAATAAAAAATGGCTACCAACCACTATTAAATTTCTGGTGTAGAATTACTCTTATAAAGAGTTAATACATTACCCACAATGCCTTTGAGTTCAGTCTCTTCCAACAGTCGGGGCTGAATGCACCCAAAAAAGCAATAGAATTTAAAAATACTGTTCTTCCTCACCAAAGCAGGGCTTTGCCAAACATTAAGTCCTCAAGAGAGTTTTATTGGCTCCAAGCACGATGCGGGTGGTGGCTTTCTGCCACAAAATCTGATTAATTTTTGGTCTGGTGGTCTGAAAACAATATGGCAAATAAAAGACACTAGGCAGTCCAAACACCCCCAGAGCTGGTAAAGATCTTGCCGTGGAGGCCTCGGCCCCCTCCCCACCAGCTATTCGTTGTAGTGCTTGCGCCATTTGGCCGCGGATCGGATCATGGCGGCTGCCACACCCATCATGCCAATTGTTCCCACAGCTATGGCTTCCGTGACCTGCAAGAAAGGACAGAGAAGGTGATGAAAAGCGCATCCTACGGTTGAGCCCATTTTACAGACGGTGGCTGGGAAGACTGAGGTGTATCTAAGAGCTACAGGCTGAAAAAAACAAACCAATCAAGAATTCTCCACATTCTTTCACAGCCCAACCGCCAAAAAGAATAATGTGGCGTCAAAATGGGCCACGTGGTCCCTCAGAAGCTTCCCCTTCTTGGGAAAGGAGGCTTCTGTTTTTCTGCCTTATTCACAGATTTCACGGATTTCTCTAAGGGATGTTATGGACCTGATGTGATTGACTTCCACAAAAATATCTTAGGATTGTTATGACTTAATGGGCGGGCTCCATTATGGTCGTAACTCAAGGACTGTCTCTCCTCAAGAACCCATCTATAGGGGCTGTTTCCATTCCTCAGAGACGCAAAAAATGCAATCCGTACAAAAGAAATAACCAAGAGTTTAGCTGCGTTTTGAATTCACTTCGCCAGGTGATAGGATCAGCTCTGGATTTAACACTACTACAGATGGTCCTCTACTTACGACAATGCATTTGGTGGCCATTTGGAGTTACAACTGCACTGAAAGAAGGGACTTGGGAGTGATTTTCACACTGACAGCCATCTCAGCATCCCCAGAGCCATGCAATAAAAGGGCTTGCAACCAGTCCTCACACTTATGACTGTTGCAACATCCCCCAGGTCACATGATTAACCTCCTGGGATCACGTGATCACCGTTGGTGACTTCCCCAGCCAGTTTGCGACAAGCAGAGTCAATGGAGGAAAGCTGGATTCATCTAACAACTGCGTGATTTGTGTAAACATGCAAGGATTTGCTTAACAACTGTGGCAAAAGTATACATCATGAAATCATGCACTACTCATTTAACGACTGCCTTGCTTAGCAATGGAAATTCTGATCCCCATTATGGCTGTAAATCGGGAACGACCTGTTTGTGAGTTGCAGCTTCCCAAATATATCTCATCGTACCTGATCACTCATCGCAATGCCGTACCGCAACTCCATGACAAAATGTTCACAGTTGTGGCTGGTCAGGTTGTAGGGCATCTCTCTGCCCACCAGCTCTTCCGCCCGCTCGAGGGTCTTGGTTAGGGGCAGGGGGGGATGTGTATGATCGTGTTTGTTGTTCACTCGGTATTGGTCATTCCGCACCACCACTTCCAGCCAGTCTTTCTTGACGTACGCTCGGTCAGACAAGACCGCCAGTACACTGGCAGCCCCGTTCGCTAGACGGTCACCTGCAGGGAGGGAGGAAGGAAGGGAGCGAGGAAGGAAGGAGGGAGGGATAGAGGAGAGGAGAGGAGGAAGGAAGGAAGAGAGAGAGGGAGGGAGGAAAAAGGAAAGGAGGGAGGGAGAAAGGAAAGGAGAGGAGAGGAGGAGAGGAAGGAAGGGAGGGAGGGAGGGAGGAAAAAGGGAAGGAGGGAGAAAGGAAAAGAAAGGAAGGAAGGAAGGAAGGAAGGAAGGAAGGAAGGAAGGAAGGAAGGAAGGAAGGAAGGAAGGAAGGAGGTTGAATTCACACAGTGTGCTGAACTCCTGATTCACAATACACAGTTGCTGCATTCACATAGACTTGCAATGCCCCACCAGACAGACCAGTTCTGCTCAACATTGGCTGTTTGAGAATGCGGGGAGTCCACACATCTTAAGAGAGAATATTTTTAGCTCAGGTTTGAAATTTGGGCTTAAAGGAGGTGATTTCACATTCACTGCATCATTACCCACAGAATATTCCTTTTATTTATTCATTCGTTCATTTATTCAATGTACATGCTGCCCATCTCCACTGCCACTCCTCTGGGCGGCTTACAATCTGATAAAACATTGTTATAAAAGGTTAAAGCAGTAAGGCAACGAACAGGACAATTTAAAAATACAACAAGATACAGAGACGTCTTGGACTGCAAGCTATCCAAACCCCGTTTCATCTAGGCTAATACAGTGCGAAGTAACCAGGCTGAGTTGCAAACAAGGCCAGGCAAAATTATACGGGGAAGTGAATTAAACGTGAAGGAGAAACAGTCCTTTGGCTGTGAGCAGCACATTTTAATTTGGTTAGTAGATTAACCCATTTTCCGTGCTTTCACAGTACATTGAAATGGAAACGAAGCAGCACTGGCACCGAACAATCTCCCTTGGTGAAAAGGCAGTCACTAGGTCGCTAACTAACCTAGTTAAAGCCTGTTGGGCAAACTCCACCCCTGAGCGCTGCGCCTCAGTGAGTGTCCCACTGAGATAATCATGGTTATTTATTATTTGATCTGTGGTGGAGTCCCAAACACCCTCATGCTGGGCCTGTTGGTTTCCATGGAAACTCACATTCAGGGGCTAAGTGGACAACCTTGCCCTCTCCAACGTAGATACCCCAGTGTTGATAGCAAGAACGGAATATCTCTATCAGGTCTCCCGGTTTGATTTCTTCCTGTAAGGGGGAAAAGAAACAGAGGACTAGAACATAGAACACAGAGCCAAAGGGCTGGATGGGATCTTGGAGGTCTTCTAAACCAACCCGCTGCTCAAGGCAGGAGATCTTATACCATCCCAGTCAAATGGTCGTCTATTTTTTGAAAGCCTCCAGTTGTGGAGCACCCACAATTTCCAGAGGCACTGGTTAATTGTTCTCCCTGTCAGGAAATCTTACTTCTTGGTTGGGTCTCTCTTTGATAACCTTCAATCCGTTACTTCTTCTCCTGCCCTCTGGTGCTTTGGAGAATAGGTAGACCCCTTCTTCTCTGTGACAACCCTTCAAAGTACTAGAAGACAGCTAACATGTCCTCCCTTATCCTTCTCTTCCATAATCTAGACTTACTTTGCTCCCTCAACCATAATGCACCAGATACATCAAAAACGATGACCTTTGGACCATCTTCTAACCTTGAGGGTCAAAAACTAAGTTGAAGGTCAACCTTGAAAGGGTGATGTGTGTTTGCAACATCCTGGTCCATCTCTGGTCCATCTCTTTGTTTCATCCTTAGCTTAGGGGGGGGGGTTCTATTTTTTTTTTGCAACTATTGTCAGCAGTATCTTCCCCCCAAAGTATCCCCTTATTCATTATCCATGTGCATTCCCATTCTGATGGGATTTACTCAGCAGTATGTGCAAAACCACACAATATACTTGTGAACAGAGCTCTTCAACGTCCTGCTGAAAATCCTTAGCTTGCATTCAACCCTTAACTCCCTTGGGTGTGGCGCAGAGAGAATTCCATGATTTAATTTTTATTTTATTTATTCCATTTCTATAGCTGCCCCAACTCAATTAAGTGACTCTGGGCAACTCCCGATTCCAAAACTATTAAACCGTAAAAAGATCCAGAGAATAAATACATACAGCAGCCGAGATTGGTTACTGTATTGAAATGTTGATGGGGAAAAATATTAAATGCGTCTCCTGATGCTCTGTCAGGGGAAATGACAGAGAGGGGAGTCATGATATTGGGGTTCAGGCACTTCAAAAGAAGTCATAGGAAAGGTGGTCAGGAATCTTCTGGGGAATTTGGACTAGAAATAGTGATTAGAAATTGCAAATGCATAGGTTTTGTTTCAATGTTGATTTCCTGATGGAACACTCTGCATTTATAGAGGTAAGTGAATCCTGCAACTTTAGAATCTTCTAAGAAGAAGCTAGACAATCAACCCTCGTGGATAATTGACTTGGTTTTCCTTCCCAAAATGGAATTGGGGCTTGTGGTTGAATCCAATTCCATAATTCTTTGATTCTATGGGGTGGAGAATGATATATATTTTTGAAGCACGGACCATTGCATGACAATGCCAGGCTAACTTTGGTCTCCAATCTGGAACAGGATCTGTCTCTATCTTACGAGGTTCAACCATGGATTCTGCAGCACAAACATATCCAGAAGACCAGGTCTAATTTCTGCGAACCCCCAAGTCACCAACTCAGACGCTGATGGTTCTGAGGAGATGGATGACATCTCCAGTAAATTGAGTCTGGGCGAGATAATGAAATAGATAGTCTGAGAAAGGGCATGGCCCATTGGCTGGCGGGGATCCTGAGCACAAGCACTCCGCATTACCACATTTTGTTGCACTTCCCACTGTGTCCTATCGACTTACCCAAGTACCTCTCAACAGGAAGCAAACAGATATCACCACGGCAAATCCTGTGATCTGCCTTTAAAATCAAACCAACGGCTCTTAAAAGGAGCATTCACAAATACTTATAACCCTGGGGATGTGGGAGAGACAGGATTCCCTTCACCCATGTGAAAGGTCTCTTAAATTAGCCAAGGGAGGTGGTTTTCATTACCAGGAAATGGAAAATAAGAAATGTTTTTTTGTTTGGCCATCCAGATCTGAAAAATTCTTCCCAGCTTGGTTTAACAGAATAACAGAGCTGGAAGGGACCTTGGAGGTCTTCTAGTCCAACCTCCTGCTCAAGGCAGGAGTTGTTATACCATTTCAGACAAATGGCTGTCCAGTCTCTTCTTGAAAACCTCCAGTGTTGGAGCATTCACCACTTCTGGAGGCAGGTTGTTCCACTGGTTCATTGTTCTAACTGTCAGGAAATTCCTCCTTAGTTCCATGTTGCTTCTCTCCTTGATGAATTTCCACCCATTGCTTCTTGTCCTGCCTTCAGGTGCTTTGGAGACTAGCTTGACTCCCTCTTCTTTGGGGCAGCCCCTGAGATACTGGAAGGCTGCTATCATGTCTTCCCTGATCCTTCTTTTCATTAGACTAGACATACCCAATTTCAGCAACTGTTCTGCCCAGAGAAGTAAGCAACGGGAAGTGATTGAGAATACAGAATAATGAAGTTATAAAGGGACCTTGGAGGTCATCTAGTCCAACCCCCTACTCAGGCAGGAAACCCTATACCATTTCAGACAAATGGCTGTCCATTCTCTTCTGAAAACGTCCAGTGTTGGAGCATCCACTGCTTCTGGAGGCAGTTGTTCCATTGGTTAATTGTCTTCACTGTCAGGAAGTTTCTCCTTAATTCTAGATTGCTTCTCTCCTTGATTAGTTTCCATCCGTTGCTTCTTGTCCTGCCTTCAGGCGCTTCGGAGAACAGCTTGACTCCCTCTTCTTTGGGGCAGACCCTGAGATCCTGGAATACAGCTATCCTGTCCCCCCTCGTCCTTCTCTTCATTAAACTAGACATACCCAATTCCAGCAACCGTTCCTTGTATGTTTTAGCCTCCAGTCCCCCGATCATCTTTGTCGCTCTTTACTTTGTTTCTACTGAAAGATCTTGAAGTTTAAAAAGAAATCTTACAGATATTCACCACCATTGCAAAAATCCTTCTGTTGCTGTTATTATTATTATTGTTTTCCTTTTCATCCGATTTTGCATTTTTGGATTTTTAATAGACACTTTCTTTCTGGCCATTAATGTTTGTCTTGCTCCATAGATGTATTTCTAATGACGTTCTCTATTGATTATAGGTAATCCTCAGTTTACAACCATTTGTTTTAACGAGCCTTTAAAATTAGAACGGCACTGAAAAAAAAGTGACTTGTAACCATGTTTCACACATACAACCATTGTAGTACCCATTGGTCGCGTGATCAAAATTTAGATGCTTGGCAACTGATTCATATTTATGACAGTCACGTTGGCGACCTTCTGGCAAGCAAAATCAGTGGAAAAGCTGGATTCACTTAACAACGGTGTTGCTCGCTTAACAACTGCAGTGATTTGTTTAACAACTGTGGCCAGAAAGATGGTAAAATGGGGCAAAACTGACCAGTGTCTTGATTAGCAATGGAAATTCGAGGCTAAGTGGTGGTAGTAAGTTGAGAACTACCCGTATTTTTTATTCTGGGAATTGCTAGGCTGGCCTGAAAGTTTTCCCTGAGTTATACAAGAGAATAAAACATGTTTATATATATATATTTAATGCTAAATAGCAATGTTCTGGCCCATTTGGGACATTCTCCAGCTTGACTTCAGGCTCCAAATCAAATTCTAAATTTGCTTGCCGGATTACCACCTTCTGGAACTCAAGTGGACAGCATATTTCAAGAATCGGGGTGGATGGAAAACCGTCTCAGCAATCTGGGCAATGTTTTTGGTCCTCGACTTGCAACAATTCATTTAGTGACGGATCAAAGTCAACAACAGCACTGAAAAAAGTGACTTGAGACTGTTTTTCAGAGTTACGACCTTTGAAGCATCCCCAGGGTCATGTGATCACATTTCAGACCCCTGGAGACTGAGTCATACTTACGACCGTTGCTTTTGTGATCTTTTGTGACCCTTTTGTGATCTTCTGACCAGCTAAGTCAATGGGGCGGAGCCAGATTCATTTCACAACTGGGTTACTAACTTATCAATTGTGGTGATTCGCTTAACAACGGTGGCAAGAAAAGTCGTCAAATGGGGCAAAGCTCACTTTGCAAATGCCTCGCTTAGCGAGAGACATCTTGGGCTCAATTGTGGTCGTAAGTCGAGGACTGCCTGTATGGCATTTTCTGACCACTAGGAAACAATCTGTCAAGAACAAACCATCTCACTGGCTCACAACATTTTTTGACCAGTTGTGGGTTATATTTTTCAGACATAAGCATGTCTCCCCATAGACCGGAGGCACAACGGTTAAATCTTTCCTCCCTGTTATTAAAATGCATCAGCAGATGGATAACAGGAAGCAAAAAATTCTCCCCAATGCATGCTAGGCTGACCAGCGCATTAGATTCTTTAATTGGTACATGCATCATAAAAATTGATCCATCGATTAGCTTGTGATATTTCAGCGCTCTTTGTAAATAAAAACAGCAATGTTGGTTTAATTTTAGATCTCTTTCCCAGCCTGGCATGGAAGTCTTCCTTTCTACCCAATGTGCAGCTATCGCTCGCTTAATGTCTGCTTGCTCCATTTTAGGGTGCCCTCCAAAATTTATCCAAGGAAAAAGTCCCATTAAGCTCAGAAGTAATTACTTGGGAATGAGCCTCTATGAGATTGCATAGTTTAGAGTGAAACTCATTGACTTAAATAGCAGGTCTTCATAAGTATGCAAGGGATGGCTCTGTCTTACATTTGCTTCCCTGCAGGCAGTCCACAGCTTAAAACCATTCGCTTAGTGACTGAAGCTGCAATGGCACTGGAAAATGGTCCTCACATTTACGACCCTCGCAGAATCCCTGTGGTCACGTGATTAAAATTTGAGCGCTTAGCAACCGGCATGTTTTTATGATGGTTTGCAGTTTCTGAGGGTTATGTGATCATCATTTGTGACTCAACCAGCTAGCTTTCAACAAAGGGAAGGAAGGAAGGAAGGAAGGAAGGAAGGAAGGAAGGAAGGAAGGAAGGAAGGAAGGAAGGACTTAAATACATAGATATAAAAAGAGAGAAATTAAAAGGAAGGAAGGAAGGAAGGAAGGAAGGAAGGAAGGAAGGAAGGAAGGAAGGGGAGGAGGAAAGGAAAGAAAAGGGGGAGGAAGAGAAGGAGGGAGAGAGGAAAGGGAAGGGAAGGGAAGGGAAGGAAAGGAAAGGAAAGGAAAGGAAAGGGAGAGAAAGAGACAAGAGTGTATTCTACCAAACCTGGAGGGCACTGAATGGGGAAAGACTCCTCTAACCAATACACTCCACTGCCACTCAAGCCCCAAACTTACAAACCAGCATAGCCCTTCCTGGCAGAGCCTGACTCCCACCCTCCCAGGGGCTGGCTGGCTGGTCCAGAACCCCCCTCTCTGATTTCCTTCACTTCTGTACACGCAACCTGCCTTTCCCCCCCTCATCTTTCACGGGCCAGGCTACACACCTGTTCACTCATTTCCGGTCCATAACGTAGCTCCATAACAAAATTTTCACAGTTTTGGCTGCTCCGGCTGTACGGCATCTCCTTTCCGACCAATTCCTCCGTCTGCCACAGGATCTTGGAGAGGGGTAGCGGTGGGTGTGTCTCGTCATGTTTATTGTTCACTCGGTACCTGTCCTTCCGGACCACGTCTTCCAGCCAATCCTTCTTGACGCATACTCTCTCGGATAAGATCACCAAGGGGTTGGGAGACCCATCAGCAAAATGTTCACCTGGAGAGCAAGAAGAAAAGCTGCCCAAATCAGCAGGCACACACACACACACACACACACACACCCGGGAACGAGGAAAGGACGTTTGGCTCATGTCCACGCCAAGGCCACCCCAAATTTGCACTGGCCATGCTCCAAAGCATAACATTCTCCCTCTGTTATATTCCAGTGTGTTCTTTGTTAACCAAAAACGATGGTGCCATGCAGTGGCTTTGGCACAGATTTCATGACATTTGACAATAGAGTATTATTGCTTAACAGAATTACAGAGTTGGGAGGGACCTTGGAGGTCATCTAGTCCAACCCCCTGCTCAGGCAGGAAACCCTATACCATTTCAGACAAATGGCTGTCCAGTCACTTCTTAAAAACTCCCAGTGCTGGAGCATTCACCGCTTCTGCAGGCAGGCTGTTCCACTGGTTAATTGTTCTAACTGTTCTCCTTAGTTCCAGATTGCTTCTCTCCTTGATTAGTTTCCATCCATTGCTTCTTGTCCTGCCTTCAGGTGCTTTGGAGAATAGGTTGAGCCCCCTCTTCTTTGGGGCAGCCCCTCAACTGTTAGAACTGTGTCACCACTAATCCATCTTTTCACTAGATTCGACATACCCAATTCCTGCCACCGTTTTGTCCAGAGAAATAAGGAGAAGGGCAAGCCATACAGAACACAAAATAACAGAAGGGAACTTGGGGTTTTCTAGTCCAAGCTGGAGACCCTTACAGAATAACAAGAGGTGGAAGGGGCCTTGGAGGTCTTCTAGTCCAGCCCCCTGCTCAAGCAGGAGACCCTATGTCATTCCAGACAGGTGGCTGTCCAGTCTCTTCTTAAAAGCCTCCAGTGATGGAGCACCCACAATTCTGGAGGCAAGCCCTTCCACTGGCTAATTGTTCTCACTAATGGGAGAGCAAAAAGCCATCAATACATCCTCTTCCCCCCCCCCCTCCCAGGGCTTAGAATACTTACATTCAGTTACCAGATGGACTACTTGCTGTTCCCCTACATACAGGGCCCAATGTTGGCAAGAAGAACGGAATATCTCAATAATGTCCCCTGGTTTTAATTCCTCCTGGAAGACACAAAGAGTCCCAACTCAGTGGCCATTGCTACCCAATCTGTCCTCTTCCTACAGGTAGACCAAACCCGGCCTTAGCGAGATCAATCCAATGGTAATCCTTGACTTACTACCCTAACTGGGACCAGGCCCAAAGGTGCTTTTTCAAATGGCGACTCGAATTTGTTTTTCCTTAAGGAAAAACAAAATTCAGGCTTTAATGGACAACTGACATCATACACATGCTCAGGGGAGTGAAATTGCGGTGTACTCTGTTCTCATCTGGCCAAATTCATCTTCAGCATCCGCCTTCTAGCGCGGTGTCTCTTCTTCCAGCTGTTTGATGCCTACCTTCTCTGCATGCCAAACATTACTGCACATATGGGGTGCACCTATCCCAATAAAGCTCTTTTCTTTGCAAAGACCGTTTTTAAAGAGACAGGCGCCTTCCCAAAAAAATATATAGGCCAAATTCACACCTTTGAATCTTTTCTATGGTGCTGTAGTACCACCTGCTGGTTGTTGGATTTACTGCAGGAGAAGGGGGGGGAAATCCCAAAGAGGGGAGGGAAAGAAAAAAAAAGCTGTGGCTGAAATTTTTCTAGACAAAAAAATTCCTCTCAATAACCCTGACAGGTAGACTATGCTGGGAGAGAGGGTTTGATTCCATGCCATCCCGATCTCTCAGTGACCAACTGGAAAGACACATATAAGCGTCTCTTAAATCCAAGAGGTTTTGAGGTCTACAGACACAGAATAGAATAGGAGCTGGAAGGGACCTTGGAGGTCATCTAGTCCAGCCCCCCCCCCCCGGTCAAGCAGGAGAACCTGAGACAAGTGACTGTCCAGTCTCTTCCCAAACCGTTCACTGCAACAGTAAATAAATTTTTAAAAAGCACAAAAGTTAATAGGTCACTAACTAAATCTAGCATTCTATGGAGCACTCTTGGCTAACTGGTTAAATACACATTGACGTGGACTTGAGGCAGAGGTCACCCTGACACTAGCTCAGCTTCCAGAGAGGATTGTCCTTGCGTACAGAAACCACACCGCTAACCGCTCAGTAGTAAATTGAGGACTGCCTGTACTTCAACCAGTGTTTCTGTTCAAATGCCAGCCACTAGCAATGCAGTAACATCTGCTCAGCAGCCGGAAGGAAAGGGGGGGAATCGATCTGGCCCTTTTATAAAAGTTTTTGTCTGCTCCCCCCCCCCCTTCTCCCTGCCTTGTTCCCAGCCCCCGTTTACCGGTTCGGCTGGATTTTTAACCCTGGTTAAAAGGGCTGAGTGATTTTGCTCCTCCTCATTCATCTTGGCTAGGATGTCCTCGTGTCTTCTCAGTGCCGACTTCCTATGGGCATATCTAGAGGAGAAAAAATATATATAGAGAGAGGATCATTCCTGTTTCTTTGATGAACTGAAGCCCTTTAGTGGGATGGATCTGTGTTAGCCGAGGTCCCCTTCTTGCTTAATTCCAGTTGCTTTCCTGCAAATTTTGCCCTGCCATCTTGAGTTTTTCTTAGCGTTTTTGGACAAAACTCTTGGAGGAGGAGGAGGAGGAGGAGGAGGAGGAGGAGGAGGAGGAGGAGGAGGAGGAGGAGGAGGAGGAGGAGGAGGAGGAGGAGGATTGTGGGATCCTTGGTGCTCTCTGAGCTGGGTGGTTTTCTGGCAGACATTTCATGACCCAACTAGAGAATGTCATCAGTGCTAGAAGGGAAGGAGGTTTGCAGAGAGGAGGAGGAGGAGGAGGAGGAGGAGGAGGAGGAGGAGGAAGAAGAAGAAGAAGAAGAAGAAGAAGAAGAAGAAGAAGAAGAAGAAGAAGAAGAAGAAGAAGAAGAAGAAGAAGAAGAAGAAAGAGAGGAAAGAAGGAGGAGGAAGGAGAAAAGGAAGGAGGAGGAGAAGGAGAGGAGGAGGAGAAGGAGAGGAGGAGGAGGAAGAAGGAGAAAAGGAAGAAGAAGAGAGGAAGGAGAAGGAGGAAGGAGAAAAGGAAAGAGGAGAAGGAGAAAAGGAGGAGGAGGAGGAGGAGGAGGAGGAGGAGGGAGAAAAGGAAGGAGAAGGAGAAGGAGAGGAGGAGGAGGAAGAAAAGGAAGGAGGAGGAGGAGGAGAAGGAAAACAAGACATAAGGAGTTCTAGTCCCGCCTTAGGCACAACAGCCAACTGTTCCCTACCTTGAGCTATTTAGATATTTATACAAATAATAAAAGCAGGATAAAACAAAATAAGATGATGATGATTGGGGTGGGAATGCCCATGGAAACAGCGGAGCATCATGCTGGGGTGTCAGGTAAAGAAATCTTCACTCTCCTTTGGCACAATCCTCTCTCCACTCACCTGCAGCACCCCTGGCCTTCCCCCCCCCCCCCCACATTCAACCCCAAAGGGAGTCATTACAAAGAAAGACCTTCCAGCTCTTTCACAGCCACAATTCCCCCCTCCACAGCTAAACCCCTCTTTCCCCCCCCCCCACGCCTTGCTCTCCCCAAAGAGAAATCCAAAAGGAATTCTCCATCAGCTTGTGCCTCTAAAGCAGAAAACCAGAAGCCTCATTCTCAGGGGAAGAAACCACCTGAGAAATGAGGGAGAGACCATGAAAATCTGCTTCTCCCTCCACGCTGGAGGACTCACAATTCAATCAGGCAACCCAACGAAACATCCAAAGACTGGAAACTCTCAATGTGGACCCAAAAAGCAAAGTTTGTAGTTTATCTCCACCGCAATGTTACCTCAGCCATGAAATCACTAAAAGGCTGTGGTTAAACCATTGTTTGCTCAGTCCCAGGGGCAGGGGACTAGCACTGGCCTACCCTATAGATGTGTTGTTTTTTTAGCAGACCTGGACAAAGCTGTTCACAGCAGCAGGCTCTTTCTCTGAGTCAGCCATACTATCCCCCTAGAATTTCAAGCAGCGTTGCCCAAAATTAGGGCAAATTAAATCCATTTATAGGATGCCTTATCACTTTTAACACAAAGCTTTTAAAGGTTTTGTTTGTTCCTTTTTAAAAAAAAAAAAAAAAAAGAGGAAATAGCAAATGAAGGGAACTGTGAATTATGGCATTTGTTTGTGAAAGCAATTTTTGCCAGCAAATTAAAAAGGCTCCCGTCAAGATCCCCTGATTTGCAAAAGCATTTAAATTTAATCAGTTGGCACAAAATGATTAATCACCCCAATTAATATGCATTTTCCTCTCCAGATTAGTTTTCTCTCTCTTGGCTTCCCACCGCCTCTTTCTCTTTTTGTCTGGGCAAAGCTACAAAAGTTGGTGAATATAGATAGCAAGGGATCCCTTTCCTTCTCCCCCTGGCCTTATGTTTCCAGGAAAAAGAATTCCTGCGTGGGTGGAAGAATTAGGAATTTGGAATCTCCCGGCCCATCCTCCCGGCCCATCATTCTGTGCCATAGAGAGCTTTGGACTGTTTCTTGGTAACTTTCCAATGGGTGGACTGCAATTCCCAGAATCCCCCCAGCCAACATCCTTTAAGATGGGTGAACTTCAACCCTCAGAACTGGAGAGGAAGGAAGGAAGGAAGGAAGGAAGGAAGGAAGGAAGGAAGGAAGGAAGGAGGGAGGGAGGGAGGGAGAGGTAGAAGGAAGGAAGGAAGGTAGGTAGGAAGGACAGGGAGGGAAGAAAGGAAGGACAGCAAAGAAAGGAAGGTAGGAGAGAAGGAAGGAAAGGAAGGAAGGAAGGAAGGAAGGAAGGAAGGAAGGAAGGAAGGAAGGAAAAGGACAGAGAGGAAAGGAAAGAAGGAAGGAGAGAAGAAAGGAAGGAAGGAAGGAGAAATGGGAGGGAGGGAGGGAGGGAGGGAGGGAGGGAGGAAGGAAGGAAGGAAGGAAGGAAGGAAGGAAGGAAGGAAGGAAGGAAGGAAGGAAGGAAGGAAGGAAGGAAGCCACTGAAATTTGGCCATGTTGTCACTGAATCTCCAAAGTGGCCAATTGGGGCTGGGGGTTTTTGACTTTTTTTTCTCACCTGAACCCCAAATGAAGAAAGAGGAACTGGCCAAGAAGACCCCCAAATGCACCCCACCTTGCTCTCCTGGCTGGCCCAGGTCTGGTTCACCCCAGCCCCCAGCCTGGCTCTAGCAGAGCAGAAGGGAAAACGGAGGCACCCATCCAGCCAGCTTCCCTCCCACCCAGCGCTGGTACCTGCAATGGGCGCTCACTTTTTTTCCTGTGGCAAATGAACTCACCTCCCATTTCCTGGCTGGTGCTTAGAGTGACATAATAGGACAGGTGCCACCTCACCTGTTACCGAGTAACCAGGGAAGACTCTGATGTCTGAACAAGTGAATGGGTTGGGTAAGACAGGGTTTCTCAAGCTGCTCTCCCTACTCCAAAGTGTCTCAAACTTTACATCCCTTGGAGACTTTTTTTTAAAAAATCAGGTGGTTAATTTTATCATATTATTATTATTTTGCAGATTATTCGGAGGTCCCTCGACACAGCTCCCAAATACCAGGGACAGTTGCAAAATATAATTTCATCCTTCCTGTTTTCCTTGCCACCCAACCTCCCCAACTAGAGCTGGTCCTCTACTTACGACCACAGGCTTTAAGGTGGGTGGACTGCAATTGCCAGATTCCAACCCCCCCCCAAGCCAGCATGCTTTAAGATGGACCAGAATTTCCATTGCTGAGCAAGACGGTCGTTAAATGAGTCACATTTGATGGCCTTTTTGCCAGAGTTAAGCAAATCACTGCGGTTGCTAAATGAATCACACAGTCATTAAGCAGACTTGGCTTCGTCTACTGACTGCTTGTCAGAAGCCAGCTGGGAGGGTCACAAATGATGATCACATAAGCTCAGGATGTTTTATTTTGTTTATTTATTATGGAATTTATTTGCCCTCCCATCTCGTGTCTAAAAACTCTGGACAGCTTACAACATGGTGCAACCGTTATAAATATACAGTAAGTCATGGTTCCAACAAATGAAACTCTTCAAAGAACTTCGAGGCATTGTTTACCTTAAAGAATCTTTATTAGAGAAGCATAGCTTCGGCACTAACACAATGGAAGCCAAAAAGTGAATTCCCCTCCCCTGAGCCCATAGTATCAAAGCACAATTCCCTCCTCCAATTAACAGTCATAAATCACATTCTCCAATTAGTTTGAAATGCAGGCTCCCCCTCCAGTTCTCCAGCCACCAATTCTTATCATTTCTTATTTCAATAACCTTGGTTCTCACACTAGGTTCAGTATTGTTATGTCTAGCTAAATTCTCATGCACATTCCTCCTCCCCCCAGCATCATCTAACTCTAACTCTAAGAGTAAAACATAAGAAGAAAGTGGTTGTATCTCCATCTGTTGTCAAAGCAAAAACATCCGATGTTAGCACATTAACATAGTAATTTCCAGATGCCCAAATTTTAATTGCTTGACCGTGGGGATGCTGCAGTGGTTAGAATCACCTGGATGTGTCATAGGTTACTTTTTTCAGTGCCGCTGTAACTACAAACCGTCGCTAAATGAATGATTGTAAGTTAAATTGTGTGATTGTGACAAACCTCCAGTTTGGAGCATCCACAACTTCTGTTCTCACTGCCAGGAAATATCTCCTTAATTCCAGGCTAGTTCTTTCCTTGATCAGTTTCCATCCGTTGCTTCTTATCCTGCCTTCTGGTGCTTTGGAGAATAAGTTGACCCCCTCTTCTGTGTCGGAAGCCTCTTAGATATTGGAAGACTGCTATTATGTCACCCCTAGTCCTTCTCTTCGTTAGATTAGAAGTATCCAATTCCTGCAACCGTTCTTCATATGTTTTAGTCTCCAGGCCTCTAAACATCTTAGTTGCTCTTCTCCACATTTTTTTCCAAAGTACAGTATTGTTTTTCTGCTGGCATGGATTTGTGCCACACTTTTTCTCTGGATGTCTGTGCCCTTTATAACAGACTTGCGCCCTAGATGGTGATTTGTTCCCAAAACAGGAAAATGGGATGAGCGTTAATCTCTTGCTAGCAATAAAGCCCAGTAAATAATGTCTTATTTATGAATTCATCTTTGCAGTCTTGTCCTTTCTGTTCCCAAACAAAGCCTTCCAGGCATCTCACAAAGTTAATTTTTAAAAATGAAAGGGAGCTACAAAGAGTGATAACACACAAGCCGTATAATAACTTGGAGCGCACTGTATTAATCATATATCTAAACAAGATAATGTTTTATTTAAAAATATAGTGACAAGCTATAAGAGAGTGGAGGGGAAGCAACTTATTCCATCAGGGAATTAGAATTTGGGGGCCACAACTGGGAAGATTGGCCCGCCCTCAAACCACCATCTGCAATTCTCTTTTTGAGGACTGTTTTGAAAACAGGTTCAAATAAAACCAAATCTTTTTTCTTTCTTACCTACCTCTACGCCAGCTGTTGGCATATTAAAAGTTCCTATGGTTACATGGGCAAATAAAACTAAAATCATGTTTTAGTGACCTCATCTGCCATTGGTCTTCTTTTAATTCAGAAATCCAGTTTCTCTGAGGTTTCAACTTTACAATAGCCAACTTTTAAAATGTCATTCTACAGAGCAGTGTTTTTCAACCTGAGCAACTTTAAAATGTGTAGATTTTAACTCCCAGAATTCTCCTGCTAGCTTGATTTAAGATGGGTGGACTTCAGCTCCCAGAATTCCCTGGCCAATATGCTTGAAGATGGGTGAATTTTAACTCCCAGAATACCCCAGCTAGCTAGCCTGCAGGATTCTGGGAGTTGAAGTCCACATACTTTAAAATGATCAAGGTTGAGAAACATTGATACAGAGGGGAAACGATGGAAAAAGCACCAGAAATAAATTATCACTGAAAATTATCCATTTAAGTCAGAGAATAACAGAGACACTTACTAAAGTTTCCTGAGATGGATTCAGGTTGCCAATAACAAAACCTCAAGAGGTTTTCCAAATCTTCCTTCGAAAAGAGAGATGGGCTCAGATGTAAAATATCCAGACTGGAAAAGAATCTCTGCTTTCTTTATTCTGATTCCAGAGGTACAATTTGGATAGAGTCGTTCAAATGTGAAATCAGCTAATTGCAAACGTCTCTCCGTGGGTTTAAATGAAGGTTTATAATAAAGATGGGATTTTACGAGTGGAGGCACAGACCAAGACACACACCCCCTCCTCAAGGGAAAGGAGAAGGGGGCTTTCTTGATAACCCCCTCAGAAACCAGAGCAGGATTCCCATGCACTGAATTTTTTTTTCCCATCCGTAAATCCTTGCAGCTGGCACTGAACAAGAAATGATGTGATTCTCAATCAAACATGTTCTCGGCACAATATCCTGACCTTTTTCAAGGTTTCTAGAGACTATTAGATTGGGAAATGTTGGAACAGCCTGGCAGAGAAGCAAGTATCGAAATATGCCCGCCTGGCACTTGGCTTTTAATTCTCACGTCCTGCAATCAATGTTTTTTTGTCTCAGAAGCAGGAGCAGAGAGCAGGCGGACCAAGTCCACAGAACAAAATAAAAGGTTACGGAGAAGCCCAAGGACAAAATTAACCCTTGTCCTGTTGTTGTAGTACAACAACGGGCTGTTGATAAAGAAAGCCATTGGAGCTGCAGAGAAGAGACATTGACAGGTGGTCCTCAACTTATGACCAGGAAAAGACCTGGCTGCTTCAATAAGTTGCATACAGGAAGAGACCTAGCTGCTACAGTTGTTAAGGGAATCACTGCAGTTATTAAGTCAGTAACACAGTTGTAAAGGGAACGCCTCTTCCCCATGGTGTTTGTTTGTCAGAAGGTCGCCAAAGGAGATCACGTGATACCCACGGGACAATGCAACCGTCATAAATATGAATCAGTTGGCAAGCTTCTGAATTTTGATCACATGACTGTGAGGATGCTACCGTAGTCATAAGTGTAAAAACAGACATAAGTCGCTTCATTCAGTGCTGCCGTAACTCTGAACGATCACTAAATAAATGGTTACAAGTCAAGAACTACCTTCAAAAGCTGTTGTTGATGAATTGACTTTTTCATAAAACAAAAAAATAAAAGGTCCGTCTTGAAGAGTCAGCCAGAAGGCAGAAGAGTTGGAGATGGAGATCATAGTGATGGCTGAGGTCCTCTTGAAGACCTTTTTGAGAAGATTCCTTCACCTTGGTCTTCTCGTTGCATTCTTGCAAAGTTA
The DNA here is from genome assembly GCF_016545835.1 of Crotalus tigris. Classification (NCBI taxonomy): domain Eukaryota; kingdom Metazoa; phylum Chordata; class Lepidosauria; order Squamata; family Viperidae; genus Crotalus; species Crotalus tigris. Next base: position 161,887 of record NW_024097591.1, read on the forward strand.
AATGAAAGATATAATGGGAACGGCAGCCCCGCTGTGCTGCAAATTAAGCCCTGGTTCTTTGTTTTCCTTGCAAAGTGATGGAAAGTGGTTCCTCCAGACATCCCAGACTTAAACCCTGTGACCAAGAACAGCGCCAAATCCACAAACCCCCACCCCAAAGCCCCCGTAATAATTCACAGCTCCTTCAAAAAGCAACCAGGCTCATAAACCTCAAAGCTTTTATTTGCGTGTTTCCTCACGTCAAGTATAAAACATATTTTAAAAGAGCAGTTTGTTTTCAGGAAAAAATAAATAAAACCTTCCCCTCACCACAAAAGAGGCAGATCTATTTTTTTTTTTTTTTTGGCGCGGAAATAGGATGTCTTGTTATGCTGTTGGCGTGGATATTTTTTAATCACTGGTCCTGCATTTCTAGCTAGCATATAAAAAGCGACTAACTTTGAAATGTTATTTGTTCAAGATTTTACCTCCCGTTGCCCTTGCAGGGAACGACGGAATTGTCTGAAATGCATAGCAGAGAGGGATAGATATATATCCGTAAGGATTCTCACTTCAGCCACACCGGGGTGGGAAAAACTCAAACAAACTTTATTTATTTACTAAATTCATGTAAAATAGATATAATTTATTAAATTCATATTTAAATTTATTTTAAAGGTGTGCGTTAGTATCATGAGTAAGCATTCTCCGGGGCTAAACAACTAATCATGGTGGGAAAATAATTTAGCCACTCATCTCACGAGAAGCATCGTCCACCAGACTTAGTTTGCTACATGCGTTGGGGGGGGAAAGTACGGGGAAAAGTACGCTGCTAAAAGTTGCATACACACAGTGGAAGTTGCAGTTATGGAGAAAGCTTCCACTGGAGATAGAGGTGACCCCTTTTTTTCAAGTCTCATGTCAAAAAAAAAAAAATCTGTTGAAGAAGGAAAATTGTAACCCAATGCAGGGTTTTTCAAACTATGTCCTGTGAAACCCTGGAAGGGAGTCCATGAAAATTTGATAGGCTTCAATTCAGACCCAATAGATTTCGTATCGCGAGAGCTTTGCCTCTTGACCAGAAATTCAAGGATATACAGTGTATATTTTTAAATTAGCTAGCAGCTTCTGCAGCTTGAAATGAATTTGTAATAACTTTGGAGGAGATTCACGTCTCAAAGCATCTCTATACAGTACACTTAGTCCCCGACTTACAAACAGAACTGAGCCCCAATTTTCCATGGGTCAGTGAGACATCGGTGAAGTGAGTTTTGCCCCATTTTGCCAAAGCTGTTAAGTGAATCACTGCAGTTGTTGAATTAGTAACACAGATGTTAAGTGAATCTGGCTTCCTGTGTTGACTTTGCTGGTCAGAAGGTCAAAAAAAGAGATCACCTGAGCCCGGGACGCTGCAGCCGTCATAAATATGAGTCAGTTGACAAACAGCTGAATTTTGATCACGTGACCACGGGGATGCTGCAACGGTTGTGTGAAAAAACGGTCCTAAGTCACTTTTTTCAAATGCTGTTATAATTCTGGGCACTAAACTGTTGTAAGTCAAGGACTATCTGTATCTACAGAGCGGACAGCCTGAAATCTAAAAGACCACTTCTAGCCAATCCTAAAGCCTTAATTCTCCGGAATTTGATGCTAAACTGTATTTTTAAAAGACACAGCAAAATTATATTGGCGATCAGGTGTGTTAATTAGGTGGAAATAAATTACAGTATTGCCCACTGAAATTAAATCCAACCCTGGAAGTTTTTAAGAAGAGACTGGACAGCCGTTTGTCTGAAATGGGATAGGGTTTCCTGCCTGAGCAGGGGGTTGGAGTAGATGGCCTCCAAGGTCCCTTCCAACATTATTATTATTATTATTAAATCAGATTTAGCTATAATCCCGGCTCTGCCTAATTCCTTGACCTTCAATGCACTACCAACTCCACCATCTGTCTGAAGCTTATCCCAGAATAAAGGGAGGCCAAATGCAAGCCTTAATCTGATCGAAGTTGGTTAATGTTAGCCTTTCCTGGAGGAAAGCAAAATCCATTCACCCTGGATTAAGGGAAGAGCTGCTCAACCCGTCTGTGACGCAAACAAAGCTATGGACGTTAAACTCCCGCCTGGCCGTCAAGGAGATGGATTTAGAGAAATGGCTGCAAATAACTTTTTCTCTCCTCAAAGAGATGATCCAGTTTGTAGAAACGTAGCACACACAAACACACGCATGAAGGCACACAAACACCAACGAGACGGACAGCTCTGAGAGAATCTGCTTTTTCCTCATTATTGGTTCTGCTGCTTTTTTCTCCTGACCATGGCCGTGCCGACGCCAACGAACAAGCCAGCCAGGCCCGCGATGGTCGCCCCCACAAAAAAGTCCCGGACCTGTGAAGCGAAAAGAAAGATAAGGCACAAAGATTTTCCTTCCTTGCAAGAAAAGTCACATATTCTCCTCAGTTCCATTCAATCCACCCCACCTGCCGTGTTCCTGATGGGCTAATATGTCAGAAGTGATTGGCAATTTGTCAATCGGTCGGGGGGGGGGGAGAGAGAGAGAAAACAGCTGGAATTATGGGGAAGGGTCTGATCTGTACGGGTCTGGGGTGCTGCAGACATCGCTTTGTTCCCCAAAAGAGGATTTTTCTTCTTATTGCAAGTCCCCAACTTACAACCAAAATGGAGCCCAAAATTTCCACTGCTAAGGAAGAGGGTTGTTAAGAGGGGAATGGGGGCTTATTATTTTATTATTTTTCTTATTGTTATTTTTACTTCTTTTATAGGGTGTTTTTACATCCGTGTAAGCCGCCATATAAATATTCTAAAATAAATGAGTTTTGTCTCATTTCACGACTGTTCTGGCCACAGCAAAGGGTTGGACTAGATGACCTCCAAGGTCCTTTCCAACTCTATTATTCTGCAAATAGAATAAACTGTTAAGTGAACCAAGTAACACGGTGGTGAAACAAGTCTGGCTTCCCCATTGACTTTGCTTGTCAGAAGGTCACCCAAAGGGATCACGTGATCCCCGGGACACTGCAACTGTCTTAGGTACATGCCAGTTGCCAAGTGTCTGGATTTTGATCACGTGGCCGTGGGGATGCTGCAAGAGTTTTAGGTGCGGAAAAGAGTCATCACTCCCTTTTTTTTCCAGTGCCGTTGTAACTTGGAACGGTCACTAAACGAATGGCTGCAAAGAGAGGACTGCTTGTGTAAAAGATGCTTCATAGGGCAAACCCAGGGAAGTTAAAAAGAGGCGTTTGCACACCAGAGCTCTCCCAAGGCTTATGAATTGGCCAAAAAAAAAAAAAAAACCCACCCCAATTTTGTACAGAAAAGCTCAAAATGACGCTCTTACTTGATCGCTCCTGGCCACACCATAGCGCAACTCCGTGACAAAGTGTTCACAGTTCTCACTGGTGATTTTATATTCCAGTTCTTGCCCCACCTTCTCTTCAGCCAGCTGGATAATCTTTTGAACAGGCAAGGGGGTATATTTGGAATCGTGTTTGTTGTTGACCCGGTATCGGTCATTGCCCACCACTTCCAAGAGCCGTTCCTTCTTCACCAAGGCCTTGTTGGTGAGGGTGGACATAAGGCTGGCGCAACCTGCTCCAGCCAGTTCACCTTTAGGGGGGAAAGGAAGAGTCAGACGATCCTTTATGGAGAGCCAATATGATCTAGTGCGGACTTGTGGACTTCAACTCCCAGAATTCCCCAGCCAGCCAAGCTGGCTGGGGAATTCTGGGAGTTGAAGTCCACAGGTCTTAAAGTTGCCAAGGTTGGATAACCCTGTCCTAGATATTAGATGTTCTCTGGACACCCTTCTGATATGTAGACTTAATTCTTAGTTCTTTGCTAAGAATTCTGGGAGTCGAAGTCCATGGGTCTTAAAGTTCCCAAGGTGGAATGCCCTTGAAAGTGTTTAAGACATCAGGCCAGAAACCAGGAGTCTGTGAGTTCTAGTCCCGCCTTAAGTATGAAAGCCAGCTGGCTGACTTTGGGCCAATCACCAGGAGTCTGTGAGTTCTAGTCCTGCCTTAAGTATGAAAGCCAACTGGCTGACTTTGGGCCAATCACCAGGAGTCTGTGAGTTCTAGTCCCTCCTTAAGTATAAAAGCCAATGTAACAATTATTAAATGCATTTTTATAAGTTGAGGACTACCTGTATCCTGGCCAACATTGCTAATTTCTCAGGGTTAGAATCATGGCTAAAATGCAGAGGTGCATGCCAAGCTGGACGTTTTGCCTGGTCATTTGGTCACCCATCCAACAGAGCCTTCCTTACTTGGTGGAGCAAGATGGATCACGTAGCCATTCCCCACGTAGATTGCCCAGTGCTGGTAGGCCAAGCGGAAGATTTCTATCAAGTCCCCAAGCTCCAGATCAACCTGTGGATAAAAGAAGACGATCAAGAGCCAAGAATTGGGATGGCACGTCAAGTTCCAATTAAGAAGGTGTATTGCTCAACAAACTAACCAAGGAGAGAAGCAACCTAGAACTAAGAAGGAAATTCCCAACAGTGAGAAACAATTAACTAGTGGAACAAACTAGCCTTCGGAAATTGTGGGTGCCCCATCCCTGGAGGCTTCTAAGAAATAGGAGCCATTTATTAGAAATAATATAGTGAGGGCAGGGGGCTGGACTAGGTGACCTCCAAGGTCCTTTCCAACTGTGTTACTGTTATTAGTCAACAATACTAAACTAGAGAAGGGTCAGTGGAAATCAAGACAGATTGGAGTTAAACAATTCTTGGGAACGCCATGACTCTAGGCTGATGACGTGCTTAACGCCACCCTCCCCAGCTCTGCCTGCTCTTCTCCTACTTAGACCAAAGAAAACACATTCATGCAAAACAGACAGAAAACCCAACGGTTTAAAAATAAACCTTCCAGCTAAGGCAATTTGAGAAAGAAAGCAACATCTATAAGAATTAAAAAACAAAAAGCTCGGTCACCAGATAATCCAGGCTAAAGAAGGAGCTTTCCAGAACAGTGGACAAATGTTTCTTTTATGAAAAGGGCTGCTGCTTTGGGCGCTGACGGAGACGCACTGAAAACCCATTGTTCCTTAGCATTGCAAATTGTTGTTCCATTGTAGGAACATTTTTTTTCCTTTCTCTTTACACGCTTTGCAGATTGTTTTTCCCCATAAAACGGAGAACGTGCTCCCATCAACAATTATTTTAACAGTCTCTTGAAGGATCCTAAGTGTTCGTGAAGGATTTTTGCAGCCCTTATCTGTAAGAAATGGCCTTTCCCCTAGCCACACAACCCCCGTATGCAACCGACAATTGTTGTGGCTCTTGTTGTGCTTGTTATTACAGATGCTGAATCAATTCCAAGGCTTCTCCCGTGTCCTGCAGGGATCTTTCGTGTTATTGATTAGTTTTTCCAGCAATTCATTATTTACAACCTGCTAATCCGAAGGAGCACATCATATTAAGTATATAGAATCAGATTCCCCAATTGTGGCTAAAGGTTAGTGTTTCGAAATGTTTGAGCAATCAATTATAAATCCGATGCTCGGGGCCTTTTCATTTAATGAAGGAAAATAATGTGTAAAACTAACCTTAGGAGATATGTGCACACATGCATACAAATATTCTGCTCAGCTCCCCAAAATGTTGGGCAAACTGTGCTACAGGTACTCCTTGAGTTACGACATCTCATCTAGTGACCGTTCAGAGTTACAACAGCACTGAAAAAAAGTGACTTAGGACCATTTTTCACACTTATGACCACTGCAGCCTCCCCACGGTCATGTGATCAAAATTCAGAGGCTTGGCAACTGACTCACATTTACGATGTTTGCCGTGTCCTGGGATCACACAATCCCCTTTTGTGACCTTTGGACAAGCAAAGTCAATGGGGGGGGGAGCCGGATTCACTTAACAACCAGGTTACTAACTTGAGAACTGCAGTGGCAAGAAAGGTTGTAAAATAGGGCAAAGCAAATGTCTCACTTAGTAACAAAAAAACCTGGGGCTCAACTGTGGTCGTAAGTCAAGGACTACCTGCGCTGCAGTCGGAGGAGTCCGCTTGCCGAATTGAAGACTGTACCGAGAGTCTTCAGCCTTCAAGCGTTCATTTAGCGACCGTTACAACAGCCCTGAGAAAGTGACTTACAACTAGTCCTCGCTCTTACAACCGTTGCTGCACCCCCATGGTCACATGATCAAAATTCAGGCACTTGGCAACCAGCATGACAGTGAGAACAATTAACCAGTGGAACAACTGGCCTCCAGAAGCGGTGAATGCTCCAACACCGGAAGTTTTTAAGAAGAGACTGGACAGCCATTTGTTTGAAATGGTACTATAGGGTTTCCTGCCTGAGCAGGGGGTTGGGCTAGATGACCTCCAAGGTCCCTTCCAACATCATCATCATCATCATCATCATTATTATTATTATTATTATTATTGCAGCAGCCTGATGTGATCAGCCACCTTCCGACACACCATGAGGAATGGATGATTCATTTAACAATATATATATATATATATATATATTTTATAGAATTAGGAATAGGATGGGGTTGGGGGTTAGGATTTTTTAAAATAACATCCTTAATATTTAGCAAACAGCATGTTGTCTGGGTTCATGCATTTTTTAAAAAAACGAATAGTTATTAATTATCATAAACAATATGTTAATTAATCGTTCGATAATCTTCTTCTTACTAGTATATATTCAATGTTACATATCATGTTCCTTTCTCTCTAATTCGTTTTTCTAGCCATTGATAAAAATTATCCCATGTTCTAAAATACACTGAATCTTCTTTCTCCTTTATCCTTAAGGCCAATCTATCCATTTCTGCACACTCTAAAATTTTCTTAATTAATTCTTCTTCACTTGGTCAATTTTCATTTTCCCAATGTTGGGCAAATACAAGTCTTGCTGCAGTTAGTACATGTAAAATTAAATATATACAGTGTAAGAAAGTCCAGTCTCCTTTTGAAAAGCACTTTTGGGGCAATCGTGACCTGGATGATTGAGCATCTCCATAGTTATTTAGATAAGGTTATTTTCCATGGTTCAGAGTCCACCAGATAGTTACTATCTGCTTCCCTTTGGCAAACATTACATAATGAAACTGGAAGAATGTCACAACTTTGTCTAAGTCTAAGTCCAGTTCACACACACACATACAAACGCACTAATACTTCCATAAATGACAGCCCACACCATGCCAACAAAGCAGGACTTTGGAACAGCCAAAGCTTCAGATACTCAAACACCTAAGGCAACCTAAAAAACTCATTTGTATGCTAAAGAGCACACACAAACACTGCTTCTGTTCAGCCTCCAGTTTTCCCTTGCTGCAGCACTGCTGCCCATAAAAAGCCCCAAATCTGTGGGAAGAAATGGCTGCATTCACACATTGTCTTTCATTTGGTTTCTGAACGGTCTCCCCGTTTTCTGCATCATAAGTGTGAAAAATGGCCATAAGTCCATTTTTTTCAGTACCGTTGTAACTTTGAATGGTCCCTAAATGAACTGTTGTAAGTTGAGGACCACCTTTATCTTGATTTTGTTCAGGTGGATCCATCTTTTTCAGGGCAACTGCATTCCTAGAAGTTGGATCTGCATGATCTGTTTGGTTGTGGTTATTAAAAGGGGCCCATTTTAATTGCTATTCTTCTAGAACACTGAATGGTAATAAATTAACCCAAGCTGCTTGGTTTGACCAGATCTAATCAATCTACCCAAATCTTTAATTAAAACAAATCTAACTAACCCATCTAAGCAAAACTATAGCCCTGTATTGTGTGAATCCTGTTTTGACCTGACTCACTTTGTATAAACTGAACCGTTCCTTCTTCCCTTCCCTACAACATAACACAAGCAATAAGGATCTTATTCCATACTTCCAACGAAGGAAATCGCAGAATCTTATTCCATATTTCCAGCAAAGCAAAACACAGGTGTTTATGACATCTGCGCAAATCCCCATGGCACATACTTATGCACACAAGACAAAAGTTCCAGGTATTGTTTTTCCAAATATTTTCATGTGATATGCCTTCTGCCCAGCCTCCTTTAAAATGCAGTTTTAAATAGTTTGAATACCAGAAAACGGTTGTTTAAAAAAACAACTAAGGTACCCAATTGAACATCCATCGTAATAATGAACAACCTTAAGTGAGCTGGGTAAAAAGTTACTTTTTAAAAATCCTATTGATTTTACTGGCTTTTATGGGAAACAGAAAGAGAAAATTCTCTTATGCTTAGTGGAATGTTTGGATGTAACAGCTGTAGGTAAGAAACATGCTTGCAAATTGGCAAAAATATTTGTGCAATTCTCTTTCATGAATTTCATAAACTTTAAAAGGAAACAAGAACAAAGCAAAAGCAAACTGACAAGGAAAAAAAACTGCATATAAAGGAATAAATAAAAAGCATACACATAGATGATGACCCCCCTCCGGTTGAATACTGATAAATATATTTCAAGAATTGTAGTTTCCCCCCCCCCTTGCAAAGCAGGTCCACAATTTATGAACTTCTGATTTTTACACAATTTCTGTTTGTTCAAATAACCCCTCCCTGCCTTTTGCTCACTTACCTCGTCCATGCTGGCTATCCACTGTTTGTATCTGTGCTCACTGCAGCTTTGAGCTTCTCAGCAACACAGGACACACACCAAACCCCCCCACACACAAACACTGTGTCCTTTTGGAAGCTGCCTGAACAGAACTAACAATTTGGAATAGACAGGATGCAAAATGAAAGTGGGAGAGCTGAGTCTGCTCTGAAAAGCATCACATGGAAAAAATTATGCAGTCTAGTCAGGGACAGCTGGCCAATCAAGAAAAATATCTGTGTCACGGATGTGTGGGTTTTTCTCGGTATCAAATGTCAGTCCCTAAACCAGCAACGTTCAACCATTGACTCCAGTTAACCAGGAAAAAACTAATAAACTTCATGCTTCCTATTGGCACCTGGATTAGAAGTTTAGCCTGCCAAAAAAACCAACCAGTTTCTATTTTGCTTATTATACATGTAGTCCTCAACTTACGACAGAGTTGGAACTAGAATTTCCATTGCTAAGAAAAAAGCGATTGTTAAGGGATTCACACCCGGTTCGATGACCTTTGCCCCTGGTTGTTAAGTAAATCACTGGGGTGAAGGGAACCATGCAGTTGTTAAGTGAATCGTGAGGCAGTGTCATGTATTTATGATGGTCGCAATGTCCTGGGGTCATGCAATCCCCTTTTGCGAACTTCTGTCAATCAATGTCAGTGGGGAAGCCAGATTCACTTAACAACCAGGTTACTAACTTAACAAGTGCAGCGATTCACTTAACAACCGTGGAGGCAAGGTCGTAAAATGGGGCAAAACTCACTTAACAGCTTAGTAATGGAAATTTTGAGCTGAATTGTCCAGGACTAAATGTACAGTTATAGACCAGCATAATAAAATAATGTGGGTCACTTTGGTGGAAAAAAGCAGAAAAGAGATACAGGATGTTCTGCAGTCTACACAATCTTTCTGGATTCATTTATTTAATTTGATAACTTACCAGATTGGAAAGTTTTGCTTTGATGGTTTTAGGAATGGAGCTCTTCTGGTGCTCCATATCACCATGTGCTACCGAACAACCACGACCTGAGATCAAACCAACATGTCAATACTTCTGATAAGCCCGGAAGAGTCACACCAATTTGAACCTCTATCCCTTCCAAGCATCTCTATCTGTTCTAAAGCTTTCTCAGAATACTTTCCAGAAGCATAAAGCAAAAAAGGCAATCACAACTGAAAAAGACACAATGGGAAAGGTATAAAAGAAAAGGAAATCTTTTTGAGTGCTTCTTAAGCACTCTTTTTGGTCAAAGCCAACAAATCATGGTTTGATTATTGTGGGCCATCCAGAGTTATTGAGAGTTGGGCGGCATACAAGTTTAATAAATTATCATTATTATAATTCTTCAGCCAAGCAAGAGAAACTTCCAGCATTAATATCTATCTGCTAACCAAATCTTAAGCTGCCTTTTGTAAACAGAAGCTCTTTCAAATGTTTTCAGATCCATTCTCAAAACACAAGCAGCCCAAACAGAAATCCAAACATAACAATATTTTTAAAAGGGCTGTGAAATAAAAATAGCTAAAAAAAAAATTAAAAAAAAACAGGAAGAGGACTAGAATTAAAAAAAAAAAAAGCCCATTCCACAGCCAAAAATAAAGAAAAATGAAAAAGGTGCTGAATCTACCAGTATTTTGACCATGTTTTTTATTAAATAAAACAACTAATAAAACAGGGGTTTTTTTAATTAAGTAAATAAATCAATCAAGAATGCTTCTCTTGACCTGCAGGTGTTATCTGGAATTTATGATTAGCAGTTCAAAAAGATAATATTAGTGCTTTTAATATGGCTGCCTACCTCTCTTTTCCTAACTTCAGGAAAATATCTTTTTTTTCCCCTTAGCCAAGCCCCCCCCCTTTTTTGGTATGCAAGAACTTATCTTTCCTAAGAGAATAAACAATAGGGAGCACATTCTGAAAAGCCCTTGAATGCACTTGCAGGTTTTAAGAAAGATACAAACTCAGCTGGAGAAGAGTCACATCATTCATAAATTTGCCTCTTGGGGAATCCAATCCAGAATCCACGTTTTCTCTTGTTCGTCGACAATGTCTTTTATTAGTGGATCAATTGCTTTATGACCCGGCACACCTACTCAAGGCAAGCAGTCCTCCACTTACAACAGTTCATATAGTGACCGTTTCAAAGCTACAATGGCCTTGAAAAAAGTGACTTAGGACCGGTTTTCACATTCACGGCCGCTGCAGGTCACGTGATTGAAATCCGGACGCTTGGCAACTGACTCATAGTTATGACGGTCGCAGCGTCCCAGGGGAGGGTCACGTAACCCCCTTCTGGGACCTTCTGACAAGCAAAGTCAAGAGAGGAGCCAGATTCTGCTTTACAACCGTGTCCCTAACTTAAGAACTGCAGTGGTTCACTTAACAACGGGGCAAGAAAAGTCATAAAATGGGGCAAAATTCACTTAACAACAGAAATGTTAGGCTCAATTCAGGCCGTAAGTCAAAGACTGTCTGTATATGGTTTACTTATTTCTGTACCCCATTTTAAAAAAAACCAGTCAGCCCTCTCCCTTAATAAATGCTTGTTGCTTTGCCTGAATTACTTAGTGGTTTATATTTGTAAATAGGCTAAGAAGCCCTTTTTGCAAATGTAAAAAAAGTCTCCCTGTCTCTCAAATTCAGGGCTATGTTCTCATCGGCGCCACACCAAACTCGGGGTGCCTGAATTTTGCAGGGCACGCAGGTGCGCCCAGTTGCACGGAGGCTATACCTTTGGAAAACAAAGTCTGATGCTGCAATTTCTTGCTCTTCTTCAACCCTACGGCATGGCCCGTCTTGGCAGCCCCAGAGAGTGCCTTGGTGGGCACCCCTGGCTGGTCTCCCTTGGCGTTCATGTGTGGCGCGTGGAGGAGACCGCTTCGTGCTCCTCTCATTGTGGCATGCGGAGGTCTCGCCAACTGCTTCTCGGTGACACTCAGAGTTTGGGGGCCGTGTCCCCCTGAAGCTTGGGTTGGACCCACCAAAGACCTGCTGCTCTTCTGCTTGGCACTGCCTTGCTGGCAAGCCACCGGCCTTTTCCCATTGTCCTCTACCCAACACAGCTTCTTCCCAACTAAATTGGGATGCTCTGTGGGCCGGCCAACGTCCTTCTTCGAGGGGGCCTCATTGTGAGTGGGGGGCGACGTCCCTTGGGGGCCTTTGGTGGGCGGCTTGGGATCTTTCGAGCCTTCCACGACCAGCGGCTTATTTGCAGCCTGCTTCTTGCCTGTCGGCAGCCTAACAGGAACGGAGGCTGACGTCTTCATGGTGCCCCCCTTGGCCGGCAGGGTCTTGGGTGGGTGGGCAACATTCTGGCAGGATCCGCGCTCACAGAACCAAACAAAGAAGTCAGACATAGCACTAGCCAGGCTGGGTCTCCTCTCCTCTGGCCTGGCAGCTGCTGAGGGTCCCCAATGGATTATGACAAGGGTCTTCTCCTGGCAACAGGGACTTATGACCCCCTGCCCCTCCCTTTGGCTTGGCATCCCTGGATTGGACCAGGGTAGCCCCCCCCCCAGCCTTATAAAAGAAGTCAGTAAGGGTTAGTTTTGACCTGTGTCCTTAGTTGCTATGTGGTGGGCAGAAATTAAATCAGTGAAGTCAAGAGCTGCTATAAATAATTTAGAATAGAGTAGGGTAGGGTAAGGTAAGGTAAGGTAGGATAGGGTAGAGTAGAGTAGAGTAGAGTAGAGTAGAGTAGGGCAGGGCAGGGCAGGGTAGAGTAGAATGGAATAGAATAGAATAGAATAGAATAGAATAGAATAGAATAGAATAGAATAGAATAGAATACGAATAGAATACGAATGAATAGAATAGAATAGAATAGAATAGAATAGAATAGAATAGAATAGAATAGAATAGAATAGAATAGAATAGAATAGAATAGAATAGGGAAATTAGAATAGAATAGAACAGAATGCAGAAAGAATAGAATAGAATAGAATAGAATAGAATAGAATAGAATAGAATAGAATAGAATAGAATAGAATAGAAGCTGGAAGAGACCATGGAGATCTTCTAGTCTAACCTCCTACATCGAGCATTCTAGACAAATACTATAAAAAATTAAAATAATAATACAAAAGAAAATAAAAGTACCTGGAAACAGCCAAACCAATAAGCTTAGAAAAAACAAAAGTGGATTGGCCTCCCTACACACATGCAAACACACACACGCAAACACACACACGCAAACACACACACGCAAACACACAGTAAAAGGATGCCAAATTCCGGCTGCAAGTGAAGCTAAAATTCAGCAACCCAGTCCTGTTGCTTGCTGGGTGGGTTTTTTTTTTTTTCTTTGTTTTACTTAGGAAAATACACGCAGGTCCTATTTTAGAACTTTCCTGGCTGATGGAGAATCATATGCCAGCTGCTTTGCCCCCCCCCCCAAGCGCCCCCCCCCCCACAGTTCTTCCACTGCATCTCCCATTCAGAACAACTGAGAAAGAGGCGGGAGGCAGGAAATTACATTGAATTCGTCATTTTATTGGGTACAGGGCCCCATAAATAAAAGAAAAGCAAACCTTTTTCTGGCGATCAGCAAGTCAGCAGGGATTTTGACACATCAGCTGATAAAACGTAGAAAGGAGGGACAGTCAGTGGCAGCCTGGCTCCTCCCTTCTCTGTCCTTGGAGAAAAGCCAATTTTTTTCCCCTACTTCTAAAAGCAAGTGGGAGTTCAGGAGTGGCGTTGCTGCCCCCTGCTGGAGAAATGTTGGTCCACATCTGGTTACCATCTGCATGGCAATCTACGTAGAACATAGAATCATACGGTGGGAAGGGACCTTGGAGGTCTTCTAAACCAACCCCCAAGCAGGGGATCCTATAACATTCCAGACGAATCTAAAGGGGGTGTCAAACTATTCTTCAAAGCACCAGAGGGAAGGACGAGAAACAATGGTTGGAAACTGACCAAAGAGAGAAACAACCTGGAATTAAGGAGAAAGTTCCTAACAGTGAGGACAATTAACCAGTGGAACAGCTTGCTACCAGAAATCATGGGCGCTCCATCACTGGAGATTTTTAAGAAGGGACTGGACAGTCACTTGTCTGAGATGGTATAGGTTCTCTTGCTTGAGCGGGGGGCTGGACTAGAAGACCTTCAAGGTCCCTTCCAGCTTCTATTCTATTCTATTCTATTCTATTCTATTCTATTCTATTCTATTCTATTCTATTCTATTCTATTCTGACATTGTTAAAAACCACACATTAAAACTATAAAATTAAACTGATGAATAGTTTGCCAAAGACTCAGATGTCACCAACGCTGTGCCACCAACCCCAGACTAGGGGGAGGGGAAAGCTTTCCCTGTTGAATTTCTGCCACAACTCATTCACCAATGTACACTGGATCCAAACAGTAGGGGGAGGAGGTGGGGGGAGAATATAGCCCAAATTTGATAAAAATAGGGAGCAGGAAACCAAATCACACCCACTAAATCAGTGTTTTTCAATCTTGGCTCTTTTAAGACATGTGAAGTTGGGTGAGGAATTCTGGGAGTTGAAGTCCACCCATCTTCAGGTTACTAAGATTGAGAAACGCCACACATGATAACATACGTAGAAAGGGGGGGCTAATATCTCCAGGATGGGCTGCAAAGGATGAATGCAAAGAATCTTCTCCCAAAATAATTTTGCATGGATATATTTGAGAATGCTCGTAAAGCACATGGGCTTCAGCCTATATGAGGATGTAAATGGAGACCCACCTGGAAACAATTTCTAACCTCTGCAGTTCTCGATCTGCTGTTTAGAGCAGAAGTCCAAATATCTCTTCAAGGGAGATGGTAATGGGTAGAGATGAAGGTGCAGGATTAGGAGAGAGGAGACCCAGGTTCTAGACCCCTTGTGGAGAGCTGCACCCAGTGGACAGACAAGGGCATCCCTCACCCAAGTGATGTAGCCAGATGTGGAGATGACACCTTCTCTCTGGGTTGAGATATGGAATGTGGAGATGAGACATCTCCTTGGGGACATCAAATCAACATTAAATTGGATGCTGCTCAGTTCAAAGATGGAATGTTGTTATCAACAAACCTCAAGGAAAGTTCAGGGACCATTCCAGCTGACCATCAGTCTAAGCCAAGCGTCTGCAACCCTCTTGCCGAGAAGATAGAGATGGACCATCTGAGATGAAGAAGACAGACCCTCAGAGCCCGCAATGTAGCGCCCGACCAGATCAAGTCGAAACATGGTCCAAGAAAGTAGGGAGAAATTGCACCAGACATTATCTTCATTGGAAGGTAAACGTTTATTTGGAAGTTGTGACTGAAACTGGGTGTGGAGAGGAGAGCATCAAGAATAGGCTTTTGACCAACTGCTATCTCAAGGGAAAAGAAAAGAAGGCAGAGAGAGAGAGAGGCAAAGAGAGAGGGAGGAGGCAAAAGCACATCAGAGAAAGTGAATTCTTCAGGACTGTTAGTTGAAGCCAAATGTCTATGGAGATTCTCAATCATCCAAATCATAGTTGCTCCAGACGTTTTCCTTGCTACATCTTCAGAGTAGCAGGAGAGCCAAAGCTGCTGCCATGGCATACCAAACTGCTTTTTTGACCTGCAAATTGAAGAGATAGACTAGGATCAGCAAAGATCTTTTTTGATTCAAGGAAGGAACATATTACATAATCCTGAAAAACGGCCTGAATTTTCTATAGTTTGATCAGGTTTCCCGCAACCTAGAACATACCATCATCTATCATCCTCATCATTTTAGCCATTGTCTATCTGTTCTGTATCAGACAGAACAGATTGCATTGAGTCCCATCCGGGACAGACAGATAACTCAGCAGAATAAGCAAAGAATATTGCTTTCATTTCTAGGAATCCTAAACAATAACTCACTGTTATGTAGAGATATGTCCAGAAACATATTTAGCGGTATAGCTCATTCCACAGGTAATTTGATAATGGATTTTCCCCTCTTCTTCTGCATAAGCATTACATGTTGGCATAGGACCTCCAAGCCATGTGGCTAGGAGGCATGAGGCTGGATGAAAACAAAGGAACCTTTCCCAACAGGCTTGTGGCTAGGATATCCTGTAATAAACTTTGGTGGCTCCTCCCACTGACCTACTAACATGATATAGATGACTAACTAAAACTACATTACCCATAAGCCATCTCTTAAGGAGACAGCACTTAACCCAATAAATGCCAGATATTCTAACATACAGATACATGCTCTATTCAGGGTTACATATACACGATCCAGAACATTATCCACTGCAGGATGAAGGCCTCTTCCGCATATACCTTGGCCAACGGATCTCAGTGGAAGGTGATAGAATAAAGGTCTGGAGCCAAGCATGAGAACAGGCCGAGCTGAGGGAGGGAGGATAGCAGAATAACAGAGTTGGGAGGGGCCTTTGAAGTCTTCTAATGCAGCCCCCCACTTGAGCAGGAGACCTTATATCATCCTGGACAAAGGGTTGTCCAATCTCTTCTTGAACACCTCCAGCGATGGAGCATCCACAGTCTCTGGAGGCAACTTGTTCCATTGATTGTTCTCACCCTCAGGAAATTTCTCCTTAACTCCAGATTGGATCTCTCTTTAAGGATCTTCCACCTATTACTAATTGTCCTGACCTATTCAGGTGTTTTGCAGAATATGTTAACCCCCTCCCCCAATGGGCTTCGGGGCTAGTTGGACTGCAGTTCCCAGAATTCCCTGGATCCCAGAGCCAATGCAATTCTGGGAGTTGTAGTCCCAACACAACCGTAGAGCACCAAGAGAGATGAGCCTTCTCATCACTCAAGAGAAGGCAGCAGTGCTGGTTAATGCTCTTGGGATAATCCTCCCGAGACTGAGATTGCAAGAAATTTGTCTAAATGTCCAAAAACTGCACTCACTTGATCACTGCGAGCTACATCATAGCGCAGGCTGTTGGAAAAATGCTCACAATTCTCGGTGGTGATTTTATAATTCACTGTTTTGCCCTCCAGCTTCCTAGCCATAGTGACAATTTGATCTGGGGTTCGGACATTATAGATGGCGTCATGCTTGTTGCTAACACAGTAGCGATCTCTTCCGACCACATTGGACACTGGTTCTCTCTTTATCATTGCTGTATTGGCCCAGAGAGACTTCATGCTGGCAGCTCCAGCTCCAGCACATTCACCTTCAGAAGAAAGAGGGGATGTGAGAGTCAGGAAAGAAAGAGAAATGCCTACCCATAGAAGAGAATTTTTGTAGGGCTGAACTGTAGAGGACTTGGCGCTCTCTGAACGTGGTTGTTCTCTTGCAGACCCAATAGGTAACATCATCATGCTAGGAGGGGGAGGGGTTTGCAGGGAGGAGGAGGAGGAAGAGGAGGAGGACGACGACTATGGGGTCCTTAGTGCTATCATTTTTGCTTTCTTGCAGATGTTTCATTACCTAGCTAGGTAACATCATGCTAGGAGGGAGGGGGGTTGTGGAGAGGAGGAGGACGACGATGACTCTGAGGTCCTTAGTGCTCTCTCAGTTTGATTTTCTTACAGATGTTTCATTACCCACCTATTACCCATAATCCTCAGCTCACCGCCACAATTGGGACCAGAATTTTAATTTCTAATCAGGGCGGTGGTTAAGTGGATCTCTCCTGATTTTGCAAGCTCTCTTTGTCACTATTGATAAGTGAATCGTTGCCGTTCTTAAGCGAGTCACGCGGTCATTAAGCAAATCCAACGTCCCCAACCTATCTAGTCTGTCGGAAGCTGGCTGCAAAGGACACAAAGGTCAACCACAAAACCCCAGGGGCTGCAGCTGGTATAAATACATGCTGGCTGTCAAGTGCCCAAATGATTGATCACGTGACTGTGTGGATGCCATGAGGGTCCTAAGTGCTAATTTTCTGGCTTGGTCCCGCTCTTCAGATGTTCGTAGCAGCTGGCCAGAACTGAAGGCGAGGTCTATCCTAAACCACGGCCCAAGACTAATATCCAGCTCAGATACAAATATTCTGATGGAGTTTTGCGGGTCATTTGGCTAGCCCAGCCTGGGTCCCTTACTTGGTGGAGCCAGATGGATAACGTCGCCCAAACCCACATAGACGGCCCAGTGCTGGTATCCCGTCCGGAAGATCTCAATCAAGTCCCCTGGCACCAGGTCCACCTACAAGGAAAGGGAGACCAGATTGCAGTGGAGAGGAAGCAGTGAGACCCACCCACCCTGCCAGGATCAATACTAAACCTGCAAACAGATGCAGAACTCGCAAGTACCGTTAAAGCAGAACCCAAGCCTACAAGCCATCATGCATGCAACAGGGCAGGAAGTTAAAAAAAATACATAAAAGTTGCAGAATCAAAAGAACAACAGAATAACAGAGTTGGAAGCGACCTTGAAGGTCTTCTAGACCAACCCCCTAAGCGTGCTAGGAGTTGCAATCCACACCTTTTAAAACTGACAAAGATCATTATTGCACTTCTGGGTCTCTATCGACCTCCTCCAATTAAACCCGCCTTCCATTCATTTTCTTTCCTGCGACAAACTGATGCCATAAAATTAGCCCGCAAAGCTGAATTGCAGAAAAAATAATTGGATACACCCAAGGGTGGGATTCAAATATATGAAAAACCAGTTCTCTGCGTGGATGCCTCTTTCGGGGCAAAGTTCACCCTGAAAAGTACAATCCAGCAGTCCAAGGGGTCATAAAACACACCCAACAGCCACACATACACAAATACACAAAGCAATTGTAAGGTTTTCCACTTAGCCTCACAATGGCCCCAGCGTTACTCAGGAATTTAAAAGAGCCAAAGAAAACTCCTGAGTCGAGATTTTGACAAGCAAACAACTTTTACTTTGATCCAAATAAGAGTTGGGTGACCCCATCTCTCTTTGTGGCTGGTAGAGAAATGAAGGCAATAATCAGAAAAGATGTCTTCCACCTTTTATACCTTTCCAGAAAAAAAAGATCAGGTCTTGGTACCAAGCATAAGATGGCACAAAAAAATAATTCCTAGATGATGACTCATGCACAGCAATCCAGCCTCCATCCGTAACTCCTTTTTTATCCCTTCCGCTTGCTCTGCTCTTTTCATGTAAGCAATCACCTGTACCTAAAGCATGAAACATTTGCTTTTATATAACTAACTTCCCAATATAAAGCACCTAAAAAGCTGCTTGCACATAAACAAAGATAGATAGATAGATATCTTTTAAAATATTAAAAATGTGAATCCTGGGCATTATGCTAATAAATAAAATAAAAAAACAAATACCAGGATATAATAAACCAGCCTGTTTAATATAAACAAGCCTGTGGTTAAGAAGAGTCACTAAATTTTTGTCCGGCCAATATATATTGATTACAAAATAATCAATATTACTAATATCAAGTTTAGGCATAATAAAATCCCTTCAGCAATCCTTTTTCTTTCCGTCTCCATCTTAGAATCCTGTCCCAGTTCACTTACTTCGCCTCTCCAGGATGCTTTGTTGGTCATATTTATACCAGCTGCGTTTTTTTTTTTTTTTTCCTTCCTAGGAATCTGGAGTAAGAAAACGTCTAAGTGACGGAGGAGAAGCTGGGAGCTTTGAAAAGGTCCCAAGCAAGATCTGTTTGAGGGGATCCTGTCTGAAGGCAATAAATAGTAATCGTGGAAAGTGAAAGTAAAGCTAGCACAAATGCAGACTGCCAAACAGGCCGATAAGGTATTAGTGTCACTTCCGCAAGAACAATAGCAGCTTTCAGTTCTGATTTCCTAGAAATGTCCCTTTTGACTGTAAAACTGGGGAGGGGGAGCAGGAAAACCGAGTCATTGATATAGGATTTCAATTGTTTCGATTTCTATTGCCTCCTGTCTCAGCAAACAACTCTGGGAGACTCACAATTCAAAAATGTATGTTAGAATTAAAATCTTAAAACCACTTAAACCAGATTAACTTCATGCTCAAAACTCTTGCCTTGGAGCGAAGACTTTTTGAATTCTGATGGAGCAAAGGAAGTTCTCATTTTCTGGTAACCAAGCACAGAAATGAACCGACGACTCATTTGGGACCTTGTCACTTAAGGTGGCACATTTGGGAACCAGACGCCATTTCTGTATTCTGAAAACTCAGGACAAATGTTTCACAAACTCCCATGTTTGGCTGATGAGATTGCTGGTGTTTTTGCCAGTTTCCAGCAAAAAAACACCCATTGGGGAAAGTGTTCTCATTTAATGAACATGTCTTTTGCTTAACAACTTTAGCATCACATGTAACCCCTTATTTTCACACATAAGGATGGTATGCGTCACAAGTGCAAAAGGTTAGCAAACGCCTTGCACACCCTGAATATGAAGATTGTCATCTGCCCATCCTTCCTAATTTTGGACAGTTCTCAAAATCCCATTAGCAAGGAAGGAGGTCTGAAAGCTCGCAGTCCAAATTGGTTTGGGGGCTGCCTGGGCTGCAGTTCCCAGAATTCCCCAGTTCCTAGAGCGAATGGAATTTGAAGCATGGCCCAAGCAAGTATGGAAGAAATTGCACCAGACATTATCTTCATTGGAAGGTAAACTTTTATTTGGAAGTTGAAACTGGGCGTGGAGAGGAGAGCATCAAGCATAGGCTTTTGACCAACTGCTATCTCAAGGGAAAAGAAAAGAAGGCAGAGAGAAAGAGAGGCAAAGAGAGAGGGAGGAGGCAAAAACATATTAGAGAAAGTGAATTCTTCAGGACTGTTAGTTGAAGCCAAATGTCTATGGAGATTCTCAATCATCCAAGTCATAGTTGCTCCAGACGTTCTCCTTGCTAGATCTTCAATAGCAGGAGTGCCAAATGTTTTGCCATTGGTAACCAGAGCACATATCTGATCTGCAAATTGAAGAGATAGACCAGGATCAGCAAAGATCTTTTTTGATTCAAGGAAGGAACATATTACATAATCCTGAAAAATGGCCTGAATTTTCTACAAGTTTTCCCCCAACCTAGAACATACCATCACTTATCACCCTTATCATTTTAGCCATTGTCTATCCACTGCAGGATGAAGGCTTCTTCCGCATATACCTTGGCCAAGGGATCCCGGTGGAAGGTGATACAATAAAGGTCTGGAGCCAAGCATGAGAACAGGCCGAGCTGAGGGAGAGAGGGAAGAAGGAAGGAAGGAGGAAGGAAGGAAGGAAGGAAGGAAGGAAGGAAGGAAGGAAGGAAGGAAGGAAGGAAGGAAGGAAGGATAGTAGAATAACAGGATTGGAAAGGGCTGTTGAAGTATTCTGGTGCAACCGCCCACTCAAGTAGGAGACCTTATACCGGAGGTGTCAAACTGCTGGCCCGCAGGCTGGATGCATCATAGTGAAACTGTGCCCACCCCATTGCGGGCAATGGCAAAAAAGTCACGATATGTCGCGACACGCCACGTGACGTTGCGAATTTGACACGCCTGCCTTATACCATCCTGGACAAAGGGTTGTCCAATCTCTTCTTGAACACCTCCAGCGATGGAGCATCCACAATCTCTGGAGGCAACTTGTTCCATTGATTCTTCTCACCCTCAGGAAATTTCTCCTTAATTCCAGGTTGGATCTCTCTTTAAGGATCTTCCACCTGTTACTAATTGTCCTGACCTGTTCAGGTGTTTTGCAGAATACGTTAACCCCCTCCCCCAATGGGCTTCGGGGCTAGTTGGACTGCAGTTCCCAGAATTCCCTGGATCCCAGAGCCAATGCAATTCTGGGAGTTGTAGTCCCAACACAACCGTAGAGCACCAAGCGAGGTGAGCCTTCTCATCACTCAAGAGAAGGCAGCAGTGCTGGTTAATGCTCTTGGGATAATCCTCCTGAGACTGAGATTGCAAGAAATTCGTCTAAATGTCCAAAAACTGCACTCACCTGATCACTGCGAGCTACATCATAGCGCAGGTTGTTGGCAAAATGCTCACAATTCTGGGTGGTGAGTTCATAGTCCAATATTTGGCCCTCCAGCTTCTCAGCCATAGAGACAATCTGATCTGGGGTTCGGACATCATAGGTGGCGTCATGCTTGTTGCTAACACGGTATTTATTTTTTCCTACCACATCGGACAGTGGCTCTCTCTTCACCATTGCTTTCTTGGCCCAGAGAGACTTCATGCTACCAGCTTCAGCTCTAGCTTCAGCACATTTATCTTCAGAAGGAAAGAGAGGATGTAAGAGTAAGGAAAGAAAGAATCCGTGCCCAGAAATTCCTAGCCATAGAAGAGAATTTTTGTAGGGCTGACCTGTAGAGGCCTTAGTGCTCTCTGAACGTGGTTTTTCTCTTGTAGATCCAACAGCTAACATCATCATGCTAGGAGGGGAGGGGTTTGCAGGGAGGAGGAGGAGGAGGACGAGATGGAGGACTATGGGGTCTTTAATGCTCTCTCAGTTTCGCTTTCTTGCAGAAGTTTCATTACCTAGCTAGGTAACATCATCATGCTAGGAGGGAGGGGGGTTGTGGAGAGGAGGAGGAGGAGGAGGAGGACGACGACGATGACTCTGGGGTCCTTGGTGCTCTCTTGGTTTGGTTTTCTTGCAGATGTTTCACTACCCACCCATTATCCATAATCCTCAGCTCACCGCCACAATTGAGACCAGAATTTTAATTTCTAATCAGGGCGGTGGTTAAGTGAATCTCTCCTGATTTTGCAAGCTCTCTTTGCCACTATTGATAAGTGAATCATTGCCGTTCTTAAGCGAGTCACATGGTCATTAAGCAAATCCAGCTTCTCCAACTTATCTAGTCTGTCAGGAGCTGGCTGCGAAGGACACAGAGGTCAACCACAAAACCCCAGGGGCTGCAGCTGGTATAAATACACGCTGGCTGTCAAGTTCTCAAGTGATCGATCACGTGACTGTGTGGATGCCATGACGGTCCCATTGCCCAAGACCAATATTAACGCTCAGATACAAATATTCCGATGGGGTTTTGCGGGTCATTTGGCTAGCCCGCCCTGGGTTGCTTACCTGCTGAAGTCAGATGGACAACCATGCCCAAACCCACATAGACGGCCCAGTGCTGGTATCCCGTCCGGAAGATCTCAATCAAGTCCCCCGGCTTCAGGTCCACCTACAAGGAAAGGGAGACCAGATTGCAGTGGAGAGGAAGCAGTGAGACCCAGCCAGCCAGCCAGCCTGCCAGGATCTCTACTAAACCTGCAAACAGATGCAGAACCCACAAGGACCGTTAAAGCGGAACCCGAGTCTACCAGCCATCATGCATGCAACAGGGCAGGACGCTGGAAAAAAATACATAAAGTTGCGATGCAACCTACTGCAGAATCAAAAGAAGAACAGAATAACAGAGTCGGGAGGGACCTTGACAGTTGCTGGAATTGGGTATGTCTAGTTTAATGAAGAGAAGGACGAGGGGGGGACATGATAGCAGAGTTCCAATCTCTCAGGGGCTGCCCCAAAGAAGAGGGAGTCCAGCTGTTCTCCAAAGCGCCTGAAGGCAGCACAAGAAGCAACAGATGGAAACTAATCAAGGAGAGAAGCAACCTAGAATTAAGGAGAAACTTCCTGACAGTGAGGACAATTAACCAGTGGAACAACCTGCCTCCAGAAGTGGCGAATGCTCCAACACTGGAAGGTTTTAAGAAGAGACTAGACAGCCATTTGTCCGAAATGGTATAGGGTTTCCTGCCTGAGCAGGCAGTTGGACTAGATGACCCCCAAGGTCCCTTCCAACTTTATTGTTGTTGTTGTTGTTGTTATTGTTGCTGTTATTATTATTACCCCCTAAGCATGCTAGAAGTTGCAATCCACATCTTTTAAAATTGAGAAAGATCGTTATTGCATTTCTGGGTCTCTATGGACCTCCTCCAATTAAACCCGCCTTCCATTCATTTTCTTTCCCGCGACAAACTGATGCCATAAAATTAGCCCGCAAAACTGAATTGCAGAAAAAGTAATTGGATACACCCAGGGGTGGGATTCAAATATGTGAACAACCGATTCTCTCGGTGGATGCCACTTCCAGAAGTCCGTTCTGGGCCTGGGCAACCAAACGTTAGCTACAGGTTCTGCCAAACTGGTGCGAACCGGCTGAATCCCACCACTGGATACACCCTCTCTGAAACTCAAGCCACCAACATCCTGTCTCCAGAATACATAAGGCATAAAAATTAAGGAATTGGGACAAGTTCAGCCTGAAAACTACAATCCAGCATCCAAGGGGTCACAAAACACAACCCAACACCCGCACATGCACAAATACGCAAAGCAATACTTTTTTCTTTCGGTCTCCATCTTAGAATTCTGTCCCTGTTCACTTACTTCGCCTCCCCAGGATACTTGGTTGGTCATTATTTATGCCAGCTGTGTTTTTTCTCCTTCCCGGGAATCTGGAGTAAGAAAACGTCTAAGTGACGGAGGAGAAGCTGGGAGCTTTGAAAAGGTCCCGAGCAGGATCTGTTTGGGGGGATCCTGTCGGATGGCAATAAATACTAACCGTGGAAAGCTAACACAAAACAACCCCAGAATAGTATTACGGGTCACTTCCGCAAGAACAATAGCAGATTTCAGTTCTGATTTCCTAGAAGTGTCCCTTTTGACTGTAAAACTGGGGGGTGCAGGAAAACCGAGTCATTGATATAAGATTTGATTTGTTTCGATTTCTATCGCCTCCTATCTCAGCAAACAACTCTGGGAGACTCACAATTCAAAAATGTATATTAGAATTAAAATCTTAAAACCACTTAAACCAGATTAACTTCATGCTCAAAACTCTTGCCTTGGAGGTGGGGGGAAGACTTTTTGAATTCTGGTGGAGCAAAGGAAGTTTTCCTTTTTTGATAATCAAGCACGGGCCATTTGGGAACCAGATGCCAAGTAGGAAACCTTATACCACCCCATTCAAAGTCTATTTTTGAAGACTCCCAGTGATTGAGCACCCCCAACTCCAGGAGGCAAGCTGCTCCACTGATTGTTTTGAACCCAAGACCCGGGACCGAGGGTTTCTAATCTGAATCAAGAGTTCGGCAAGCTTTAAACGTTTCAGATTCAAAACGTTTCCCCACGTCTACCTTTTGCCCTTTCCTGTGGCTGGGAGTTCCACAGGTTAGCTACAAAGGGAGCCCATCGGTGCCCAGGCAGATTCCCCTCCATCGAATACATACCCAGGAAAGCCAGGAAAAAACTGTGTCTTTGAGTTGATGCCAACATTCGGCAAAGAACTGCCCCAAAAGACAGAAAGCAACACTGAAAATCAGTTGCGTCAATAAATCACACTCCTGCCTACCTGCAGCTGCAAGGGCTGTTGTTGACAGAAACCACATGACAGAACATCCTTCATTTGGTGTCTAAGATCAGCCACGCTCTCTGGCTTTGCACAAGAATGTGCAAATATTATGCATGTTTGCTGTTTTGAGTTACTTATTAAAAAGTCAGGATAAAAATCTAATGAATAAATGAATAAAAATTCTCCAGACAGAACAGTGGGAGTTGAAGTCCACCCCTCTTTTTAAGGGAGCTGCTGGCTGGGGGATTCTGAGAGTTGAAGTCCACCCATCTTAAAGCATGCTGGCTAGGGAATTCTGGGAGTTGAAATCCACCCATCTTAAAGCATGCTTGTTGCAGAATTCTGGGAATTGGGAAGTCCTCTTAAAATTGACAAGGTAGAGAAACTGTGGCCTAATAATTGCAGATGTCTAAACTCTTTATTACAATATTAGGGCAACGACACTACCCTTATTGTGGTTCACCCTTTGCTTTCCACAGGAGTCAAACAAACAAACAAACAAACCCTGGCACCCTTGTGACATAACATTTATTATAGCATCAGATTTTCTGATTCTCTGTCCACTTCCTTTAGTCAAGCCTGCCTTGGTTTCTCTCCTGCAAAAGGTGGCTGTGTAAAATCATCCTGCGAAGCTGAATGCAGAGCACACGGTTGGATGCGTCCTTCTTTGAAACTCACCCACCCATATCTGACATCCTGTCTCCAAGATACGTTAAGACATAAAGGAATTAGGAGAAAGTCTATCCTGAAAAATGTAGTGCAGCACCCAAGGAACCACAAAACAGACTGCAAGAGCCACTAGCAGAGATAGCTAAAGTTTCTGAGCAACTTGAAGAATTTGAAGGAGGTCCCTCACAACCCCTCTTCCCTTCACAACCTTACACTGCACATTCAAACCCGTTTTCCCCTAATGTCTCCATCCTAGGCTTCAGTCCTGTTCACTTACCTCTCCCATCCTGGATGTTTTGCTAGCGATATCTTTCCTGGCTGAGGCTTTGCCCATCGCAGGAATCTGGAGCAACAAAATTCCTGAGCTTTGAAAAGATCCAGAACAGGTTCTGTTTTGGGGGACTCCTGTCTGAATGTAATCAAGGCATGGACCGAAAATGAAAAAGAAGCAAACACAACGCAGACTTTGCTCACAGCCACTCCCAAAATGGAAGTGGTCTTGTTGTAAAGGCTCTCCTATGCAACTTCCAGCTTTTTTTCCTTTCACTTTTGGTTAGAAATATCCTTCTTGACGCCAACTGCTTATCTTGTTTGTTTGTTTTTTATTTAGCATATGGCATCCAGACATCATGCCATCAGTGGTATACAAATGTAAGTTTATATAAGGCACAGGCAAAGATATAAATAAGGTATGTGCACACCACAATACAGGTAGTCATCAACTTATGGCCAACTTATGCTGAGAAATTTGTTAAGTGAATTTTGCCTCATTTTACAACTTTTCTTGCCTCAGTTGTTAAGTGAATCGCTGCAGTTGTTAAATTATATGGTTGTTAAGTAAATCTGCCTTCCTCATTTGACTTTGCTAGTCAGGTCACAAAAGAGGATCACAGGACCCCATGGGACACTGCCACCGTCATAAATATAGTTGCCAAGTGTCTGAATTTTGATCGCATGACCATGGGGATGCTGCAGCGGTCGTAAGTGTGAAAAATGGTCCTAAGTCACTTTTTTCAGTACTGTTATAACTTTGCACAGTCACTAAATGAGCTGTTGCTGAGGACTACCTGTATAGGCCTGAGCTTGTCAGGAAAAAAGACACAGACGCAAATTAAACACATACACATACTTCGCACCATTTCAGTATACCAGTCTTTATTTTCGCAGTTGCAAAGTGGAATGCTTTATTTTGTGCTTTATAAATATAATTCAGCATCAACATCCTGGCCACATTGGTCCACGGGGGAAAGTTTTTGACTGACAAAATTGTCAAAAGAGTTCTGAAAACAGCGAAGGGTGACAGGCGGAAACAACAGGGAGAGAGAAGCATCCATTTCCCCCCACACACATACACACACTGGGAAAACTCTGGGTGTCTTGGACTGCAACTCCCAGAATCCCGAGCAGCTATGGCCAAAGGAATTCTGGGAATCGTTCTCAAACACAAACATGGCTCTCCATTTTCCACTCAACCCTTTAAAAAGAAAATCTGGTCCCTGGTTTGGGTTTCACGCTGCCTTTCCTTCGTATGGCCTAGGTCAGGGGTAGGCAACCTTGGCTCTTTTATGACTCGTGGACTTCAACTCCCAGAATTCCTGAGCCAGCCACACTGAGGGGAAAGGGAGAAGTTTCCAAGCTGAGCCATGCTGGCTCAGGAATTCTGGGAGCTGAAGTCCACGAGTCATAAAAGAGCCAAGGTTGCCTAACCCTGGCCTAGGTTTTCCAGCGCAGAAGGATCTGTTTCCTCCTACCACATTTTGCACTCAGCTGTGTCATCTACAAAATAATGACCTGAACTAGCTCATTCAAATTCTTGTAACTCCAAAGGTGCAAAACCCCAACAAAAATGTTGGCATTCGAGAGATCAGAGATTTTTCTCTTCCCCAGAGAAAATAAAACTGCACTGTGAGCTTAGAGACTTCTGTTTAGAAATGGAGCAACACTTCATTTCATAAATGAAAAAGAGGTAGAATGCAAAAACTCTTTGTGAAAAGAAAACGTGCTGCGATAGGAAAGGCCACCAGAGGGCGCTCGTAAGAATAAACTGGGAAAGAACTCTGCGGATACCATTTGCTCCCTGCTCTCTAATGGGCTGAAAGAAGCGAGACTCCAATGCAGCAGCAAGAATAAGGCAAAACAGGTCCCCCCCCCAAAAAAGGGGGGGCACCTTGCAGAATGCATAAAGCTATTCCACCTTCTGGAGAAGACTTACTGACCGAGTGAGGCTAGAATGACTCAAAGCTTGGAGCAGAATAATAATTTTCGGTGCTAGGCCTAGTCAAATAAGGTTTCCAAGCAGAGGAGGAGGGGGGGGGAGGAAAGAGGCACTCTGAGCTTTGGGTATGTTTGCAGCTAGGGAACGCCCAGCCTGCTACAGAGTTTTTACTAACAGTTGATTTGGTGGGCGACAAAGGAGAGACAGTCAGAATTTAAAAGAGCGTAGCTCAGGATGGGAAAGCGGGCTTCCAACACACGGGCAGAGAAGAGACCCAGAAGCTGATTCACCCTCCCCAGCTTGGGAAAATCAGAAAAAAGAAATTATTTCTGTAAAATACAGAAAGAACAGCCAATAAGGCAGCGACACTGGCTGTGCCTCAACCCAAAGGGTGTCTAGGATTGCTGAGGGATGCTACAGATGCACACACAGGAACCACACTCAAGGAACATTGCCTTGACTACACCTGTAAGGAGATCCCTTGCGTTTCAGTGTTCCAGAGTTAGGCCAACACAAGAACCAAAAGGAACTGGACACCAAGTTGGACAGAGAGAGAGACAGACACAGGCACCAATGCAAGAGCCGTTGAAAACACCAACACCTCTCCAATTTGAACTTCCTGAGAAGGCAGTGGAGGTGCGTAGCTGGGCGTGATTCTCTTGGCCGAAGCAGGAAACGGTCCAGTTCTGAAAAGGCACTAAAAATAAAATAGCTTTCCTAATTTTATTTAATTATTTGGCTAGGCCTGGCCGGCCTCAGCAGACCCTTTTGAAGTTTGGCCAAACTCTCACCCAAAGAGCTGGGTAAGTTAAACACTCCGAGGTTGGTACCTGGGGGGAGCTGTTTTATGGGGGGGTGGGAAAGAAGGGGGGGTGGCTGCTTCTTCCAGGTACAACCGACAAAACAAAAACAAAAGCCAGCAGCTGAAACAACAGTTGTCGAGTTGGTTTCCTTTACTCACAGAAGGCACTAACTGGTAGGGAAACCCTTTTTCGTTCCCTTGTTTAAAGTGCAGAAGACTTCTTTCTTGAAGGGGGGGGGGCGTTGAAATCAAAAACCAGGGGAGGGGGGGTCCATCAAAGGAAAATGAGCAGGAAGAGAGGGGCGGGAGTCCCAACTCAGAAGCTCAGATTGGCTGTCTATGAAGCTCTGCAAAAGCGATTCCTGGACCGGAAAGGCAAGATTGTGGTGATCCCACCGTCACCAATGACATTTTGGGATTCAGACCTCACTGCGCTGCTTCGTTCACTGAGACTTCCTGTGCGGGGCGGGGGCCACAGGCTCCTCCCTGGAGGGGGGCACATGGGCAGGCGACCTGGAGGAGGTAAGCACAGGTGGGAAAACACTCAGGTTAGAGCAGTGGTTCTCAACCTTTTTAATGCCGCGATCCCCAACCGGTCGTAAGTCGAGGACTACTCAACCGGTCGTAAGCCGAGGACTACTCAACTGGTGCAGCACCGTTTGCAGAATGGGACTTTTGGCGGGCTCAGCAGGGCAGAGACAGCCTGGACAATTCCTATTGGCTTTTGAAAGCCAATAGAATTAGACTCTATTCAAGAGAGTCTATTCTGTTGGCTTTCAAAAGCCAATAGAATAAAAGGGAGCAGCACAGCTAAGGAAAAGAGGGAAAAAAATGGCGGACTGCGTTGTTTGGCGACCCCCGTGAAATGGTCGTTTGACCCCAAATGGGGTCCCGACCCACAGGTTGAGAACCACTGAGTTAGAGAAACCTTTACACCTAAGCAGAACCCTCAAGAGCTCATATTGTACTGATTTCCAGGTAAGCCTCGATGTACGACCACAATGGACCCCCAAATTTCCGTTGCTAAGTGAGACACTTGTTCGCTTTGCCCCATTTTATGACCTTTCTTGACAGAACTGTTAAGCAAATCAACGCCGTTCTTAAGTTAGTAATGCAGTTCTTAAGTGAATCCTCTATTGATTTTGCTTGTCAGGTCACGTGACCCCGGGACATGGCCACCGTCGTAAATAGGAGCCAGCTGCCAAGCGTCATGAATTTTGATCGCATGACCACAGGGAATGCTGCAACGGTCGTTAAGTGTGAAAAACGGCCATCAGTCACTTTTTTTCAGTGCCTTTGGCCACTAAGCAAGGACTTACCACAGGTATTTATTTATTACATTTATATGCCACTGATCTTGCGTCAAGGATTACCTGTATATTTATTTATTACATTTATATGCCGCTGATTCCACAACTTCTATCAAGGAATATATTGAATGGCTGGCTGTCACTTGTCTAACGGCAACTGGTGTTGTTTGTCGTTTTTCTCTGTCAATTATCATTGTTGCCTTTCCTGAACCAGATGCCAATGGGAGATTACAAGCAGTCCTCGACTTAACGACCATCCAAAGTTAGGACGGTGCTGAAAAAAACTAATCGCCCTTGCACTTGCAGCGTCCCCACGATCAAAATTCAAGGGCTTGGCAACTGGTGTGTATTTACAACAGAGGTCCAGATCACATCTGTGAACTTTCCAGCCGGCTTCCGACAAAGTCAAGCCAATGGGGGAAGCCGGACCCACTGATTTGCTTAACAACTGCAGCAAGAAAAATGGTAAAATCAGTTGCAACTCAATTAATGACTGCCTGGTTTAACGCCGGACGTCCCCCAATTATGATCGTAAGCCGAGGACCACCTGTATCCAGTGAAGAGGCTCACCATTTCCCCAAATACGTACCCCACAGCCCGTATCTTCTGCATCATGAATTCCGCTGTATTGTCAATGACTATGCCCAGTTCGCGGTATTCGCCCGAATATCGGATGTAGCCCCAGGCTAGCATTGAGAGAAGCAACAGCCCCACTATCAAGTTGCACAACTGGGCAATCACACTCAGTCCGATGTACTCGGTGATCCCCGAGCTCACGTAGAGCACCACAATGAAGCCGAAGAGGATAGCCGGGGTCCGGAAAGTGTTGAAGATGTTTTTGCTCTGGTTATGCTTGGACAGGTCTTCGAAGAGGTCGCTCAGCTCCTGCGTCAGCTCGTCCTCGTAACGTTGGCTGAACTCCCGGCCGCCCATCTTCTTGATGCGCCGGAAGTGCTCCACGGCCCGGGTGCTCAGCTCCCGGTGCTTCGACTCCAGCACCTCGGGGGCAATGTAAGGCTTGTCTCCGCCACAGATCTGGAGGGAGGGAGGGAGGACCCAGCAGGTGAAGCTTCCAGGCACGGTAAAGCAGGCTGGGAGAGCCGGTTTGGTGGGTGGTGCAAGGCACCGGGCTAGAAGTTGGGAGACTGTGAGTTCTAGTCCTGCCTTAGGCATGAAAGCTGGCTGGGTGACTTTGGGCCCATCACCAGGAGACTGGGAGTTCTAGTCCCACCTTAGGCCTGAAAACCAGCTGGGTGACTTTGAGCCAATCACTAGGGGATCCTGAGTTCTAGTCCCGCCTTTGGCATGAAAACCGGTTAGGTGACTTTGGGCCAATCACCAGGAGACGGTGAGCTCTAGTCCCGCCTTAGGCATGAAAGGCATGATTGGGCCAATCATCAGGAGACTCCAGGGCAGCCCATACTGGGTGCAAACAGTGGGCAAATCTCCCCCTCCCGGCCCCCTTCAACCTCCTCACCTTTTCCATGCTGCTGTAATACAGGTCTTTGGCTGAAGCGACAGCCGCCAGGTTGTTGGCTTCAGCCGTGGCCTACAAAAGAGGAAAAACAACATCACTAAATCACAAACACTAAATCTGCTAAGGTTTAGGACAGGGGTAGGCAACCTTGGCTCTTTTATGGCTCGTGGACTTCAACTCCCAGAATTCCTGAGCCAGCATGGCTCAGCTTGGAAATCTCTCCCTTTCCCCTCAGCATGGCTGGCTCAGGAATTCTGGGAGTTAAAGTCCACCAGTCATAAAAGAGCCAAGGTTGCCTACCCCTGACTTAGGAGAACCGTTAAAAAAAAACCAAAAAAAAAAAAACCCCAACCCTGGCACATTATGAGAATCTCAGATGAGGTATTAAGATGGGGGCCACTCTCTTGGGTTGCATTCAGAGGTTTAATGCTGCCATTTTTCTCTACAGTTCCGTAATTTTGTTCGCTCCTGCAACTGGAGCCAGCTCTGCAAGCTTTGGAAGCAATACAGGTGGTCCTCAACTTATGGCCACCATTGAGCCCAACGTTCCTGTTGCTAAGCGAGACTCTTGTTAACTGGGTCTTTGTCCCATTTTACGACCTTTCTTGCCTCAGTTGTTAAGTGAATCACTTCAGTTGTTCACTTAGTAACACGGTTGTTAAGTGAATCAGGCTTCCCCTTTGACTTTGGTTGTCTGAAGGTCGCAAAAGGAGGTCATAAATACGTGCCAGTCGCCAAGTGTCCAAATTTTGATCACAGGGATGCTGCAATGGCCATGTGAAAAACGGTCAGAAGTCACTTTTTCCAATCCTGTTGTAACTTCGAACGGTCACTTGAGCAGGGGGCTGGACTAGAAGACCTCCAAGGTCCCTTCCAGCTCTATTCTATTCTATTCTATTCTATTCTATTCTATTCTATTCTATTCTATTCTATTCCATTCCATTTTTATTTCTATTCTATTCTATTCTGTTCTGTTCTTCATCCCTGCATTAAATTAAAAAAAAAAAAAAAAAGGAATCAGCACACTTGTTCAGTTAGCAACATGGCCATTAAGAGAACCGGCCGTCTCCACAGCTCTTCCATTTCCAGGCTAAACTCACCAGCAACATGGATTTGGGGTGTGGCAGGTCTTCCCCCTGGTAGATCTTAATGTAGGCCTAGAGTGAAGGACATTAACAACCATTATTACATGACACGTATTTTTTTAATCTATTTTTTAGACGCAGGCCAAACTGCAGCTAACTCATTGGTCGCTCCCAGGAGTTCAATCTTGATCAGCTCAAAGTTGACTCAGCCTTCCCATCCTTCCAAGGTCGATAAATGAGGACGCAGATTGTTGGGGGGCAACAGGCTGATTCTGTAAACCGCTTAGAGAGGGCTATAAAGCAATAGTCTAAGGGCTATTGTTAAGGAGGGGGGTAATACCTTCACCTGGGGCCACACCTTCACCTTCA
The DNA here is from genome assembly GCF_016545835.1 of Crotalus tigris. Taxonomy (NCBI): domain Eukaryota; kingdom Metazoa; phylum Chordata; class Lepidosauria; order Squamata; family Viperidae; genus Crotalus; species Crotalus tigris. The sequence goes on from NW_024097591.1 coordinate 194,542, forward strand.
CCAACACCCCACCCTATGTCTTGGGTCAAATTGATCGGAAGCAGATGAAAAGTTGGTTGAAAGATGGGCAGCTGTATAAATATTTTAAATAAATAAGCTGAATAAATTGGAATGCCAGACCAAGCAGTTCTCTCTCTCTCTTTCCCTCTTTTTCCTTTCTTTCTTTCCTTTCTTCCTTTCCTTTCTTTTCCTTCCTTCCTTCCTTCCTTCCTTCCTTCCTTCCTTCCTTCCCCTTCCTCTCGTTGAAAAGAAAAGAAAAAAAGCCCGTAATGTGATATAACATACCTTGAAATACTCTAACAAGCCTCGGCAGGTCACTTTTGAACCGTTGATCTCCTTTTCCAAGAGCTGACTGGGATCCAGGACGAAGGGGATCAACTGCTTCAGCTGATCCTTGAATTCATCAGCGATGTCTGCGCCAAAAGTGGATGAAAAAGATAAAAAGAGGAAGAGGAAGAAGGCAATTGGGAATGGAGGTTGGTTTGGTTTTTTTCCCCCTCTCCCCACGTGAATTTCTTTTATAGCCTTATAAAATACAAACAGACATTATTATGGTAGGTAATAACTGTAAGGTTATATGGGAAAGCCTTTAGGAGACAGGACAAAAAAATATGCTGCCAAAGGAGATTAGATAAGAGACAGCAGAGCCCTCAGCTGCACAATGGGTGGAGAAAGAGGACGGGAAGAGACCCTCCCTCGTTTATCGGGGGGGGGGGGGTGTAAAGGAGAGGGCAGGAGATTTGTCCTTTCAGATTTGCAAGATTGAGGTAGACCTGACAGGAAACACAATCAGATCAGCTAATTCTACTTCGCTACCTTGACATCTTACATCTGTTGGGTGTTAAGTTGGAAGGGACCTTGGAGGTCTTCTACTCCATCCCTCTGCTAAAGCAAGAAACCGTGTTATCATTCTGCACAAATGGCTGTCCAACTTTCAGTGATGGAGCACCCACAACTTCTGAAGGCAAATCGTTCCACTGATTGTATCTGGAAGTTTCTCCGTAGTTCTAGGTTGCTTCTCTCCTTGATTAGTTTCCATCCGTTGCGTCTTCTCCTGCCTTCAGGCGCTTTGGAGAATAGCTTGACTCCCTCTTCTTTGGGGCAACCCCTGAGATACTGGAATACTGCTATCCTGTCACCCCTGGTCCTTCTCTTCATTAGACGAGAACAGGGGTCTCCACAGACTTTAAGACTTGTGGACTTCAACTCCCAGAATTCTCAACCAGCCAGTGGAAGTCCACAAGTCTTTAAAATTGCTAAGTTTGGAAGACCCCTGAATTACAATTATAAAACAGAAGCCAAACAGAGAACCACACCCTGAAATGCTTTTAATAAATTTGGAAAACCCTTTTCCAAAGAGGACTTTTTCCAGCTTATGGATCTGCAGCATAAAGCCACGTTTTGGGATGGGGGGGGATCTTCTTCATATCAAGACCCAACTTCTTCAGAGGTTCCAGCCCTTACCACTCAAACGGCCGTCAAAATTCGGGCTAGTGGCCACTTTGAGTCCCGGGTGGGGCAAAAGGAAACAGTTGACGTTGGTGAAGCAGGAATGGATGTGTTTGCGAACGTTCTGGATCTCTTCATGGTGGTGAGATTTCACCTTGTGGGAGAAAGGAAGGAGAATTCAGAATAGGTCCATGAAACCCAGCACTGGCTAGCCCTGATGATGTTACCTAGTTGGGTCATGAAACGTCTGCAAGAAAACAACCAAACTCATTTCAACCCTGAGCTACAAAAATTCTCCTTTATTCAAACCCAACACTGTCCTTCGTATTAATAACAGTAAAAAAAAAAAAAATACCAAGATCAGCAGGTTGGGAAAATAAAACCTTTCTCTAGAAACTATAGTCTGCAATGTTTTTGGGAAATCCATTCAGGCTCCCGCACCATTCAAAGGGTGTTCATACCAAAGTGCATAGCTAAATGTCTAGATTCTCAGGCATCCAGATCAGGGTTGTCCCAAAGGTGCTTTTTCAGGAAGCAACTGCACTGTCTTGTTTTTCTTTGAAGACATTTCCCTTCTCCTCCAAGAAGCTTCTTCAGCTCTGGCAGGATGGTGGGGAATGGAAGGATTTATACTCCTTGCAGACAGCTGGTCATTTGTGCTCTTTTGGAGAGTCGTTGAGCCCGCTTGGAGGTTTATCTGTGTCCTCAGAGTCACCTGAGTAGTGCAAATGGGTCCTTTCAGCAGTTCCAAGAAGGGCCCACACCCATTTGCACCACTCAGGTGACCCTGAGGACACAGGTCAACTCCCAAGTGGCCTCAACGACTCTCTCAAAAAAGGCAAATGACCAGCAGTCTGCAAGGAGTATAAATCCTTCCAGAATTCCCCAGCCAGCGTGCTTTAAAATGGGTGGACTTCAACTCCCAGAATTCCCCCATCAACATACTTTAAGAGGGGTGGACTTCAACTCCCAGACTTCCCCAGCCAGCTGCAGTCACAGTGGCTGGGAGGTTATTTTTGTTTAGGTTTTACCTCCAAACGTTTATCAAGGAAACTCATGCCTCCGTCTAAGCCGTAGTTATACTCATACGGAAAGCTCCAATCCCGCACCAGGAACATCAGCGTCTGCATTAAGAAAGAAGGCTCAGATTAAACCTCTGTACCCCAAACCTTGCTTGCTGCCAGCTGTGCCCACTGCAGGGCACAGAAATCTCCCTTTTCTGCAGAGAAGGCAGTTTAAATACCAGGATTAGGTGGTGAGGAAAGTTCTGGAGGCCCAAACCTATGAAGAACGGTTGCAGGAATTGGGGATGTTTTCCAATATTTGAAGGGCTGCCACAAAGAAGAGGGGGTACCCAGGCAGACTCTCCCCCCCACAACTCCCGATCGACCGAATGCATACCTGGAATGGCTTGAGAAAGATTTCGTCCATGGCCAGACGCCCGTATTCGGTAAAGAGCTGCACAAAGAGACAAAAAGCAACACTGAGGACCAGTTGCATGAAAAGCTCACACACTTTACGGAGGTCCTGCCTACCTGCAGCTGCTGGAGATCATCTTCTTGGATGTTTTGGGACAAGTTGTAAATCTGGAAAGGAAGGGAATGGTGTACAAAGTTAATTGTTTGCTTAACAACCGCAGCAAAAAAAAGGTCAAAAAACTGGGTACAACTTGCTTAACAAGCACATTACTTAGCAATTAAAGTTCCGGCCTCAACTGTGGTTATAACTCAAGGACTCCCTGTATTGTCTCAGTGCTTGTAGGGTTACTAGGCCTTCAGGGCTTTAGGTATTTTGTTTTAATTTTGCAAGCTGTCCAGAATCATGTATGTGAGATGGGCATATATAAAATGGGTGGGTGGGTGGGTGGGTGGATGGATGGATAGATAGATAGATTAGATGACATAGAAAGATAGATAGATAGATAGATAGATAGATAGATAGACAGACAGACAGACAGACAGACAGACAGACAGACTAGATGATATGGATAGATAGATAGATAGATAGATAGATAGATAGATAGATAGATAGATAGATAGTAGGTAGGTAGGTAAGTAGATAGGTAGATAGATAAGATAGATAGATGACAGATAGGTAGGTAGGTAGATAGATAAGATAGATGATAGATAGGTAGGTAGGTAGAGATGGATAGATGATAGATAGATAGATAGATAGATAGATAGATAGATAGATAGATAGATAGATAGATAGATAGATAGACAGACAGATAGATAGATGATAGGTAGGTAGGTAGATAGATAAGATAGATGATAGATAGATAGGTAGGTAGGTAGGTAGGTAGGTAGGTAGGTAGGTAGGTAGGTAGATAGAGATAGATAGATATGATATGGAAAGATAAAGATAAAGATAAAGATAGATAGATAGATAGATAGATAGATAGATAGATAGATAGATAGATAGATAGGCAGGCAGGCAAGTAGACAGACAGACAGACAGACAGAAACAGATGGACAGACAGACCAACAGGTGATGGATGGATTAAAAGAGGGAGGGAGGGAGGGAGGGAGGGAGGGAGATCTGAGTCTCCAGGGGCATCAAGATCTTCTGCTAACCCCCTGCACTCAGATCCCTCCATGCCAGTTTTCCTAACTTGCCAATCACGTTCAGCTGCAAACGGTGGGAGTTCCTAACAAGCGAACGGATGGCAGCTCACCTGAACGGAGCTGGTCATGGTGCTCAGGGCAAAAATGGTGGCACAGTCTTTGACGGTGGACTGGCTGTCAAAGGCCCCTTGGGTGTCCATCAGCACAACAGCGACCTGCAAGCAAGAGGTTCTTTTTTTGAAAATTTACAATTTATTGTTGGAATTCAAGCCTTAAACTTCCAAGACAAAGGTTCAAATTCTGAATGGGTCATCAAGCATCCTTAACGTCTTGGGCCAATCGGTCAATCTACAAAATTAGATGAGGAAGGGGCTTCTCCACCAAAGGGGGGGGGGAAACCCCAAATGGCTTTCTTGAGATCAAATATGTAAAAAAAAAAAAAACCCAAGACCTTCGTTTCCCCTCATCCAGAGGAAATGATTTTTGTAGCAGACCCATTAAACAGATTAATAGAGGAGTGTTCTTTTGAAATGTTTTCTTTTCAAATCCCCTTCCCACTTTTAAAAAAGATGGAGGATCTCAAAAGAGCTTTGCTTTATACAGGTTGCATTTATCAACGTTTACCACATTAAAAATTAAAGGACGTGGCAGGGGAAAAGCACCAGATGTTTTGGACTGGAGGCTAAAACATAGGAAGAACGGTTGCTGGAACGGGGTCTGTCTAGTTTAATGAAAAGGAGGACTGGGGGTGACTTGATAGCCATCTTCCAATATTTGAGGGGCTGCCCCAGAGAAGAGGGGAGTCAAGCTGTTCTCCAAAGCACCTCAAGGCAGAAGAAGCAACGGATGGAAACTCATCAAGGAGAGAAGCAACTTAGAACTAGAAGCACTCACCCAGAAGATGTGGGTGCTCCATCATTGGAGGTTTTCCAGAAGAGATTAGACCGCCATTTGTCTAAAATGGTATAGGATCTCCTGCTTGAGCAGGGGGTTGGACTAGAAGACCTCCAAGGTCCCTTTCTGTGATTCTGCTATTCTTTTTCCCTCCCTCCCCATCATTGGAGAGACTAGACAACCTCTTGTCTGGAATGGTATAGGGCAAGGGTCTTCAAAGTTGGCCCTTTGATGACTTGTGGACTTCAACTCCCAGAATTCCTCAGCCAGCATGCCTGGCTGAGGAATTTTGGGAGTTGAAGTCCACAAGCAGGGCTCTTCAAACTTGGCCCTTTCATGACTTGTGGACTTCAACTCTCAGAATTCCTCAGCCAGGCACACGTGCCTGGCTGAGGAATTCTGAGAGTTGAAGTCCACAAGTCATCAAAGGGCCAACTTTGAAGACCCCTGGTCTAGGGTCTCCTGCTTCAGCAGGGGGTTGGACTAGAAGACCTCCAAGATCCCTTCCATCCGTTATTCTCTTTTGCCCAGGCTCTGCTCTTAACTCTGTTGCCCTGAAACCTAGATCTATTTTTGCACACTGGCATTTCCTTTCCCTCCGTAGCCACTACTGCTTTTACCTTCTTTCCGCTTGGCTTCTTCACGATGAAGACTTCGCTCCAGATCTGAATGCCGGTGGTCTCGGGGTCGGAGCCCCCTCGCCAGGAAAAGCCCGTCAAGGGCTCTTCCCCCACCCCCAGCCAATCATCGCTGTCTTCTTTCTGTAGAAAAAACAAAACACCGCAGGGTAAAAAAAAAAAGGCCTCCGAAAACTTCTGAGCATCCTAAGAACAAACATTCCTTCCGATTAGGGTGCTTTTGCCCAGATTTTCTCAAGCAGGACTTTCACAGACCGAAAGGACTACACCTCCCATCTTTCCAAGTCAGCCTGCTACTGAAATCTCAGGCATCCCAAGGTCTGTTGAGTCAAAGGGAGATTCTTCTCTTCTCTGGAATAGATGTTTCTCTTGGAGGCGGAGAAAAAACTCTTTTTAAAAAAATAAAAAAAGGGTTTATCAACTTTTTTCAGGACCCCCATAGGATGAAAATAAGATTTTTTTGGGGGGGGAGATGGGGTTGAGGGGCCCCCCAGAGCTCTGAATCAATTGATTAAGCTACTTGGGCAGAAATCTGGGATGATAAATATGATTTATGTGCACCTCTGGGAACGCACGGCTGCAAGAGGCAGGGTCAAAGAGAAAAAAAATAATTATTTGGATCCCGGTCTCTGATCCCTGAGTTCGAACTGTTTAGTCATGGGAGTAGAATAGGAGCTTTGTATAAGGAGAAACGCTCTTATGCAATCTCCCCACCGTGGTATAAAACGATTGCAAAGGAACGGCAACAAGCCTCGGCTTGCTGAGTCCCGTTTTGTAACTGGAAAGCAGCTCTCCTTTGCTGAATTGCATAAAATGGGCAATGACATCCAGATTCAAACAGAGTTTATTCTTTTTCTAGGTGTTTCCGAACCTTGGCGACTTTAAGATGGGTGGACTTCAACTCCCAGAATTTCCCAGCCAGCCTGCGCTGAGATGGGTGGACTTCAACTCCCAGAATTCCCCAGCCAGCCTGCTTTAAGATGGGTGGACTTCAACTCCCAGAATCCCCCAGCCAGCACGCTTTGAGATGGGTGGACTTCAACTCCCAGAATTCCCCAGCCAGCACACTTTGAGATGGGTGGACTTCAATGCCCAGAATCCCCCAGCCAGCATGCTTTAAGAGGGGTGGACTTTAATTCCCATATTCTGTGACTTCAAGTCCACTCCTTGCAAAGCTGCCGCAGTTGGAAAACCCTGACAGTTAAGACCAAGAACAAAATGGAGATAAGTGTTTCGTGCAAAAATCTAGATGATCTCAAGATACCCAAAACTCAAAGGGGAGATAAAAAAAGATGGCAAGTTCTTTGGGGCAGATATTGCTTCCTGGCTCCCTTAAGAAACCCCCTTGAATCCCGGATGCACTGAGCGCACAGGTACAACAACTAAACAACCCACCAAGTGCAACTTGGACGTCACCAAAGACATATATAATGATCATCCTCCAAGATGACCGGAATGTGGTACTGCTCCTGTGTGCAACTGGCAGCCAAGCTTACCTGTGTGTATAGGTAACGCAAAAGGAAGTCCAGCAGGAAAGACTTGCCCTTGCGGAAAGCACCCGCCACGGACACCACCACCACGTCAAGGTCACGGATGGCATCCTGCAGGAGGACTTGACTCAAGGCCTTCTCGTCCAACTCGAAGGAATGTTCTTCTTTGTGGACCAGCACGATCTGCACAGGACCCGGCTTGATTCCCATCATGGCATTGCCTCCTGTTCCAGTCCACAAAGGAAAAGAGACGAACAACGTTTGTCAACAGCACTTAAGGTTTATTTATTTATTTATTTATGAGACTTATATACCGCTTGAAGTGCAATCACTCTCTAAGTGGTGTACACCAGTAAGCAATGTAGATATATATATATATATATATTTACGTTGCCCCCAACAATCTGGGTCCTCATTTTACCTACCTCGGAAGGATGGAAGGCTGAGTCAACCTTGAGCCGGTGAGATTTGAACCGCTGACCTGCTGAACACAGTCAGCTAAAGTGGCCTGCAGTACTGCACTCTAACTGCTTCGCCACCTTGGCTCATTGGTTGGCACGTGCTTTTATTTATTTTAGTCCCTGCGACCCTGGAGGTCTTCTAGTCCAACCCCGTTCAAGCAGCAGACCCTGTATAGCAGTGGTTCTCAACCTTTTTAATGCCGCGACCCCCCAACCGGTCGTAAGTCGAGGACTAAACCGGTCGTAAGTCGAGGACTAAACCGGTCGTAAGTCGAGGACTACACAACCGGTTGTAAGTCGAGGACTTTCCCTGCCCGGGAGCGCCGCGCATGCGTGGTGCTACCCCCTGCACCAGCCAAGGCGTAGCTGGCAAGCGGCAGAGACGGAGCAGGCCGACCACCGGCTGGGCCACCAGCTGGCCCAGCCCAAGGGAGGTAAGGCACCCGCCAGAAAAGAGGAAAAAAAATGGTGGACAGCCTTGCTTGGCGACCCCCGTGAAATGGTCGATCGACCCCAAATGGGGTCGCGACCCATAGGTTGAGAACCGCTGCTGTATAACATTCTGTCCAAACTCTTCTTTAAAATCTCCAGTGATGGAACAAACCTATTTATTCCAGAATTTGGAGAATATAAAGAGCTTTTTCAAGGGGAGAAGTGAAGATACATTGGTCTCCTTTATATAACCGAGGCAAAATACAATTCAGAAAAATTGGGACTAAAACAAGACACAAAAATGCTTTGTCCTCGGAAATCCTTCCACTGTGATATTATTTCCACGTCTAAACATTTTCCATTCCCAAACACGAATCCTTGCTTGCCAAATAAAAGGACATGTCAACCTCATAATTTTTTCCCCCACCATACCACAACTTATATAACACACACGTGGTTGTTTGCTGAAATTACATCTAGCGCTTTCTTTTGTGTCTCTACGCAACTTCTTAACGTGTGAAGAATGTTGATATTTACACTATGGGGGCCTGGCCAGTCTCAAAACATTGACAAGCATCTTTGTTGAAAAACAATTTTGCAATGAACCACTGAGAGCGCGTAACAGAACACATTAAGCGTACTTTATTGATTTTCTTTTCATAATGCATTATTTCAGTTCAATCTTCTGCATTCCTGAAAAATCAATTAAGAGATATTTTTATAACAAGGCCATGGAGTTAAAAAGCTCTATCTATCTATCTATCTATCTATCTATCTATCTATCTATTTCTGTCTATGTATCTATCTCTATCTGTCTATCTACCTACCTACATCTATCTCTAGTTCTATAATCCATCCGTCCGTCCGTCCGTCCGTCCGTCTATCTATCTATCTATCTATCTATCTATCTATCTATCTATCTATCTATCAATACCTGTCTGTCTGTCTGTCTGCCTGCCTATCTTCATCTATCTCCATCTCTCTATCTATCTATTTATCTACCTACCTATTATGGTAAATGCCTATGTACTTATTACAGTAAGATCTGCAAAACAGTCTACCTATACAGGCTGTGGGTTTTCCATTTCTGGAGTTTTTTAAGAATGGGGTAGATAATCACCTCTCATGAATATTGGAATTGGTTTTCCTCCATCATGCCAGAAAGTTGGACTAGACTGGTGTTTCTAAAAGCTGCAACTTTAAGCTGGGTGGACTTCAATTCCCAGAATTCCCCAGCCTGCATGCTTCAAGATGGGTGAATTTCAACTCCCAGAATTCCTGAGCCAGCCATACTGAGGGGAAAGGGAGAGGTTTCTAAGCTGAGCCACGCTGGCTCAGGAATTCTGGGAGTTGAAGTCCACACATCATAAAAGAGCCAAGGTTGCCTACCCCTGCATTAAACGGTCACTAAATGAACTGTTGTAAGTAGAGGACTACCGCTACATAGGAACCCCTCACCAGGGACCCAAGGGGTCTTTTTCTCTCCAAAGAAAAGCCCAGAATCTGTATCTCAATTTCAGATTCAGTCCTGTTAAAAACCACAACGCTCCATATTTCATCCCCAGAGACCACTCCCATCTCATACAGTTGAGCTGGATGGGCCAAGCAAGCTTAAGAGTGTGAGATTGTACACACTGTCTGTAAAAGTGGGTGCAAGTTCTCTTGGCCAAGGTCTTCCTAGCCCCCTTTTGCTGCTGCTTCTGGGCTCTCATGGGGATTCACGTCAAGAGGAGGGCTGGAAGCCAAGGAGAGCATCCATTTGAAGGCTGATCCCATCCTAAATGCTGAAAAGTGTTCCAAGCGATCTGTTTCCATGGCAACGGAGACAGGTTCCAGAAAAGCACAATCGCTGAGATGTTTTGCATCCTTCCAGCCGTCTTTATTTCACCGAGTTCCTCCTCCGTGCATGAATTTGCACAGAAGCAAATTCAACCAGCGTTTTTTTCCTAGCATCAGGGCGTGAAGAAAGAGTAGACAGTACGTATCGGGTCCAGTTCCAATTGTAAAGATAATAAAAGCGATAGATAGATAGATAGATAGATAGATAGATAGATAGATAGATAGATAGATAGATGATATAGAGATAGACATATAAATAGAGATAGATAGAACTAGTGATAGATATAGATCTAGATAGATAGATATATAGAGATATAGACAGAACTAGAAATAGAGATATAGGTAGAACTAGAGATATTTAGATAGAACTAGAGATAGATCTATAGATAGATTGAGAGAGAGAGAGAAAGAAAGAATTAATTCCTTATTAGCCAAATGTGATTGGACACACAAGGCATTTGTCTCCAGCGCATAAGCTCACAGCGTACATATAAACAGCAAGTCCTACGCCATAAATCGTAGTTACAATCATTAATCATAATTTCAAACAGTCAATAAACCATAAGAAGCCAATAGAAGATAAGTAGAAAAGATGAGAGGATGAGGAATGAGTGCAGTGGGAATTAAGTGTTCAGAAAAGTGAGGGCACGAGGGGAAAAAAAACTGTCTAGTTATTTTGGCATGCAGTGCTCTATAGCGCCCTCCTGAGGGGAGAAGATGAAATAGATTATGTCCAGGAGGTTCTGTAGATATTTTCTCAGCCCTCTTTCTGGCTCCTGCAGGAGACAGATCCTCAGTGGAAGGCAGTCTGGTTGCGAAAGTAAGATCCTATCTGTGGAAGCAGAAGTGTAATCCAGTGGGTAATAGTGCACAACAGCACTGTTTCTCTCTTTACGTTTTATCTTCAAAATAGAACCTGTTGCCTTCATGACCAGCCAGTTTGGGTTAAAAAAAAAAAAAAAACCAAAATGTCGCTAGAAACCACTTTGCGTAACATCAATATTTCATCCTAATGAGCTCAAGCCAGCTTCTCAGATGACAAGCAGGAACAACCAGGTTTTGCAGAATGGAAGCCCGGGTTTTAGCGAAAATTTTTACGCCTCCAGAGCTGGGAAGGTGAAATGTGGCAATTTTCACTCTTTACGGGGTGCCTGATTTCAAGCTCTTCCCTGTGCTACTTGTGAGTGTTGATTGCACCAACGCCTGTTCTAACTAGATGTTGGTGATAAAATCTCTTCCTGAGGTTGCACAATCTCCATCAAAGGAACAACACAACCAGCAACAGAAAGTTCCAATGTTCAAAATGTAGGTCATACCTAGAAATATTTCCTTCATCCATCCATCCATCCATCCATCCATCCATCCATTCATCCATCCATCCAGGGCTCAATTAAACTAGTCACTAACTTCATTGGTTGACAACCTTCTAGCATTTTAAGAAGAACGTTCCTATTTCTGGCCATGTTCTCTCCATTTATGAACCAAGGTCACTCAAGATATGAATGACTAAGCTCAAATGATCCTATTTTGGCCAGATTATGCAAAGATTCAGTTCAGAAGTGCCTAATTCAGGGAAACATGGAAGGAAAGAGAAGAAGATGACTAAACTTAAGTGGATGGACTTGATGACAGCAATGATGATGATGATGCACCATGAAGACATCTGAAGAGAGTTCCACCTGTAGAAAACGGATTTCTGGAGTCACTCTTGGGTTAATGGTCCATATTCCATCAAAAACAAGCTCCTTGCACTATTTTTTTTCTTTTGTGAAGTCAACAATATACTAGCTGCAGGACACACCACCTTAATTCTCATCTACTTATCTTCCTAGCCACAAAAAAAGCAGCTGAATGTACATGATTTTTGTTTTCCTTGCTGGGGTAATTTCAACAAATCATCCATTTTGATGTCGGAAGAAAAATCAATCTCGTCGAAACTCATCTGTTGGACCTTAGTTATTTCAGAAAACCAGCTTTTTTAGCCTATCAACGAACTCTCTATTTGAAGACACATCTCTCCTCTATCTGTATTGTGTGTTTTAGATTTTAAGCAAGAAGGACACTATTCTTTTAATCTTTCTTTCAGATGACCTGGAGCATCCTGAGTTCAAAAGCCCAGCAGAAATATCCCTTTTTTTTTTATTACGGTTATAAATTACTCAAGGCCCATACAAGTCCTTCCTTTTCCTATCTGTTCAGGAAGTCTGGGTCAGGCGTTCTTAGAAATGCCAAGGACTTTTGGCAAAGAAAATTGGGACTTTAGGTCTAAGCTACATCCCTTCTTTTTCAGGGGTGACTTGTCCAGAAAGATAAGATTTCAGCTCTTATTATGGGCGGCAAAGTGAATGTAGAAGTCCAAAGCATCTGGAGAACTTCAGGTGGCTGGCTGTTGTCCTAACCTAAAAATCCTCATTGTTGGTCATTTCTTCCACGGGGGGCGGGGGGGAAGGAAGTTATGGATCTCCACATCAATCAACATCACTCTCCATTAACTAGGCTGCTCAATTTCAAAATCCTTCTATCTAACTCCGATGCACCAGCTTGCAGTTACTTCAAAGAACTGAAAAGGAGCACAGGTAGTTATCAACTTAAAGTTGTTCATTTAGAGACCGTTTCCAATTACAGGGGCACTGAAAAAAAGTGTGACATAGGACCGTTTTTCACACGACCGTTGCAGCATCCGTCATGGTTAGGGGATCGAAATTCAGACACTTGGCAACTGACTCGTATTTATGACGGTCACAGCGTCCTGGGGTCACGTGATCCCCTTTTGAGAACTTCTGACAAGCAAAGTCAATGGGGAAGCCAGATTCGCCTAGCGACGGTGTTCCTAACTTAACAGCTGCAATGGCTCACGTCGCAAATGCAGCAGGGAAAGTCGCAAAACGGGGCAAAACTCACTTAACCAATGTTTCGGTCAGCAACAGGAATTTTGGGCTCAGTTGTGATCTTCACTGCAATAAAAACAATAAGCTAAGGGGAACACACAAACAGACAGCAACAACCGAAAGGACAGGAGAAGAACTGGACGGGGCAAACCAAAACGAATTTGAGGATGGTGGGATTTCAAACCCCAAAAGGCACAATTTCTTTAAACAGGGCACGAGGCTTTTAAAATCACTTCTGCAGAATTAAAATGGCTTTCCTTTCTTTTCAGTTTTCCGGAAAACCAAGAGCTGGGACAGAGGCCAAATTTTGAGAAAATTCTTCTTCCCCCCCCCCCCCTCCTTAAAGAAAACCTACATTGAAATGGAAGCAAGCAGAGCAGGCTTAGAGGTTAGCAATTCTTTCTCCTCCAAACATACGTTTTGACCCTTTTTTTCCCTGTAACGGGTGGAGTTCCCTCTCTGGGCTGTTTCCCTCCAATGTGGGGTTTTTTGATCATTGGAAATCCCGGCCTCCCTCAAGGGACGTAATTGTTTGAGGCTTGTTTTGGCCAGCAGAAAAATTGGGATGGGCCTTTCCACACTTCTTTGAAAGACCAACTTCCGTGAAAGGAAGAAGACCGCTCTGGGTCCCGGTATACATACACACAGACACACAACCGAAGCCAAAAAGCACAATCCACTCACATACCAGACTCTGCCAGCCAAGCCTCTGGATACAGTGAGTCAGAATTCAAGGCCACTCCTTTGTCTGTTTTGCATTCTGGAGCAAAGAAAGAACACAGATCTGAAGTTTTTCTTTTAAGCAAAACCTCCATGCCATCTTTGTTTTCTCCACCAGCGTCCAGGAATCGGTGGGATCTTTCAACCGAGCTTGTAAGCAAAGTAGGAAACTAAAAGAGGGATAGGATCACGATCACGCGAAGTGTTAGTGCCACTTTATAAAGTCTTGGCAAGACCACAGCTGGAATTCTGCATCGGGTTTTGTTCGCCACGATGTAAACAAGATATTGAGACTCTAGAAAGAGTGCAGAGAAGAGCAACAAAGATGATTAGGTTGTCTGGAGGCTAAAATATACGAAGAACGGTTGCAGGAATTGGGTATGTCCAGTTTCATGAAAAGAAGGACTAGGGATGACATGGTAGCAGTGTTCCAAAATCTCAAGGGTTGCCACAAAGAAGAGGGAGTCAAGTTATTCTCCAAAGCACCTGAAGGCAGGACAAGAAACAACGGTTGGGAAAACGGATGGAAATTAATTAAAGAGAGAAGCAACCTAGAACTAAGGAGAAATTTCCTGACAGTTAGAACAATTAACCAGTGGAACAACCTGCCTCCAGAAGTTGTGAATGCTCCAACTCTGGAGGTTTTTAAGACAAGATTGTCTGAAATGGTATAGGGTCTCTTGCCCATGCAGGGGGTTGGACTAGAAGACGTCCATGGTCCCTTCCAATTCTGTTATTCTGCTAATTTCTGTGCCTGTAGCTTATTTTTTTTTGTTTTTGCAACAAATTGGGCCTTACAGGTACAATGCCCCTATCCACGGAGGTTCCATCCTGAAAATCCCAGGATCCAGGAAGTTGCTTTGTATCAGGCAAACCATGACTGTCTGGCCTTTCGCTAGCGTGGTTCTAAGGCTTCGTCCACCTCAGGACAAAAAGATCCACACTGCAGTTTGGAAGACGGAGGAGAAACGTGCAAATTCTTTGCTTTGTTCAAGCTGAGAGGATCATGCAGGAAAAGCCTTGCTGATTTCTCAAGAAGGGTGAGCTGATGGGACTGCAGCTCCTCGCATGGACCCATTTGTGCTTCCTCAAAAAAAAGTGAGGAGGCATTCTGTTTCTGATATTCTGAAAGGAATATTCAAGCACTTGTAACTCATAATCATTGGCATTTTATTCTCCTTGCATGAAAAGGTCTCCAACTACAATCAGCTAAGACGTTTGACTCCTTAAAACATTTCAAAGCTAACTCAGTCAATCTGGATCAATGGTTTTCAATGTTAAGTTATGTGGACTTCAACACCCAGAATTCCCCAGACAGCTTGCTGGCTGGGGAATTCTGGGAGTTGAAGTCCACGCAATTTAAGGCAGCCAGGGTTGAGAAACACTGCTCTAGGTAAAACACAATTTCAAATAAAGCTTTGAAATTAGGTAGCTGAAAGAAGACTTAATTATAGATTATACACCCCATCAATGCCCAAACATCTGAGCTGGCGAGGATGATGGGAGTTAGGTCCCCCAGATCTGGATTAATCAGCCACTACTTTCAGTTCAAACGGTCAAGACAGCGGACGCTGAACGCTCTAATTATTTGGAGAGGACCAGGCTGATTTCATTACTACAGGTAGTCCTTCACTTACGACCATTCTTTTAATGACCGTTCATAGTTACAATGGCGCTGAAAACAGTAACTTATGACCAATTTTTCACACAGCCATTGCAGCATCCCCATAGTCACATGGTCAAAATTCAGATGCTTGGCCACTGGGTCATATTATGATGATGGTTCTAGTGATCCCCTTGATGGGGAAGCCGAGTTCATTTAACACCGTGTTACTAAATTAACAACTGCAGTGATTCACTTAACAACTGTGGCAAGAATCACAAACGGGGGCAAAAGCCATTTAACAAGTGTCTTGCTTAGCAACAGAAACCTTGGGCTCAGTTGCATCCATTCTCCCCGTAGCCAAAGGATTGCAACCTGACCCACAACTTTAATCAGACAGCGATGGAAGAAGCATGTTGAAAAACCGGTTGAGGTCTTTCCACATAACCCTTAAGTCGGAACAGACACTTATCCCAATGCAATAAGCCATTCTATTTTTTTTTTAAAGAAATGCCATAAGGCCTACATGGAAGGAAGATGGAGAAATAGACCCCTGGAGAGAGAGAGAGAAAAAAAAAACCACACCGCCTCCTCTGGGATCCAATTTCGATTTCTTTGCAATGAAATGATAGGGAACGATTTGCAATCAGAATCTTATCCAGGACATAGATAATGTTGTTTGTGGTTCGCAACCTCGTCTGGCACTTCTTCAAGTACAACAAGATGGCTGAGTTTGCACAACCTGCCTCTTCTCCCCCCCCCACCCCTCCCCATACACACACAGTGAGGATTAGGTGATTTGTGGGTCCGCACAGTGTGTGCAAGATCTTGTAAACTTCAACCATAACGAAGCATAAAGTTGGCCACATCCCTATAAAACACTCAGATTGCAATTAGAGAAAAGGGGGGGGGCAAGATTGCAATTAGAGAAAAGGGGGGGGCAGGAATAATAATCTACATAGCGCCCCCCTCCTCCACCCCTCCCAAAGCTGCTTCTAAGTTGATGAGTTGCAAGCAACTCAAGCACCCAAGATGTTTGCGGCCCCAAGCCCATCATCCCCAACCAACTTGGCTAAGAGCCAGCTATTGCACGATCTGCATTGGAAAGTGGGGAGGGGTCCCCAGTGCTGTCCCTGGCTGGGGATTAGAGGAAGTGGGGTTGGACACCTTGCACACTGGGGGGGGGATCTCCCTGGCCCCCACCCCATGGGAAGAAGGGAGCCCCGTGCATTTCCCCCCCCCCAAAAAAAAGAGGACGGTGCAATGAAGAGGCTGCCTATTGCAAACCAGGGGAGGGGTCCCTACCGGCCGCCTCCTGTCTGATGAGCCCTCCGATGCTAACGCCGCGGCCGCCGCTGCCGAAGGAATGACACGGAGCCGCCTCCCGCCCGCCCCTCTTCCCGCCCCATGGCCGGGCAAGCCAAAGGCGGAGCCGGCACCACGCGGGGAGAAGAAGGCGCGGGCAGCCGGGCGAGGGAGGAAGAGAGAAAAAAAAAAAGGAGAGGCACGTCGGGAAATGTAGTCCGCCTCCAGGGCGTTCCTGCCGGAAGGAGGAGCCGCGCGAACTACAACTCCCGCGAGAAGGGCGGGCAGGCTCCGGCGCAAGGCCTTTCGGGAGATGGAGTCCAACTTCCGCAAATGGAGATTAGCCGGGAGGAAAAGCGTGCAAGGAAGTCAGCGTTGGTGCGTGACTTTCCCAATGGGAAAGGGGGAGAGGGGAAGTGCATCCCCTCCCCATCATTCCCAGCCCTGTGGCCTGGGATGATAGGTTTTGTAGTGGGACCTTTCTGCAGGATGCAAAGAGAGCTGCAAGCCGGGGAAATTAACATTGCGCAGCTGTCTAGGCAGAGTTCTTTTTTAAAAATATATATATATTTTTATTAATTTTTTACAATAACAATCTTTAGTGCTTTGTGAACAGTGTGTTGTCTGGGTTCCTATATTTAAAACAATCAGTGATAATTTTCTACAGTGAACCAATATTAGATAACCTTTAATTGTCATTTTTTTCCCTGTTGGCACACGTTAAAAATTATATTTAGTTGCTTGCTCTCAAGGGTTACTTATTTACATAACACACATTTAAAACGTACTATAGACAACGTATATGTAGACCTTACATATAAGTAGCATATAAATATTAAATCACTGTCCATCTTGAATACATAACGGAAGGAGGGAGCTTTAGAGTTCGCAAGGTTAATATAGTATGGAACAAAGCTGTGACTGAATCTGGATGTTGGTTAGGGTTAGGGTTGGTTGGTAATATATTTCAAACGTGGCCCTTTCATGACTTGTGGACTTCAACTCCCAGAATTCCTCAGCCAGCGTGCTGAGTAATTATACTGAGTATAATTAAATCCCTTATATTTGCACATTATTCTTATTGTTGTTGTTGTCATTATCATTATTATTATTATTATTTGCAAATGTGGCTTTGATAAGATGCAAGGCTGAAATCCAGGAAAGGAAACATATGCAAATAGGATTTTGCTTTTGACCCATAGGAAAGATTTTTGTTTCTGAAATTGAATGATATCCCAGCGGTAAATTTTGAAGCTGACTATCCTTTTTTCTCCTGTTTCTTGCCTTTCAGATTACTTTATAATAAGGAACAGGTTTGGCGTGTTTCAAAGGCGCCAAGTCTCTTAAAAATGTTTTTATAGACTTTGCTATATATTCCTGAGTGAAAGCAACCCAGTTTTCTTCAAACGTTTCCAAAGCTATTCAGAAATTCAATGCCTGGCCCCTTTGCTTAGTTTTCCATTTATTCAGGAGTGAAATAGAAGTAGAATAAGGTACAGAAAGTGGATTTATTCTAGTATGATTTTTTTAAAATCTTCCATTTAGTTATGTTCCCTTGAAATTCCCTACAGTTTTCTTGCCAGTTTTTCAGAAATAGTTTGCCATTGCTTCCTTCCTAGGGCTGAAGCAGTATGGCTGGCCCAACGTTACCCAGCTGGCTTTGTGCCTAAGGTGGGATTAGAATTCGTAGTCAACTAGTTCCTAGACTGGAGCCTTCACCACTATACCAAACTGGCAACAAGGTTATAAGTAGTCCTCAACTTATGACCGTAATTGATTGACCGTTAAGTAAGGACTACCTGTACAGGTCTGAAAAAATATCTGTCATATCTATGTGACAGCAACAATTGGGATTTTGTGCCTCTTTGCTACCCTCTAGTGGGGTATGTGGTTTGGGGCATCGGTTTAGGGCTGTCTTCCCAGTTGTGTCATTCATTTTAAAGGAGGGGACAAAATGCAGGAACTGACGTGGGAACCCCAAAACACCAGTATTGACTTAATTATTGCAGGGAGGGGGGGAACCAACACTTTGCCAGGCCATAGACTGCATGCAGTATGGCCCAATTTGCAGAAAATATCCAATAATTGTGTTGCTGACTCATTTAAAGGCCTTCAACCTCTTTGAGGTCTTAAACAACTGCTTTTATTGTTTCCTGCTGTAAAATAAGGGGTGGGAAACTGTGGCTCCCCCAGTTTCAGAGAGCATGAGGGGGGGGAGGGACCATAAAATGGCAGTAGCTCATGGGCTTCCCAGTTTTGCAACCACAGGACCAGCACTGTAGGGTGCCGAGAAATTCCCAGAAAAGCAATCTGAGATTGCAAAAGAGTCCCTCCAAGGCCAACAGTGGGGGAAGATGGGAGTTGTGATCCCAGATCCCAAGGAGCCATGTTGCTTACACATCGGTGGCCTGCCAGATGTGGCAGCACAACAGAGAACCCAAATGATGTACTTCCCTCTCTCTGCCTGGTTGGAATATAGCTCTCATCCATCACAGCCATCATGGGGCAAGAGTAATGGGAGTTGTAGTCCCAACCGTTTGGAAGGAAAGCAAAGCTTCATCACTTTCTATGTAGAGGCAAAGCTCAATTTATGATCAAAGGTGGGACCGGAACTTCCATCGCTAAGCGAGGCGCGTGTCGAGTTGCGCTCAATTTTACAACCTATTTTGCTACAGACATTAAGTGAATCAGGCAGTTGTTAAGCGAATTACAGCTTCCTCCATTGACGTTGCTTGTTGGAAGCCGGTAGGAAAGTCTCAAATGCTGATTATAGGATCTCAGGATCCTGCAACCATCTTAAATACATGCCAGGGGTCCAAGCACCTGAATTTTGATCCTGCAGTGTTTATAATGCAAAGTCACAACCTAAGTTCCTTTTTTTCACTGCTGTAAAAAAAAGATTGTAAGTGAAGGGCTACTTGTATGGATTATGTGTGAAAAACATACAGCTGTTTGGCTGGTTTAGAGCTAAATTTACATATTCTGATAGGCTGCTGATGAGTTCCTGGATACATGACAAAGAAAACAACACGCATCCTATAAAAATGGTCTCCTTTCAAAAAAAAAAAAAACCTTTCTAGGTGCAGCCTACAGTCTTCAGAAACCCTGACTTTTCCAAGGTCAACCTGAGTTGAATAGGTATTGAGATTTTACCGTATTCTCATTATTTATTTACCGCATGGACTATATTTATAGATCCACCCATCTGAGCTCAGCAAAGTCTGGGATGGTTAACCCAATAAAAACATCAGTGCAATAACAGGATGTAATAAAAAAACATTTAAAATTCAAAAGAAAAAATTTGACTGCTGAGAATAGACTAGTCAGGAACAAACTCTCAAACCGATGACATTATAATAATACTACTACATTTAAGAGGCGTGTCTCCTTTTTCCTATTAAAATAATGATGATTCAATAAAAGGGCATACCTTACCATTAAAACAGACTCATCTCTAAAAGGGCATTAAAAATAGCATAAATCTTTAAAAAAAAATTGACATCATCTTTCCTAAACTCTTGGGCAGCTAAAAGTTCCATTATCTCTTAACAGCAAAGCTACATAGGTAGGCTTAGCAACTTCCCTATTTATTTAAGTTAAAATCAGCTCGTGTATATATATACGAATTTCTCATCCCCCCCAAAAATAAAAAATAAAAATTTGACAGCCCAAAGACACGCCTTCTCCCGTCCTCTTTCCTCACTGCGCCTGCGCCGGAAAGGCACATCAGCCCGACACGCCCCTTCGCGGCACGTTTGCTCACAGCCCTCTCCTTGCGCCTGCGCGCTGCGACCGCGTCGCCTCAGGTTGGTCAGTCGGTGCTCGTCCGTTGAGCGGGGCGGTCGCGTGGAGGAGATCCTTCGTCGGCGCTGCGTGCGTTATTATTTTTATTCCCGTCGTAGGCGAAGATGGCTGATCCGGCCGCCCAGTCCCCGTTTATTTCTTCTTCTGCCGGAGGTGGCTCTTCCGAGTCGGGAGGACGAGACCTGAAGGGGGCAGGTTCCCCCCAATCTTGCGCTGGTAAGGACGCCGGGGGGGGGGGCGTGGGCAGTGGAAGGAACGGCCGGCGGCGGCGGCGGCGCGGGAGGGGGAGTGCGCGTTGACGGGAAGAGCCCTAAGGTTGTCCAGCACGAGCTAGGAAACTGGGGAGAAAGACGCATTTCCTGGAATTCTTGCATTTAATGCAAGCCATTACTGCAGCCTCTGCTAATTCGCCAATAAATGCGCCCATTGCCTTATTAATTTCATCGAGACTCGATATTTTATTTGCTTTCCCCCCCCAATTAAGGTGAACTGGGGTGTATGTTATGATGCATTTTCATTTAGTGCAGAAAAATGGCAGAGTCTGTGAATTTGCCAGTGAGTTGTACCATTTGCATTACTTTACCGAGATCAGATATTTTATTTGCTGCTCCTCCTCCTCCCCTTTAAAGAGTGTAGATAAGGAGGGGAAGGGCTTCAGAGCCCCATTTTCCCCTAGTTGATGCAGGATAAATTAAAATACGTTTTTACAATTATTTATCTAGGAAGTCTCTCTCTCTGTCTGTCTCTCTTTCTGCCTCGCAGTTCCTTAATGGCTGCAGATGGCTTGCAAGGTTCAGCAAAAGCAGTCTGGAAAGCAGAGTTGAAATGCAAAATTCTATCTAGATATCTAGACATCTAGATATGTAGATATCTATCTAGATATGTAGATATCTATCTAGATATGTAGATATGTAGATATCTATCTAGATATCTATCTATCTATATAAATATATAGATATAGAGATCTAAAATGGTTTTGAAGATACGAGTGTCTCAGGTATATTCATATTCAAAAACTAAAACACAGATCACTGAGACTAAAAATTTATTTATGCTGACGAAAGCTAAGTTTTTACATAAATGTTTAGTCTCAGTGATCTGTGTTTTAGTTTTTGAATATAGATATATAGATATATATACAACCAATTAAAGTGGTGACACTACAAAGCTTGGGAAAATGAACCCTGTTCCAGTCTTTTCTCAAGGCTGGCTTCAATTTCCCTCCCCGCCCTCGGCTCCATTATGTGCGCCCTGCCCTGGAGGATAAAGTCAAAACTGGGTGTTGATGTGATGGCTGATTACAGATTTTATTTCTCCAGCCTGGTGCCTTCCCGGCCACTGGGGTCTGCCACTCCCCTCAGCGGGAAGCAGGGTCAAAAAAAATCTTTCAGGGTACCCAAATGAGATTCAAGTGACAGTTGGGTGCAAAGCTGTCTCTCTTCTTCTTTCGTTTTGCAGTGCAGTCTGCAGGCTTGGCAACCGTCTGAACGAGGTGGAAGGCATACTACTCCTAAAGGGAATTTGAAAATTAGCCTTTTTCTTGATAGCTTGGGGACAGCTCTTTTATGGAGGGGAAAGGTCACTGTGGTTTTTGAACAGGGCTGAATCTGAAATCCAACTAACAAATTCTGGGCTTTGAGACCTTTCCTCTGAATTGTTGTCCTTCCCTCCCCCCAAAATGGCAGATCGTGGGGAAAGGGCCAGAAGAAAAAGGCAGCAGTTGGGATTTGAAGGGAGACTGCTCAAAATAAGCATCTTTTGGCCGCAGCCGTTATAACAGGGACATTCATGGGAAACCAAGTCGATGGTGCATTTAAGATGACCAGAGTTTTCAGTGCAACAGCTCCCTTGCAGATTGACGTGTAAAATATTCTTTTTTAAAAAATAAATTCTGAGAGATCCTTTCATAGGCAAGGATTTGCATCCTCTTTGTGAGAAATAGTTCTGCCTCCTTTATTCTTTTGGGAACAGCCATGATAATCCAAACCTGCCAGGGTGCACTGGGTGCGTTTGGACACCCCCCCCCTCCTCAAGGATTTTTTTTTTTCCCCTGGAAAGGGCTGCGCTGGAGACCATGGAGGGTTTGAGACCTGGGAAGGGGCCTCCGAAGGACCCCAGGGAGGAGAAGGGTGTGGCAGTTCCCAGGGCTTGGGGGGGGGGAATGGGGAATTTAGCATTCAGATCAGCTGCCCTGTGGAACGTAGCAAGGCGGACCAAAACAACTGAAGGCTGGAGGAGCTGGGAAATGGGGTGGTGGGGGTGCCAGGTTGCCAACAGTCCCAGGGGCAGGCAAGCAAGCAATCTGGGCAGATGCCACGGGTGTGGCACGACAGCACCGTGGAAAATTCTTCAGTAATGCCCCGGAGCTGGGAAATGAAGCAATTTCGGCGGTGGCTTAGCAGAACATTGCAGCTATCAGCAAAATGTCTGGCAGATGCATGCCGATCAGGATGGCAAACTCTCGCTGCTTCAGTACGTGGGGTTTTTCCGGCTGCAAGCCCCTTCCCCTCTCCTCCATTTCAGGGGTCTTCCAGTCTGTCTGATCTAGCACTGCAGCGACGGGTGGGGAGTGGCCTATGAAGCTACTTTCCTTGCTGCCAAAGCCAGGGGATTCTTACCGAGATGAGAGAACGTGGGTGGATGGGAAGTAAATCCTAGATTATTATTATCATCATCATCATCATTCTAGGCGTAGGAGACAAGGATGGAGTCTGAAGGTGCGTTTTGCACCTTCTTGGCATGGTCTCCCTCGCTGGGGGGGGGGGAAATACCAGATGGATGGGAGATGGGGAACAAAATCCTCCCCTTGCAATTGCAGGAAGATTTTATTTACTTTTATTTATTTGGTGGCGTCCTAAATCATTCTCATCCCAGGCAGGTGATCCAGTTGGTGGGGGGGGAGAGAGAGAGAGAGAAAAGGGCATTGTTTTTTCCAAATACTTCCTGTCTGAGTCTGGGTGGCATGAAAAAAGGCAATCTATTGTCATTTAAATCTTTCTTCCCCTCCCCCAAATTCTCTTTGCTGTTGCTTTTTTGGGTGGGGGCAAGAATACATTAAAACCTGCTTCTGGGAAAGCCTCCCCCCCCCTTTGGCTCTGATCTTTTCCCTTTTTTAAAATACTTTTTGGAGACTGCCAAAGGGATGAAAGCAAGACAAAGACCCTGGAAGGCCCCCTTCCTCTTCATCATCTGGGTGGGTGGCTGGGCGGCTTATCTCCTCCAGGGTCTGGGTAGAAAAAGCCGCCTCCTCATCAAAAATCTGCACTGCAGATGTCTGTCAGGGCGAGAGGAAGGCAGAGAGGGCAGGTGATGCTGCTTTAAAGGGGACGAGACCGCCAAAGCCATTTTGGGGGAGCTGACCCTGGCTTACTGGTGTTGCATTCCTGAGCAGGATGCTGAGCCCTTGCAGAAAATCATATTAGTGTAATCTGGCAGGCGGCTGAATTGTTCCATGGAGGGTGGGGAGAGGGGGGGGGGTTTAAGGGCTTGTAATGTATCTCCCACCTGTCACTGCTTCTGGTATTTCCAGCTACGGATGCCGGTTTGGGAGCAAGCTGGCTTCCCCTGTGTGGTTTCTCTTCAGGGCACCGTAGAGTTAAGATCAAAGCGGTGAATATGGCCTGTTGTCTGATGGAATAACAGGGTGGGAAGGGACCCTGGAGGTCTTCTAGTCCAACCTTCTGCTCAAGCAGGAAACCTGTAATATTTCAGATGGATGTTTGCCCAATCTCTTCTTAAAAACCTCCGGTGTTTTACAAGGGATCTGACCAGAAATGGTTTGTCTGACAGAGAAAGCACTTCTGCACCACCAGATAAGCCGTATCTCGGTCTGTAGCTTCATCTTCTTTCCTTGATGAGTGAACCAGGTTACTCATCCCTGGACCTTCTTTTTTTTTTTGCACATCCAAGCCAGCACTCTTGAACTGAACTCCCTTCTCTGCCCACCTGCCCACTTCAGGTGCCCACTGCAAAAATCAAGCCTTTTGGGTGATGCTTAAGCTTAATTTAGTGGCGTTTTGCCCGCTTGCATTCTCAAAGAACCCCCATAGCCCTGCTGGTTTCATCCTTTGAGTCGATCTATTTATTGTGCTTTTCTGCTGTGGCAGTTTAGAGGTGGGGGCTGCAGTGTTAAGTGCAGTAACACAACGTCATATCTCAGTAAAGTAACAGCAGGATCTTGAAGGTCTGAAACGCTAACATGGTTTTCAGAAGGCCCTGGGGTAGTTAAAAGGAAATTTTTGTCTGGCCCCAAAAGAGTACCAGGCAGGTTTTGTTTTTTTTTGAGAGAGGTTTGTGTTTGATTGTTTGTGTCTCCACAAATGAAATGCCACTCCAAAAGAGATTTTTTTTTCCCTGATTCGAGATCATCTCGCTTACTTTAGGCATCCCAAGAACTGAAGCCCTGGTTAGAAACCACGAAAAGAAATGCCCCTGCAGGATGATTTAAATATAAAATAGGATATTTGTGGAATTTTGCATTTATACATTGCATCACCATCGTTTTTGGCTCACTGTCGTTTCTTGAACAAGCCACCGCCATTTGCTTGTGGCCCCCCCCCTACATTTTGGTATCCAAAAATGCATTGGGCTGGGTTTGCTTACGGATCACGTTTTAATGCTTAGTGTGATGCACAGAACCAGGTGTGCCCACATCCCTGGTTGCTAAGACAAACAGGAGTTTTTTTATGTCTCACATTTGCTCCGAAGAAGGGCTGCATACGTTGGGCAGGGGGTGATCGGCTCTGGAGTCCCCCCCCCTCCATTCCTGCTTTGTCGAACAGCTGGCCATATGTCTCAACTTCAAACGGTGACATAATTTGGAGGTCCTGAAGACTTGTCACAGCATCTGCTGTGCAAAAATACCAGACAAAGCCCAGAAATTGGCACGGAGCAAGGAATGGCCCCTTCGTTAGGCTCGTGTGAAGAGATCAGGTTTCTCGCCCTTTGGGCGGCTGAGTTGAGCGTGAAAGCTGTGTCAGTACTGATGTGTAAAATTATAGAAGCAACAAGATATGTGGAGGGCTGGATGCTTTCTTTTTTGGCTCCTTTCCACGACAGATGGGCTTGTTTTGATTTAAAGCAGGGTATAAATCCACCGGAGAGGACTAACCGTAACTTAAGTTTGTCCTTTTGAATCCCACGTTTTGTTTTTTTAAAATTGGTGGTCTAAATTATGTAGACCTCACTGCTCACCCTTGTTGTTTTGCAAGAATTGTCTGCAACCCTGATCCACACAGTTGTTTCCTTAAGCAAGCCCCTCTTTGGATTTTTCCATTTTCCTTTAAAAAAAAAAAAACCAGGCAATGTCTTTCACCCATGAAACTCATATAGGTTATATAGGTAGTCCTCGACTTGCAAAAATTCATTTAATGACCGTTTGACGTTACAATGGCACTGAAAAAATGACTAAGGGCCATTTTTCACACTTAGGACCGTTGCAGCCTCCCCATGGTCACGTGATCAAAATTCAGACGCTTGGCAACTGACCGGTACTTATGATGGTTGCAGTGTCTCCTGACCAGCAAAGTCAACAGGGGAAGCCAGATTCACTTAACCATGCTACTAATTTAATAATTGCAGTGATTCCCTTAACAACTGTGGCAAGAAAGGTCGTAAAATGGGGCGAAATTCACTTAACAAATGCCTCACTTAGCAACATAGGTTTTGGGCTCAGTTATAGCTATAAGTTGAGAACTACCTGTATATAGTGCTAATAAGAATCTGTAATCTGTTTCTAATATGGATTTCCACCCCTGTGGTCTACTTTGACCCACCTGGAAAACTTAAAATGTGAAACCACTTTAAAAGCAATGAAGACTAGGTCACTTTTCAAGGGAAGGGTGCAAAGTGTCTATTGGTTAAGTACAAATATTCATATTAGAAGGGTGTGCTTTAATCCCATTTTAAAAATCCAGCTTGTTAGAAAATAATGGCCCAATGAATTTGCATCTCTGGGGGAAAAAATATCTTTGCTTTGCCCCATTGGCCACCAAAATGCAAAATGAAAAGGCTTTGGCCCTCACTGTGTAACCACTTGTAACCTAGAGAGGTCTAAAAACCTAGAATTTGCGAATATTTGGGTGATGTAGGAATTCATCTCCTGACTCAGTAGGATGGGAAGTTGACATCTTTCTCCCTAAGGACATAATGAAGTGAGTTTACCTTGTGAAAGGGTGGAGAACCCTTTGCCAAATTAGTAAATCAGGACTAAACGCTAAGAAATGGACAAAGGAAGATGTAATGATGAATGTATTTCTACATGAGTTGTAGAATTTGTTCAGAAATCTTGCTTGAAAGTTCCCTTTCAGTCTTCAATTGCTTGATACTGTTGGGTTGTCTTTGACTTCTGAAGAATTGTTGGGTGGGAACTCAAGACTATTCCAGAATTAGACAGTGGAAGTACAGACAATTTTTCCATGTTGTATTGTCAGTTTTTTTTTTACTATGGCTCCTGGCTAACCGTTCAATAACAGGGCCCATTATCCCCAGCCAGCAGGGCAGTTATTAAGCATAATTAATATAGGCGTTCTACTACCCTCTTGTTAAATTGGTACAGAATCTGTTTTTGTCACATCTCCTATGTTGGTTTGGGCCTGAAAGAGCTTGACTAGTTTCTGCTGATTTTTTTTTTAAAGAATAAGAATTAGCTTACCTCTTGCTCAAGATGCATTCAACTTAACAGACATTTCAAAATGCTGCAACAGGCTGCCAGTGCCAAATAAATATGAATTATGCAACAATTATAGTCCATTCGGATATTTTTTGAAGCCATATGTTAAAAATCAAATTGCTTCTGTTGAGAACAAAGCAGAAGACTTGGAACATTAATTCACTCAAAACTGTTTTTCAGTTCTGGAAATGTGATGTAGGCAGGCAGGCAGGCAGGCAGGCAGGCAGGCAGGCAGGCAGACAGACAGACAGACAGACAGACAGACAGACAGACAGATATGATTAGATAGATAGATAGATAGATAGATAGATAGATAGATATGATAGATAGATAGATAGATAGATAGATAGATATGATCAGATATGATCAGATAGATAGATATGATTAGATAGATTGATTGATATCTAGATGATAGATAGATAGATAAGATAGATAGGTAAGATAGAGAGGCCACCCGGATGCTAAAGGATGTTCTGGGAAGTGTAGGATCAGATGCAACCATCCTCCTCCATCCTGCATTTCAGGATTATTATAGGAGAGAGAGAGAATGTAATTATGTATATTGGTTTGTAGTCCTTGGGGGAAGGGCCAGATATAAAGGCAGCAGTGAAACAGAAGAAGTAGAAAAAAGTGCTTTTTACGTAGAAAAGAACCGTGAATGTTAGCCAGGTCATCCTTGAGTTGGTTCGGACCAGGGGTCTTCAAACTTGGCCCTTTTGTGACTTGTGGACTTCAACTCCCAGCATGCCTGGCTGAGGAATTCTGGGAGTTGAAGTCCACAAGTCATAAAAGGGCCAAGTTTGAAGACCCCTGGTTTGGACGAATCTGTGAGTTGAAAGGTGATGCTATAAATGTCATGAGGATCAAAAGACGTTAGCGGTGGCACGGAGGCCTGGACTTGGCCAACGGATGGGTGAACGTTGCAGAGCAAATGCAGAAACTCCAAGAAACGAAGGTGTCGGTCCCCATTTTTCCGGCTTGCTCAACGCTCTAGCATCAGGCGATGTGCATCAGAATGAACGCGTTCAAAATAAGCAATCAAAACGGTGGATTCTTGTGGGGTTTTGATACTCCAAAGAGGAGCATTGCAAAGGGGCTGGTAACATTGCGAGCTGGATTTAGTGCTGGCCTTTTGTTTTATAACAACCAGGAAGACCGGTCCAGAATACTGGACTTCAAACGGCCTCGATTAATGCGTCATTATTACAACATGCCGGTTGGATAGATACGGTCTTGCACAAGATACCCACATCAATGCTTTTCCCAGCTCTCTGCCTCATTTGCCCCGAGACTACAACAGTTGTGCTTTTACACAAAGGCATGCTAGGGCAGCCTTCCAGCTCTGCCTCAGCCCTCGTCACGTGTGGCTCTCCACAAGGAGAGGGTTCAGCAAAAAGGCCCATTAATGCTTGTGGTTTTGTTTTGTTTTTAAAAGGGCAATTTCTCTCTGGTTGACTGAAGATCCTCAGTAAACACAGGCAGTCAGTTCCAGTGGGGGGGGGGCGCTCTGCGTCTTGAGGAAGGGTACAAGTGGTCCTTGACTTACAACAGCTCACTTAGGGACTGTTCAAAGTGATAGCTGCATTGAAAAGAGTGAGTTACGACTTTTTTAACACTCACGGCCGTCTGCAGCCTCCCCATGTGTCACGTGATCAAAATTCAGACTCTTGGCAACTGGCATGTACTTAAGACGGTTGCAATGTGTCCCGGGTGTCATGTGATCACTTTTTATGACCTTCTGACCAGCAAAGTCAACGGGGGAAGCCAGATTCACTTAATGACGGTGTTGCTAACTTGTGCCACAGGGTGATCTCTATTAAGGAAATAACCTTTGGGATGGAGAAATAAACTTGATCTGATTGGAGTGACAGGTGTGAGGAGGGCTGTCCCTACTATAGGTGAAGGTAGTCCTTGATTTCATGACCACAATGGGGAGCAGAATCTCCCATTGCTAAGCAAGGCAGTTTGTTAAGTGAGTTGTGTCTAGTTTTACAACCTTTTTCTCATTCTCAGCTAATAAGGGACTCTAGCTTTCTCCATTGATTCTGCTTGTTGAAAGCCGGCTAAGAAAGTCGTAAACGACAAACACAGGGCTCCAGGATGCCGCAGCCATCATAAGCACATGCCTGTTGACCAGCTCCTGAATCTTGATCATGTATGTGCTGCATTGATAGCATAGGCAAAGGAGTGGTTGTAAGCCACATTTTTTTTTCTTACCGCTGTCATAACTTCAAACGGTTGCTAAACAAATGGTTTGCCAATTAAGGACTCCTTGTATAATGGAGCAGCAAAGAACAGATTGCAATAGCCCAAAGCTGGCTCTGTGGGCGACGTTGCTTCACATTTTCCACTTGCCAAACCCGGGATGAGCTGAGCCTGAAGTAACTGCATTAAAACACGAGAAACAGGCTTACGCCAATAAATGCAGAGGTAGGTAACAAAAGGTGCTGGTTATACCTGCCCTCCTTTTTTCAGAGATTAACTTCCTAACCAACCCGTCCCGTTCAAAAAGCAGACAGAAGAATTTCCGTTCCCATCTTTCCTAAGTATATATCCCTGATGAGTTGGTTAGATAGCCTTTGGCCATTTTTTTTTCTTTTCTTCTCAGCCTCAGCTTTAAAAAACGGGGATGCTGACACTGCCTTGCAAGACTTAGCAGGGCATATAATTTGCTGCTTGGCAATTAATTTAGCTCTTCATTTGCAAATCAAAAAGCCGGCTAAATATTTGAGTAGGTTGGTGGGTCAAGAAAAATGTTTATTGGGGTGTTTTGATAGCTCAGCGCCACTTATTCAGGAGCACAACCTATTAAATGTTTAGTAACTTATCTGGTTATTCATGTATGTCTTTGTCATTGGTTTTGGTTTTTTTTTTTTGTTTTTTTTTTTTGCTCTGTTGTAAACATTTTGCTTTCTTTGTTACCCTTCAAGGCACTGATTAATAATAATAATAATAATAGTAATAGTAATACTAGTAAAGTTGGAAGGGATCTTGGAGGTCATCTAGTCCAACCCCCTGCTCAGGCAGGAAACCCTATAGTACAATTTCAGACAAATGGCTGTCCAGTCTCTTCTTAAAAACTTCCAGTGTTGGAGCATTCACTGCTTCTGGAGGCAGGTTGTTCCATTGGTTAATTGTTCTCACTGTCAGGAAGTTTCTCCTTAGTTCTAGGTTGCTTCTCTCCTTGGTTAGTTTTCACCCGTTGCTTCTTGTCCTGCCTTCTGGCGCTTTGGAGAATAGCTTGACTCCCTCTTTGGGGCAGCCCCTGAGATATTGGAAGACTGCTATCCTGTCCCCCCTCGTCCTTCTCTTCATTAAACTAGCATACCCAATTCCAGCAGCCGTTCCTTATATGCTTTAGCCTCCAGTCCCCTGATCATCTCTGTTGCTCTTCTCTGTGAGCCTTAGAAAGGCTCAGCTTAAAAATAGCAAGAAATGAAGCCCACATTGGCCCCTGGTTTCAACCATCTTGCCTCACGCTGCCTTGCGATATTTCTTTGCATAAACTTTTCCCAGTGTTCTCAAGGCTTCAGCACAGTGGCTTCGCTTGGGATACAGCCGGCGAAAGAACCGTCCAGAACCTCTGCGTTACTCACCACTCTTGCAAGTCTTTGCAAGGGCCAATAAATCTAAATAAACATTCCTCTAACCTTGTGACCGAAGGAGACTTGAGTTGCTCCTCTGAAGGACTGCTGAGGTTGGAGATATGCTGGCAGGGAGGACAGAGTTTATAACCGGCACTAAAAAGCTTTCTCATTATTCATTTATTCCGTAGATGCATCTTTGTTCAATAAACTCGCAGTGTGTCGGTGTGTGCCTTCCCTGCCCTGCAGATTTGCACACTGAAGCCAGACGGGTGGGTTGCAGCACATTGCCAAGGATGTACACACACTGCATTTTTTGTGAAAAAGCAGAGACCCCCTGTAGTGCCCCTGGGTGCGGGTGGTGGGGGGAATGACTTGTCATCTAGCCTTTGGCAAAGATAGAATCAGTCTTCACGGCTGATTAAATGGGTTGGGTGTTGAAATTTTTGGGCGAAGAGGAGGGGTGAGGATGCCTTTGGTGCTGGGCTCCACGCCAAAGCCATTGCTAAATGGGTGCACCTTGAATTTGGGTACTTATTACCTTTCTTTCTTTCTTCTTTCTCTCTTCTTTCTTTCTTTCTTCCTTCCTTCCTTCCTTCCTTCCTTCCTTCCTTCCTTCCTTCCTTCCTTCCTTCCTTTCTTCCTTCCTTTCTTCTTTCCTTCTTTCCAAACTGCTTGAGTTGAGGTTGGAGAAAGATTGGATAAATATCTTTCTTTGTCTCTCTCTCTCTCTCTCTCTCTCTCTCTCTCTCTCTCTCTCTCTCTCTCTCTCTCTCTCTCTCTCCATCAAGCATGCTCTCAAGAAGATAGTTGCCAATCTGAGCCAGTATTTTGAGTTGTGTTCCACACTGGCCCAAAGATTGATTTGGAAGGTTGGTGACGAGGACTTTGGGAGATTGTGTATGACGTTAGAGGTTTGTAATGTCGGGGTGGGAACGGAGCTGGCATTTCAACCCTGAGCTACAGATATTCTCCTTTATCGGGAAATCTTCAAGTGCCTTCCAGATACTCTTAAATGCAGTTAGTATACAATTGCCAGGTTTTAGTGTGTGTGTGTGTGTGTGTGTGTGTGTGTGTGTGTGTGTGTGTGTGTGTAAATTTAGATTTTGCTGACAGAGTTAAAGGGAAACTAGTATAGCTGTTTCAAGCTATTTAGCTCTCATCAGCTAGCCATACCCTTCTGAGATTCGAACCTGGGCAGCTTGTATGTTAGGCAGCTGTATTAACCTCTAGCCCAGGGCTTTTCAACCTTTTCACCCATTGTACCACTTTTAGGATACGGCAACATCTGAGTACCACCAGTCGCCTAGCAAGGTGTCAAAAACTTCATGACCCCCCCCCAAAGGAAAAAAGTGATAAAGTACAGGTAGTCCTCGACTTACAACAGTTTGCTTAGTGACTGCTCGAAATTACAGTGGCACTGAAAAAAGTGTCCCCCCAAGTCACAGCCGAGCAAGACACTTGCCTGCCCGCCTGGCGGCGCTCTTCGTCCTATCCGAGGTTTTCATTGTTGTGAGCATTTCTGTTGAGGATTGGCAGCAGGGATGGGGTGGGGGTTGTTTGGTTTTTCATTCCCCCTGTCTGCTGGGTGATTGCAGCAGGTTTTGGTCACTTCACATGACCCTGGGACACTGTGACCGTCATAAATATGAATCAGTTGCCAAGCATCTGAACGTAAATCACAAGACCCTGGAGATGCTGCAACATTCCAGCTGATCGGCGTTTCTTCTGGGCTCAGCAGAAGGGCCAGGATCAGTGCTGCTTTCCAGCTGATTGGTACTTCTTCAGGGCTCAGCAGAAGCCCCAGGATCAGCGCCGAGCTCCAGCTGGAGCCTGGCGCTGATCCTGGTGCTTCCACTGAGCTCTGACAGCCCTGCAACTCCAGCCGTCTCTCTCGCTCAGGCTTGTGCGGTGCTGCCCCCGGTTCAGCTCATTCCCCTCCCCCGCTACCACTTTTCTAGGATGGTCGCGTACCACCTGCCAGGTGCCAATGTACCACAGGTGGTACCCGTACCACTGGTTGAAAAGCCCTGCTCTAGGCCCTTCTCACTTCTGTCAGCTGAAGCCAGGGAGAATATATAGCGTTTTCCAGTGAAACCTGTCTAATAGAGCACCTGGTCTACTGTTACAATTGCTTTTGCCTTTCAGCCCCAGTCTAGGAGCCTTTTGCAGGCTCAAGTCGCTACTGCGATAAATATAACCTGATTCGCTGAGTTCATGCTCATCTCACACAACTGTCCTTTTTCCTTCTGAGCAGATGGGTAAAGCTGGGCGGTTCCCTTGGGTTTCATAGGTACTTTGCATCCAGGTGAGTGAGCAGCCTCCAATTCCCCCTTCCCCCCCCTGCCGTTTTCCACTCGGGCACCTGAGAACAGGTGTCTCGGCACCTTCCTGATTAACCGTTATACTTGCTTGCCTCCTCTTTAGGGTGACCGCATCTCATCCTATCTATTTCCCTTTCAGATTCCTTTGTTTCTTCCTCTCAGCCTGTCTCTCTCTTTTCGACCTCACAAGGCAAGTCTGTCATTTATCTTGTACACCCCCACCCCACCCACCCACCCACCCACCCTTCGCTTCTGAAAGAAAAATGTTGAAAGAGGCTGTAACTGGGGACCAGAAAAGGTTTTCCTTTTCTCGGTCAGCCCGCAAACCCTTTTTCAGGACTTCCGGTGCTGCTGCGTGAGGCTACGGTCCTTCGGATGTTCGTCCACGGCTTTCCCGAAAATCATTTCTGGCCAAACGCTAGATATTGAAATTGGAAGCAGCAGCAACAAAGGCTTTTGAAACGTTGGTGAAGTCCCTTTGCTGAGCCTAGGATCCGATGGACCAGTATTGGCAAGGAGTTTTCCCACCCCCCAAAAAGGAAAAAATTAGGTTGCATCCGTTAGCGAGGCCTTTTCCATGAATCCAAAAATGGATAATTTTCTGATCGACGTGATTCCGTTCGGCGGGGAAAGAGATAGGTGTGCTGATGGCAGTAGAGAGTTCAGTCCGCAAAGCTGGAGGAAAACCTAACGCCAATCATCGTCTAAACATAATGAAGCTTTGACCGTTTAAGAAGGATCCAGATCTCAGTTTGGCTTTTTGTAGGCTTCCGAGTGACTAAGCCATGCGCTTTCCCCAAGCAAATCTCCCTTGCCAAAGTTCTTTTTTCCTGTCTGGGTTATCTTTCCCATAGGCCCAACAAATGTGAAGAAGGCTAGATTGGGAGAGGAGGATCTGTAGCAGTGATTCTTATACAGATAGTCCTCAACTTACGACAGTGACTGTTCAGTGTTACAACGGCACTGGAAAAAGGGACTTCGGACCGGTGTTTTTTTTTTCACACTTAAGACCGTTGCAGCATTCCCTGACGGTCACGTGATCAGAATTCAGATTCTTAGCCACCGACTCCTATTTATGACGGTCGCAGTGTCCTGAGGGGGTCACGTGATCTCCTTTTGTAACCTTCTGGAAAGCCAGATTGACTTAGCAGCCGTGTGACTCCCTTAACAAAGACATTGGCTCCCTTAACACCTGTGGCAGGAAAAGTCATAAAATGGGGCTAGAACTCACAACAACAACAACAATAATAATAATAATAAGTTGGAAGGGTCCTTGGAGGTCATCTATTCCAACCCCCTGCTCAGGCAGGAAACCCTATACCACTTCAGACAAATGGCTTTCCAGTCTCTTCTTAAAAACTTCCAGTGTTGGAGCATTCACCTCTCCTGGAGGCAGATTGTTCCACTGGTTAATTGTTCTCACTGTCAGGAAGTTTACTTAGCAACATAAAGTTTGGACTCCATGGTGGTCGTAACTTGAGGACTGTCCGTACGCAACCAGCTTCATTGCTCTGAGCATCCTGCATATATTCCCAAACAGCTGAGATGTGTCCTGTGGGTGTGCATTTCTTCATTGGTGAGAGCAATGGTAATTCACATTTCGTGGTGCTACACCCTGGAGCCCACAAAGGATTCTTGGTGGACCTTCCAAAAGTTCTGACGTCTCCCAACAAAGGACAATTGCTCATGTTCCTGAAGGCCATTTTCAATTGCCCAAAACCACACCAGCTTTCGCCCTTCCCATGAGGTTACCCAAGAGAGCTGAAATCCTTTGGGATTTAGAGATTTCTCAACCTTCGTGACAATTTAATTTTTAACTTTTGAGGGACTGAGCAAGAAGCTTCCTAGGATTGTCTCAGGTGTCCTTGTGGTGCAAATGGCAATCATTGGATTTTCCCAACCTCTGAGATAGTCAATGGGGGATATTTGAAATTGCAAACGAAGTCATCAGCAGTAGCAGCACAAAGTTGGGAAGACTTTATTGTGGGCTGTGTCCAGAGCAGATAAGAGAGGCCCTCTCCTACACTTGTCAAAGCTTTTGTGTGAATCTGTCACAGTATCAGTAGACTTGAGGCGTTGAGCTGTACAAGTAGCATACTCCGTCTTTGGCCCTCAAGAAACTTGATGGTCAAGAAAGGTAATCTTCCACTATCATATCTGAGAGAGGAAAAGAATTCGAATTCATGCAGAAGGTCCCATTCTTCCGAATCCTGGGCAGGTCTTTGCCCATGTAGACCAGATCTACACAAGGTTGGGATGAAACCAGAGAAAAATGGCGTCGCTGAAGATGCCACAGTTCCATCCTACGCGACAACGATGCTCTTTTATTAGTACGTGTTTGCAGGTGTGTTTGTGCACACCTGCCTCAGAGCGTTCTCACCTTCTGGAAAAGAACGTTTCACCTTGATCACAGTCCCAAATTGGTTCTGGCCACGAGGAGGCTACTGTTTTCTAAGAGAAGCCTACCTGAGGCTCCGTAGGAAGAGTGGGAGGCTGTGGCCCTCTGGATATTTATGAACTATAACTTCCAAAACCTGGCCACCTCTGAAGGGTTGGCACTTTTGACCCTCCTGGCAGAAGCTTATCAGCATAGCACCTTGCACCTTGCCTTCTCAGAGACTGGGTGCTTCCGTAAAAGAGGTTTTTTTAAAATGTCCATAATTGTAGTCTGCGCCTTTCGAACTGCTGTAGGAAGTAGGAAGCTGCCCCCAAAGAGAATTTGGGGAGGGGGGGTGTTCAGGAGCGGGAAAGCAGTTACAGCCTTTTTTCCCCCTTTTTCTTTTTTTCCCTTTCCTTTTGGGAAACCTGCTTTTTCTTCCCTCCACGTCCAGTGTTGAGACCCAGCCTGGCTACCAAGCGCGGAAATGTTCCTCTCCATTGGTGCCGTGATTATGACGTGCTCTGGCTTGTGTGGCTGCTTTTTCCACGCTTGTGTTTTTTGCGTTCATTGATTTCTTCCACCTCTGCTCTTGTCTCCTTAAGCTTGCTTTTTTAAAAAAAAATTATTTCCCAAAAAAATATCGAACGCCAAAAAAAAATGGTTTAGTTTGGAAGGTTAGCAAAGGCTGAGGTGGTTGTAGCAATAGCAAAGAACAGGTGAGTTATTGTCCCAGGACAAAATGTTGAGAAGGGCGCTGGGGAGGATGGGTAGGACTCCATAGACTGACTTAGCCTCCGTCTGCAGCAGTAGCACCAGGTGTCATTGGGGTCATTGTTGTCCCAGAACTGAAGAAGCTTCTTGGATGAGAAGCGAAACCTCTTCAAAACAAAGGAAGTCCAGTTGCTTTTGGGAAAAACGTTTTTGGGACAGTAGCACCCAGGTTGCTGGTCTGTGATGGTTGGATTGGATTTCGTATTTTACAAACCTAGCCAGTATGACTCTGGTTTATTTTATAAATCTTGATTAAGCCCGCCATTATTTGGGATGCAACGTGAAGCCGGGTTTAGGAGCACTGAATGGTTTCCTTCATTCGTCGCTGTTTGCGAATGACAGGGTGTCCACGTTTATGACCCCAAAGTGATGCTAGCTAGGAATCCTGGGAGCTGTAGTCCTCTGGAGGCGGAGTGCACCGGCAAAGCCAGTTTTAGCTTTCGTCATTCTGAGCCCTCTCGGATTAATTCTGTTTTGAAAGCTTTAATCCAAGAATTTTCCAGCCTCTGGTTGATCTTTCCATCTCTCGTCTCTCCAGTGAACACATCCAAGGAGTTTCTTAAGATCTTTTTAGAATAACAGAGTTGGAAGGAACCTCGGAGGTCTTCTAGTCCAACCCCTCCTGTTCAAGGCAGGAGACCCTATACCATTTCAGACAAATGGTTGTCCAATTTGCTCTTCTTAAAAACCTCCAGTGATGGAGCACCCCACAACTTCTGAAGGCAAGTTGTTCCCCCCGGTTGATTGTTCTTGCTTCCAAGGTCTCCCAATTCACAAAATAAAGTTTTTTGACCTTGAACAGGCTGAGCTACAGGCTGGTTTCCAATGAAATAGACTTCTTTCCAAAACAGCTTATCTGCCATTATCGGACCAGCTTGGGGTGACCATTAAGGAGCCACCCAGGGCATCGTGCCCCTTTGGGAAGGCATTTGAAGATCACTCTATTCATTCAATAATATCTGGATTGATCTTAGCCAGTGGTTCTCAACTCGTGTTCCACGGACCTCTGAGGGGCTGCGATGTTGCCACGGAGTCCACGAAGGCTTGAAAAAAATTATGATTTAAGTCTTGGGGGTCTGTGGCCACAGAGGTATTGAAAGGGAGTCCATAGTGAAGAAAAAGTTGAGAACCACTGGCCTAAACTCTTTCCAAAATGGGAGGTGATCTAATGATAGCCAGCATTTCTCAGATGCAACAGCAAACGCCTTTTATTGCAACAATAGATGCCCATTAATATAATGCTTCCAAGAAGTGGACATTCCTGTGTAGCTATTGTGACTAATAAACTACGAGTAGATGTCCTCACTTTGACTCATTGGTTTGCAACCAAGAAGGTCATAAATTCTGCAAATGAATCATCCATGAAACATCGTTTTTTTGTCGGGGGGGGGGGGAACACCATCTTCTGAGTTGGAGGTGACACCTAAGTCAACTTTCTCTAACCTGGGAATTTAATTCAGTGACCCAATCAAAACGAGGATATTTCTCTGGGTGAGAAGCCACCAATTCTTGAGGTTGGAATTGAAAGCACTGGTGCGTTTGGCCTCCAGATTTTGGTTAAATCCCTTCCATTTTCCTGGCTTTTGCTGAGTGATTAAAGCCACGGATTGCTACGGTAACATCTCTTAATTTTTTTAAAGGAGGCCAGTGAGAATGACTCTGTTTCTCGTAGGGCCTCTGACTAAGCACCGATATTAAGCCAAAGGTGCCTCGCTGCCTGCAAGAACATTTAATTCTGCTGAAGGTCGTTCCCTATCAAGATAAGACTTTAGATTTCATTTAAATTGGTGGCATCAATTAGCCAGACATTGGACTTCTTGTCTGTAACAGAACCTGTGTCCCTGCCAATCAAGGTTTCATACAAAACCAATTTTATCTACCATACTTAGAACCACATTTGCAGATCTGTGACACCTTTTGCAGTAACTTGTTCATGTTCTCCCTCCCTCCCTCCCATTTATCTAGCATCTCAGAACTCTACTTTGAGAAGGCCACAACTTCATGAGATCTTTGATAAGAATTTGAGCACTCTTGCCTGAGTCTTTTTTTTTTTTTTTAATTCTTAACAGAGCTGAAATCTTACAAGACTGCAGAATTGGGTGAAAATTCTGGCCTGGCGGTATTGTTAGAGCTTAATTTTGTGTTTGGGAGGACAGCCGACAGCGGTGGGCTTCGGAGAACCATTGCCAATAGCCAACAAAACATCTCTATTTCTGCTTGTTGCGTGGCGAGATATTTAAGGCAAACCCCCCCCTCCCCTCCCAGGATTTGGACTCTGCTCTTCAAATCTTTTTTTTTTTTTTAAAGTGTGGAGTGGTGGGGGGTTTAACTTAGGAGTGTTCATTCTCTCTCTTTTTCTCCGTGCAAAATGTACTGTACTTCTGGGATAGACCCCTTCATTATCACGGCAGAAAGCGCAATTTTGAAAGCACAGGACACCCTTTCAAAGAAGCTGGTATGGAAAAGGGAAAGTTTTTTTCTGGGCTCCTCTCCCACGTTAAAAGTCTTTATTTTGGGTCCCCGTTGCAACTTTTAGCCCAGATGTTTTTCCGGCAGATTGAAGAATTGTTGAAATGCAAATAATCGGATTTACCTTTAGGCTGAATTGCCTTGAGCAACTGTGAGGCTGCCTCACGTATATCCTTT
This sequence comes from Crotalus tigris, assembly GCF_016545835.1. Classification (NCBI taxonomy): domain Eukaryota; kingdom Metazoa; phylum Chordata; class Lepidosauria; order Squamata; family Viperidae; genus Crotalus; species Crotalus tigris. The sequence goes on from NW_024097591.1 coordinate 233,004, forward strand.
GCCCAGGCTTGTTCTGAGAGTTCAGTTCACAGGTGTGTTTCCAGGTGTCCAACACTAAACACTTCATGTTCAACAACGAAGAGGGAAAGCGTTGGAAGGTCACACTATAGAAGTGCCTTGGTTCAAGCTGGGGCATATTTCTTAGCTGGCTTCCCGTTGATCGGTGGTGCATTTGGGCGATCAGATATTTGTGATAAATGGTGAGGTGTGTACTAAGGCTGTAGAAACTGCCTTTACTTTAGATCAGGGGTAGGAAATTCTTTTATGACTTGTGGACTTCAACTCCCAGAATTGCTGAGGGGAAAGGGAGAGGTTTCCAAGCTGAGCTTCGCTGGCTCAGGAATTCTGGGAGCTGAAGTTCACGAATCATAAAAGAGCCAAGGTTGCCTAGCCCTGCTTTAAATCTAAAGGGGAAAAAGAGATTAACCTAGTCCAGGGGTAGGCAACCTTGGCTCTTTTATGACTCGTGGACTTCAACTCCCAGAATTCCTAAGCCAGCATGGCTCAGCTTGGAAACCTCTCCCTTTCCCCTCAGCATGACTGGCTCAGGAATTCTGGGAGTTGAAGTCCACGAGTCATGAGGGGGCCAAAGTTTCCCTCATGCTGGCTCAGGAGTTCTGGGAGTTGAAGTCCACGAGTCATAAAAGAGCCAAGGTTGCCTAGCCCTGACCTAGTCTCTTCCCTTAACTCCTAGAGAACATAGTTCTTACAAAAAGATTCCTTGAGAATAAAATAAGACCGAAGAAAATATTTGCAACTCATGGTTGAATTCTGGAGAGCAAACCCATTCACTTGAAGCACCGATAATGTTATCTAGTTGGGTCATAAAACGTCCCAAAGAAAACCACCAAGCTTGTTAGGTTAGTAACAAGGTTAGTGGTTGTGAAGGGAATCTGGCATCCCCATTAACTTTGCTGGCCAGGAAGTCGCAAAAGGGGATCACGTGACCATGGGGATGCTACAACGGTCATAAGTGTGAAAATTTCCCCAGTGTCGTCGTATCTTTGAACATTCACTAAATGAACTGTGGTAAGTCAAGCCTTAGTAGTAGCACAAGCTAGATGGGGTAGAACAGAGGTCTTCAAACTTGGCCCTTTGATGGCTTGTGGACTTCAACTCCCAGAATTCTGTGAGTTGAAGTCCACCAGTCATAAAAGGGCCACGTTTGAAGACCCCTGGGGTAGAATTAAGTGTGATCCTAAATAGCCATAGAAATAAGACACACTGCGAGGTGAGACCCAGGTCATAGCATTCCTACAACGTCTGATCTTCACGCCCCCGACCAACCTTCTACAATCTGTGGAGGCGTTTATTTGCATTTGAGGGGGGGCTGCTTCTGTTCACCTGCCCAGCATGACCTGTTCGTTTGCCTTTCTCTCTCTGGCTGACTTCAGTTGTCTTCCTTCCGTGAAATTAAATGTTGGTCCCATTTTTTTATGTTTATGTGGATCGCAGCTTCCCAACAAAGTTCCTGTCCGCCCGGTGATGGACTCATGCATGCGCGCAGAATTTGATAGGGTAGAATTGTGGCTTTTGTTTCGTTACGAGCATGTTGCCTGCTTGATTGTGGAATTTTGTCACAAGATCCTGTGTGCGTATCTCTCTCTCTCTCTCTCCTTCTCCCCATTTAAATCGGGGAGTCTTCTTCGGCAAGGTTCAGCTTGCTGGATGCAGTTCCCTGCTCCTGTCCTGTCTTCTCTTCCATCAGCTGGAGTTTATTTAACCCATTCTGGAAATCAGAGGGAAGCGAACAGCAAATCTACCCTCTCCAAAGACCAGCAGGAAGCCTTGGAAGGACCAAAACAAGGAAGCATCCCAGGGACCAATGACGGTTCAAGAATAGAGACCGTTTCTGTGGGATCTCCTCGCCTAATGGAATTGCCCTTTTCTGCCGGATCCAAAATGCACAGCCGTGGCCCTGTCACGGAAGCGGCTTCTCCGCGGGAGAGTGAGTTCAAAGGAGCTGGTCCTCCAGAGGATAAGACTGATCTGAACGGATGCAAGCCAGACGAAGAACGAGCTTCCAACGGCAAATTTGCACTGTTGGCCAACTTGGAAGATGAACTCGAGCAGGTTCCCGCTGGGATGCTCCATGCACATTCCAACGCGTCTTCCAGGGAGACTGTTGAGCCACCCGTGGAAAAAGATTCTCCCGAATCTCCGTTTGAAGTCATTGCTGACAAGCTGGAATTTGATAAGGAATTCAAAGATGTGGTGAGCTCCAAGGACATTGGGAGCAACTGGGTGATCCATGGCGAAAGGGAACAGTTGACAGACATTCCAGAAGACCGCATTTGCGAGTTCCAGGCCAAGCCGCGTAGCTGTGGCCGGCTTCCTTCGGGACCAGGACTCTCTCGCCAGTCCTCGGGCACGACTGCGGCCCTGGAGGAAGTCTCCAAATGTGTTCGTGAACTGCACACCTTCACCAATGAGCTGCTTAACTGGGACTTGATCCCCAAGGATCTGGAAGGCAAGACAGATGACGTTATCAGCTCGGGCTTTAAGGCCTCGCCCACTGAAAAGAGCAGCGGTGTTCCAGAACCCATGGTGAGCCCTAGCGGTATGGAAACCAGCAAAGCTTCTGCTCCTCATCAGCCTGTGACAATCAGCCTCCACCAGAAAGGCAAGCCGTCTCTACAAGTAGTCAAGAAACAAGCCATGGTTGGCCAAGGCGTAGCCATGGTTGGCCAAGGCATAGCCGTGGTGAAAAATGCTCTTCCGGAAGCTGTCGCGATGAAAGACGAATCCTCTTGGCCAAATCCATGCTTGCCTGAAACAGCTGATGCGGATAGCTCTGGAGAATCCGATGACACGGTCATAGAAGACGCTCCGGCGAACCTGGTATTCCCGAATAAGGCTGTGGTTGAGAATTGCCAGGCCTTCTCCAAACTCACCAGCTCCTCTGAAGCAGAAATTGTGTATATAGATGATGATGATGACGAGGCCTCTGATGAGCTTCTGGAAGACCAGATGGCTTCCCAGGCTTTAGAAAGCCGTTGGAGATTCACCGATGAGTTCAAAGCAACCCAGGCTGAGTCTTATGCTGCTAGGCAGCAACCGTCGGCTGCATCCCAGCCCTCCAGAGAACCTGGTCCAAGTGCACCGTCTAAAGCCAAGCAGGTGTTCGATGCTGGGGAACTGGAGGTACCGAGGAAGACTCCCAAGGCCGAAGGTCTTTCGAGAAAGACCCCTTTGGACAGCGTCAAAGGGGTGGTGTGCCCAGACGGGCTAGGCCCGGAGAGTTTTATGGACTTCATGAAGGAGTGCTTAAAATCCAAGGGGGCCGAATCCCCTGAAGACACTGTGGAGATGTTCTCAGAGATGGAGCTGAAGGCCGCCCGTTCCCAAGGGGCATCGCCCTACTTCCAGCAGCCACCCCAAGCAAAGCAAGATTTTGAACAGGAGCACCTCACCATCACAGCTCTCAAAGAGGCGGGGAGGAAAGCTGAGATGGACAGACCCACGCTATTCTCTCTCCCCAGAGGGAGGCATCCTGGACAGTACTGTGAGATCCTGCCTGAGGCTACGGCATCTGCTCCAAAGTCTGCCTTGGAGAAGAGACCTCTCTGCCTTGAGCAGGCCGTCGACGTGATGCTGGCTCCCGCCAGCGTCGGCCTTGGGAAAACCTCCCAGCCTCTTCCTCCCAAGCCGTCTGTACTACACACCTTTACAAAATTACTGGCTGAATTCTCAGGTAACCACATGGGAAGGTAATGACTGTGACATGCATGTGGCTCCCTGCGTAACAATGGATGTTGTGTTATTTATTTCCACTGGGATGACAGTGGCTGCTTGGATAGGCTTAGTATTAATTTTTTTCTTCTTATTCGTAAAATCTAACGGTCACCTGGCTTTTCTTAATAATAATCAGCACTCCTACGAAGTTCCAGTCTATTTGTCTGGTTAATTTTACGGTTTTCAAAGACACTGTTTGTCAGGAAGGAGGAAAAAAAAAGTCCTTTTGCTTTCTAAAAATACCATCCCATTTATCCGTTTAAAACTTTCTCGTTAAGCTTTTGGCTTCTAAATTGAAATTCTTTTTAAGGTAGTATTAAGTATTAAGATAGTATATGCCTCCAGAAATCGTGGGCGCTCCATCACTGGAGATTTTTAAGAAGAGGCTAGACAGCCACTTGTCTGAGACGGTATAGGTTCTCCTGCTTGAGTGGGGGGCTGGACTAGAAGACCTCCAAGGTCCCTTCCAGCTCTATTCTTACTATTTTTTCCCCCCTCTACTTAATTCCAAAATGAAGGCAACTCTCCAAGTCTCTTTCGTTCTTTTGGAATTTCTCTCTTAAGCTGTAAATTAGTTGTATCCCAAAGTGTTTAAGAACCTGAGGTTTTTGTAGGTCATATCCATAAAGGCTACGTGACTATTTTGGGGGCACACCTTTAGATTTCCTTAGCTCTTGTCAGGCGCAAAAGACCAGATCCACATGCAAAAGAATGAAAGAAAGAATTAAACTGGTTCATTGCTAAAAGCCTGTGCACAGGAACCTTCTCAACTAACAATCAGCACCTGCTTGGAATTAGATAAGGCTGAACGGAATACAATGGAATTCAATACTTAGTCTGCTTATGGCTATGTAGGGATTCTAGGCTGATTCCTCTTTTGACTCCTCCTCCAGTTTCTGCCATTCCTCCTCCAGCTCCCCGAGCTATTCAATGCACAATCGAATGCAAGAAACTCAATTCTTGAAATCTCCTCAAAAGGACTAACTATCCGGAGTTCAGGAGGGTGATCTCTCCTGATCTCTTCCTTCTCCGGAGAGAATTTCATCAGCCAGATCCTGCTGCCTGGCTGCCAATTTCGCCACAGTTTTTTCCCCACTCATGAAATGCTCACAGAGAGACAGTTGAACTGCATAGGCCCTCACCAAAAGTGTCCCGATCAGTCACTAAGTTAGAACTCTCTAGACAAGAAGTACCGGTAATCCTCAAGTTAAGACCACTCGCTTGGTGACCGTTACAGTGGACCCCCAAAGCCACTCACAGCCTGATTTTGAAGTTTATAATGGCTCCACACCCACACACACCCACACACAGAGTCACGTGTGACTGCAATTTCTGATGCTTTTTGCCAATTTCTGGCGTCCGCTTTGGGTTTTTTTTTTCCAACAAAAGATGCCCAGTAGGTAAAATGGATTCGCTTAATGACTGCTGTGTTTGCTTAGGGACTACAATGACTTACGACCGACCGTAATTTTGGGCCAGTCGTGGCTGTAAGTGGAGGACTGCCTGCAACGTATGGTGGAATAGCGTTCCATAACTGCACCTCGTAAACTATTACCAGTGAATTTGCAATTTTTTTTAATCCAGTGAATATTTCCGATAATCAAGGGGGGGTTGGACTAGAAGATCTCCAAGGTCCCTTCCAACTCTGTTCGTGTGTTATTCTGCTATTCTTTTTTCCTTCCTTCATTCCTTCCTTCCTTCCTTCCTTCTCTTTCTCTTCTCTTTTTCTCTTTCTCTGTCCTTCCCTCCCTCCCTTCCTTCCTTCTTTCCTTCCTATCTTTTTCTCTTCTCTTTTTCTCTTTCTCTGTCCTTCCCTTCCTTCCTTCCTTCCCCATCCCTGGAGGTTTTCAAGAAGAGATTGGACATCCGTTTCTCTGAAATGGTATAAGGACTCCTGTCTTGAGCAAGGGGTTGGACCAGAAGACCTAAAAGTTTCCTTCCGACCCTACAATTCTATGTTCTATTTTTTTATTATTGGGGGGGGGAGCCATCGTGTGATTTTGCATAACTGTCAAAGCGTGTGAGAAAAGAGAGCTGGAGAAAGAGAAAGACCCCGGAGCTAAACAGTATACCTAAAAACAGAATCTGGCAAAACTGGAATTTTGTTTCTCTTATGTTCCCACCAAGTATCCTGAGGATGTGCCATGCAGTGTGTGTGTGTGTGTGTGTGTGTGTGTGTGTGTGTGTGTGTGTGTATATATATATATATATATATATGTATATATATATATATATATATATATATATATATATATATATATATATATATGTGGTTTAGGCAGGGAGGGGTGTAAAAGATAAAAGAGATATTTTTGATATTCAGAAAAAATGTGGGCTGAATTTTGGGAGATTGCATCTTTAGCAATTCCAGTTAGAGATAGAGAGGGCGTGCACACACGCGCGCGCGCACACACACACACACACACACAGTCTCTCTCTCTCTCTCTCTGTGTGTGTGTGTGTCTCTGTCTCTCTTTCTCTTTCTGTGTGTCTCTTTTTCTCTCTTTTTCCCTGTCTGTCTCTTTTTCTCTCTCTCTCTGTCTCTGTCCCTCTGTCTGTCTGTCTCTCTCTCTCTTTTCTCTTTCGGTCTCTCTTTCTCTCTCTCTCTCTTTCTCTCTCTCTGTCCCTCTCTCTCTGTCTCTCTCTCCTCTTTTTAGGTCAAGGAGCCCCAAAAGGATGTGCTTTTTATAAACTTATTCTTGGCCAGCTGCCTGTGGCCCACGTACCCCTCAAGGGGGAGTGGGAATCCCTCCCATCCAAACAGAGGAAGCCTTGTGTTGGGTTATAAATGCTTCTTCTGTGCTGCTCCGATGGGTCTGGATGCTTTTGGGCTGGGGGATACATTGGCTGGGACTAGCCTCCACATGCTTTTCTGCGTGCAAAGAGTTTCTCCAGATCTGTGCCTTAGATGGGACCCCCAGCGTTCAGTAACACAGAATAGTTTTTGAGGAGGGAACAAGGAATGGTCATTTTCCACTTACAGTTAGTCCTTGGCTTACAACCATTTCATTTAGTGACTGCTTGAAGTTATAAAGGCACTGAAAGAAGGCCGTGTTTCGCACTTGCAGCATCCCCGCGGTCACGGGATCCAAATCCGGCCACGGGCACGTACTTACGACAGTCCCGGCGTCTAAGTGCAACCTTGCTTAAGCGAGTTTTTGTCCCGTTTTGCAACCTTTCTTGCCACCGTTGTTAAATGGATCCGAGCAGTTAAGTCCAGTCGCACGGTTGTTAAGTGAATCCGGCTTCCCCGTGGACTTTGCTGGTCGGAAGGTGGCCAGAGGGGACGGACCGCGACCATCATAAGTGTGAGTCAGTCACCAAGCGTCTGAATTTTGATCCTTTGGGATTCTGCATCAGTGTGAAAAACAGTCACTGGGTACTTTCTTTGGCTGCTGTTGGGAATTTGGTCACTCAGTGACCTGTAGTAAGTCGAGGACTACCTGGGGTTGATATTTATTCTGATTTATTTTCAAATCTAGACGCTGCTCGTCTAGCTGGGTTTCCCCTGCAGGGCTGATGCCTTCAGTTTTGCGCTGGGTCCTCCCGTCTTTTCCTTGCGGTGTTCCTGATCCTCCACTAACGGCCGGCCTCCCCTCTTCTCCCTTTGTCCCCAGTGCGAGATCTGGTCTTCTGGAGGGATGTCAAGAAGACAGGCGCCGTCTTCAGCACCACCCTGATCTTGCTGCTGTCCCTGGCTGCCTTCAGCGTCATCAGCGTCGTCTCGTACCTCATCCTGGCCCTCCTGTCGGTCACCATCTGCTTCCGGGTCTACAAATCCGTCATCCAAGCGGTGCAGAAATCCGAAGAAGGCCATCCCTTCAAGTGAGCGAGCTTGGGTTGGCTGGGTCTTCTGCCCTCAGTTGCCCCTCTGCGAAATGGGCACATCCCAGACAAGAGCGTATTAAAAGTGTATTTATGGGGCACTATAAAGAATAGCCTCGTGTTTCTCGACCTCAGCCACTTTTCAGGTGGGTGGACTTCATCTCCCAGAATTCCCCAGCCAGCCTGGCTGGCTGGCTGGGGAATTCTGGGAGATGAAGTCCACAAGTCTTAAAATTACCAATTTGGAGAAACGGCCGTGTTTCAGAGCAGGGCTGTCTTGAATTTGAAATATTTGCTATGCCGCAGGGAGAAACAGGGTCTCTGTTACCGCAGAAGACGGTGGATATCTCTACACAGGTAATCCTCTACTTAGGACCAAAGTGGAGCCTACTCATTACGGCCGTAAAGCAGGTTTTCTTTGTGTGACCAGCCGGATTTTATGACATTTTGGGCTGTGGGGTTAAATGAATCGCCTTGGCCATTAGGCGATTCCACAGCCATTCAGTGAATTGTTGCTTCAGGAAGTATAAAAACTGCTTTTTGGCAAAAACGTAAACTGTGGCGCTATGATCAGAGGATGCTGCTAACAAAATAAATGTAGGCCACTCGCCGAGGACCGCCAAGTGTGAGCATCGGAAGTCCAGATCTGGGTTGCAAGTTGGGGGAGTTGTCTGCTGTAGCTTCGAACGGTCACTAAGGGGATCGGTCGTCAGCCGAAAACGCCCTGTGTTTCCTTAGCTGTGACACTCTGCCCTTTCCCTCCTCCTCCTCCTCAGAGCCTACCTTGACATGGACATCACCCTCTCCTCCGAGACTTTCCATCACTACGTCAGCTCCGCCCTGGACCACGTCAACCACATCCTGAAAGCCATCCTGCGTCTCTTCCTGGTGGAAGACTTGGTGGATTCGCTGAAGGTCAGCACCTGACCCAGGAATATGGGCCCACAGGGTGCTGAAATGCAAAGCTTTACCCTGGGGTTGGGGGTAACTCAGTGGGAAGCAAGACAAGGGACTTCCGTTCCCCACTCTTTATGGCAGGGGTCCCCAATCCCCGGTCCGTGGCTGGTACCGGGCCACGGCATGCCAGCAACCGGTCCGCACAAACAAGCACAGCCCCATCCGCGGGATACAGGCAGCACACAAAACCACGTACCCTCCGGTCCACGGAAAAACCTCTCTCCATGGAACTGGTCTCTGGGGCCCAAAAGGTTGCGGACCTCTGCTCTATGGGGCACAGTCTGACCGGCTTCCCACCCCACTTCTTAAACAGTTATGGGGCTGGTTGAGTTTGCGCTTGAGGTTGAAGTGTGTAATTATTGGGTACATTAAAATGTTTGAATTAAGCAGCCTCCCACATAAGCCGCAGGTGACCCTATAAGGCTGGCTCCTCTTTAGCCTTCTCAAAGGAGAAGGGGGTGCCACCCCCACCCATCTATCAGAGGAGTGATAGCCTAGTGCAGGGGTAGGCCAGCTTGGCTCTTTTATGACTCGTGGACTTCAACTCCCAGAATTCCTGAGCCAGCATGAGGGAAACTTTGGCCCCTTCATGACTCGTGGACTTCAACTCCCAGAATTCCTGAGCCAGCATGACTCAGCTTGGAAACCTCTCCCTTTCCCCTCAGCATGGCTGGCTCAGGAATTCTGGGAGTTGAAGTCCATAAGTCATAAAAGAGCCAAGGTTGCCTACCCCTGGCCTAGTGGTTAAGATGCTGGTCACCCGGAAGCTTGGCAGTTTGAGACCCGGGCGCCGTGTAACGGGATGAGCTCCCGTTCCTGCCTCAGCCGCTGCTCATCCATCCACTCGAAAGCATGCCAAATGCGAGTAGATAAATAGGTACCACTGGTGGGAAAGTAACAGCCTTTTAGGCACCTTTGCGACATAGCCATGCTGGCCACATGAGCACGGAAACGTCTTCGGACAACTCTTGTTTCCTCGGCTAAGAAACGGAGAAGAGCACCGTTCCCATGACTGGACAGGGGGAAACTTCTATCTTTGCTTCCTATCAAAGAGATTTGTCTGCCCCAGTTTCTCTTGACGATGCCTCCGGGCACATCTTCCTGCCCTCCCTTTCTTGCTAACTGTGCCCTGTCCTGTTTGGTCTGCAGCTTGCGGTCGTCATGTGGCTGATGACCTACGTCGGGGCCATTTTTAATGGGATCACCCTTCTCATCCTAGGTAAGTTGGCAACAGAGACACAGATGAATGCATGGAGGGCTTCCCAGTGACCAGGCAGGCAGGTGGCCGACCCCCCTGGCTTCCTTCATTTGCTTGAAGCACAGTTCCCCTGTTCTTTAATCTTCATTTAAGGTCAGGGGTCTTCAAACTTGGCCCTTTTATGACTTGTGGACTTCAACTTCCAGAATTCCAAAGCTGGCTGAGGAATTCTGGGAGTTGAAGTCCATAAGTCATAAAAGGGCCGAGTTTGAAGACCCCTGATTTAGGTATTAGATTTATATCCCAACTTTTGCAGACTGATTGGCCCCACAGCCTCTCCAGCATCAGGCTTCACTCCTTTTGATCTATAATGTCCCTCTTTTTTTTTCTTCTTCTTTTTTTAGGGGAATTGTTGGTTTTCAGCATGCCGGTCGTTTATGAGAAGTATAAGGTGGGTAGCTTCAGTCCCAAGAATTCTGGGCAAGCCATTCGGAAATAATAATAGGATGCGCATCTCCCAGGATGGCTGAAATAATGGGGCTTTGGAGAAAGTTGGTAGCTTGACAATATTAGAGGACTTTGGGCACTTTCCAGCTTTTTTCCCCCAGTATAAAACGGGCAACGGGGAATCGCAAACGTCTTCTCAAGCTTTGAAACTTGCAGAGAAGAGGGCAGTGTGTTCAAAAAAGGGAACAGAATTCACAATCCGATCTTTTGGGCATTTGGGCAGGTGATGGGTAGCTGGTTAGAACTGGAAAAGTAAATAAGAACAGAAAGCAGTGTACTTTATTTCTTTTTATCTTGAAATATGGAACACTGCCCCCATCCATTTTCAATATTCCCTCTTTTTTTGTGTGTGTGTAAATGGGGACACAAAATTAGAGGCTGGGTACCCATGTAGAAGGTATAGAGACAGTGATTCCCAAGGTTGGGCACTTTAAGACGTGTGGATTTCAAGTCCCAGAACTGCTGTCTGGGGGATTCTGGGAGTTGAAGTCCACACGTCTTAAAATGCCCACGGTTGGGATTCGCTGGCCCAAGAGGAGACGGAATTGGGTTATTCAAAGAAATGAGTGGTATAATGAAATATGGAATATGGGAATGATAAATTAACAACAGAAAATTAAATTTAAAAAAGGGATGATTAAAGTAAATACTTTTCATGAAATAGGGGAGGTTTTTATAAAAACAGTGTTGGTGGAAGGCAAAGGGAATAAACTTACTCAGGAATATATGCTGTTTTGGAGGGGACAAGGGCACAACTGAAACATATTGTATATTGTTAGTTGTTATATGAGAAGAAATGTAGGTAATAAAAATGGTCTCCAGGGGGGGTGATTGCACTGTAATATTTGTATTTTTATACTGTTTTTTTATTTAGACTTATATGTATTATGTTTGTATTATTTGTGTTTGAATTTAAAAAAAAAAAAGAATCACTGGTCTAAGATGATAGGGTAACAGACCAGAGTTATGGATGGACACGTATATTTTGATAATGTATCTTTGTATCCTTGACTGTCTTTCCGTTTCTTTCATCCTGTTGCTTTTGGTCCTCAGACTCAGATCGACCATTATGTCGGGATCATCCGGGATCAAGCCAACTCTGCTGTTACAAAGTGAGTCGCACGAAAGATAGTGAGCGATTTTGGGTCGTCTCCGAGGACCCAGGTGGAAAATGACAAGGCTTGGGCATGTAGTTGGGAGACACTACTTCTCCTCCCACTGCCAGCTCCTCAAAATTGGGTGGAAGTAGCTCAGGAAGGCTAAGGGGGCCTGTCCGAGGACGCCCCTTGGCAGCGTAAGAAGGCCATTGGCCAAAGTTGAGGTAGTTGGGCTTCACAGGGAGGGAGGGAGGGAAAAAGGAAGAAAAGAAGGGAAAGAGAAAGGGAGGGATGAATGGAAGAAAGAAAAGAAAGGGAGGGAAAGGAAAGGGATAGGGAGATGGGAGGGAAAGAAGGAAAGTAGATAGATAGATAGATAGATAGATAGATAGATAGATAGATAGATAGATAGATAGATACAAATGGATGGACAGATATGTATGTATAGATAATAGGGTAGATGGATGAATAATGGAGATAGATAGATAGATAGATAGATAGATAGATAGATAGATAGATAGATAGATAGATAGATAGATAGATACGGATGGATGGACAGATATGTATAGATAATAGGGTAGATGGATGAATAATGGAGATAGAAGATAGATGGATAGATAGATAGATAGATAGATAGATAGATAGATAGATAGATAGATAGATAGATGGATGGATGGATGGATAGATGGATAGATAGAGGTAGGTAGATTAGGTAGGTAAGTAAGGTAAGATAGATGGTTGGGTTGGAGGGAAAGGAAGGTAGGAAATAAATCTCACATTGGTGGACAATCAAAAATTGTAGCCTCCACATTTGACAATCTCAAAAACGGGGCCTCTAAAAAATAATTCAGGGATTATGGATATTAAAAATGCTCAAAGGGGTCTTAAGTTTCCTCCCCTTCTGTTTTCCCTTTATCTTTTTTTTTTTTTCCCCTCCCCTGGGCTGGTGAATGGCTCTCGAAAGAAAACTCCGAGTGCACATAGTCAGCTGAGCCTTGTTCCCGGCCCTCCATTCTTACTGTGCTTCTTTCTTCCCCCAGGATCCAAGCAAAGCTGCCCGGCACCGTGAAGAAAAAGGCCGAATAACCTCCGCCAGCCACCAAGAGACCCAGCCATTAATTGAAATCCACACCAACAACGAAAATACTCCCCTTGTGTCATGGCTATAATCACTGTTACTCGTATCTATGAAGGAACTTGCCAAGTTAGCTTGATGTCTGCGTTCCAAGCTTACTGATTGTGTTTTATTATTATTATATTATTATTATTATTATTATTCGTCCCTTTTCCCTCCTCCCCAAAGCCGAAACACTGAGCTCAGAATGCACTGGAATAATCATGAACTGGTTATCGCTGGTTTTTAAAAAACTTGAGAAGAAAGGACGGGGGGCCTTGAGAAAGAGCACAGTCCGACTGGGGAGGGGGGAATCCTTGGAGCGAAACACTCCCCCACCCCCGGGCCCTCAAAAGCAAGGTTGTCAAGAGGAGTGTCCTCAGTTTCCCCAAAAGGTGAGAAACCCCCTGGGTCGAAAGGATTTTTAACCCACCCAAGTATTTTCTCCTTCCCGAGTAAAATCTTTCGTTTTCCTTCCTTCTCTCCTAAACAACACCTGCCCGAATTCCATATTTTTTTCCCTGTGTGATCCTGAACTGAAAAAAATAGGTATCTGTAATGAATGGCTGTCCTTGGAGGGGGGGAAATCCAGTCCCCCCCTCCCTCCCCTTCCTCACCCCATGTTAGCCTCAAAAGATGGCAAGGAACCTTATGAGCCCTTAATATTTCCCCCCCCCTCCTCGCCCAGAGGGATTCTCGCTTCGTTCGTTCGGAGGGAGAAAAGCACGGGCGAAATTTAGATGCAGGAAAGTGGGAAGAGCCAGAGTTGGAGAGCAAAGAGGCTAGTCCTCCTGGAGGTGGCTTTTTAAGCGGGGGGGAGGGGGAGAAAGAGATGCAAACTTTTTAATTCCCCGGAATTTCTGTTGCTGCCTCCCCTTCCGGTGAAAGTGGAAACCGGGCTTAAAAGTGGGAGAAATAAAAGAGGTTGATCTGGGATGGACCAGCTGCATCTCTTGTTGAGGCTGAGTGAGTGAGGAGGGGTTTTTTTGGGGGGGGGGAGAGGAAGACCCCAGAAAGAAATCAGCAGCTGAATTGGGAGGATCGCCTTCCCACCAGAGGCTGCCTCAGTTTCCTCCCCGCAATCCACCTTTCGGGTCGCTGTGTAAAATTGGGGAGGGGGCCGCAGGCTCGGGAAGGGAAGAGCCTCAGCACATCAACCCAAAATCTTAGGCTTGGGGAAAGAGTCTCCCATCTGCCATCCCAGCAGGGCAGCTATGCCATAATTTCCCCCCCCCTCAAAGGGGCAAAGCTCCATGGGGTAGAGGCCAGGTTGGTTCTTGGGGTGCCATTCAGACCCTAGGAACCCCCTTCCCCATTGTTGAGAGCTGCATGCATTCCCCACACGTTTTTATGCCATCCTCTGCTCCCACCGAGACAGTTCTAGCTTCTTTCACCTCTTCAAAAACCACCGGCCTTTTTTCTCTATCTATTCCCCCCCCCCCTCCAAAAATACCCTTTTAAAAAGCCTTTTATTGCACTGGAAGCCTTCCACTCTGTGTTTCGACATCTGTCCTCTCACTGCTGTGCTTGACTATCGTGAACTGGCTGCCTTGCGCCCGGCAGACTTTATTTTTTTTTTCTCCCCCCCCCTTAAAAAAAATGTACGTAGATGGCAAAAAAACAAGAATTACCAACAACGCCCTTTGCATTCGATGTGCTTTATGGGATCGTGGCATGCCAGGAAACGTGGGTCCTTCTGGGGTTTTGAGGCACACGAAGAGGGGGGGGGGAGAGGATCTCAACTGTCCTTTGATGTGTTTAATAAAGGAGCACTTGGTGATCTGAAATCTTTGGTTCAAAAAAAAAAAAAAAAAGCAACACAAATCCAGGAAATTGGTGCTACTATCTTCAAGGTGACGCTTCACTCTACCTTGCAATTAAAAAATAAAGGCACTTCACCCTCTTTGGGATGGTGGTCCTTCCACCGTCACCTCAAATCTGCTGTGCTTTTGTTTTTAATTGCACAACAGTGTCAGCTAAAGAAGTATTTCTCAACTGCCCCATCCCTCGGAGAGTTTAGTGCAGTGGCATCAACCTAGAGATTGTGAGTTCTAGTTCCACCTTGGGCATGAAGCCAGCCAGGTGATGTTGGGCCGGCCCCTTTGTCCCAGCCCTCAGAAGGCAGCAATAGCAAACCACTTCTGAAAACCTGCAGGAAGCTACAGGACTGTCTCCAAGAATGGAGAGTTTGGGAGATTGCAAAAAGAAAAAAAAGCAGTCCGGTCATTGGTATTGTGCAAGAACAAGCCTGGCCAACCTTGCGTTTGTGTAACACAAGGCTCTCCAAACTTTGCAACTTTTAAGGCTTGTGGACTTCAAGTCCCAGAAGTCCCTAGCCCAGGGGGTAGGAAACCTTGGCTCTTTTATACCTCGTGGACTTCCAACGCCCAGAATTCCTGAGCCAGCCATGCTGAGGGGAAAGGGAGAGGTTTCCAAGCTGAGCCAGGCTGGCTCAGGAATTCTGGGAGTTGAAGTCCACAAGTCATGAGGGGGCCAAAGTTTCCCTCATGCTGGCTCAGGAATTCTGGGAGTTGAAGTCCACGAGTCATAAAAGAGCCAAGGTTGCCTACCCTTGCCCTAGCCAGCCATGCTGGGGAATCTTCAAGCCAACACTGGCTCGGGGATTCTGGGACAAATCTTAAAAGGTTGCCAGAGCCCCCTGGTCTAAGATGAGGAATATGAGGCCTTCCCTGGTTGTGGGTGCCGGGGTTAAGGCTCCATCCAAGGCTAGAAAGCCAAGCAGCTGATCATCCACTCCATTTTGGTAAAAACGGTCCTGGAAGGACACTGCGGTCACCTCAGCTGGACAACAGCTGAAGGCACAGCTACAGCCTCCTAGGACCAAAGAGAAAGCCAGCAAAGCAGCAAAAATTCATATATTTCTTTTTGATCCTTTTTGCCTTCCATAATTGCCCATTGCTCACTCTGCTCCCCCAGGACGGCTGGGATTCGAACTCGCTTCCTCAACCGCTAGCCGTTTCCCCTTGAAAATAGCCATCTGGGGGCTTTACCTCCAGTCTTACCAACTTGACCTCGTACTGCAAAATCGAATCCATTCGATCTACTTTTGTTTTCCAAACCCGCAGCAGCAAAAGGGAAAAAACTTGGAACCCCCAAAACATTTAAAAAAAAAAAAAAGGAACCTTTGGAATTGCATTTTAAAATAGCAGAACTTTTTAAAGGATTTTTTTTCTCCATAACCTGTTTTTTTTTACAAAACGTAGTGCTTATATATATAATATATATACTGTATATATATATATATACTATAAAAACAACATTTCGTATCGATGCAAAATGTCCATTTCCCCCCCCCCCCCAAGCGACGGAGAGACAGTTCCCACACAGTCACAAGGTTGCCGTCCTCAATGTTTCTCGGTAGCAAAACTCAAAGAGGGCCAGCCATGAAAAATACAAACCAGACATTTAGGAAAACGGGGTGATGACGACTGGAAGAAGCGAGGCAACCGCTTTGGGAAAAAATATGTCGTGTGCCTGGTTATAGACAGAATTTTCTCCGTCCTCAAAACAAGCCTTGGGGCTGTTAAAAACCAGTTTAGCCCTTCGCAAGTTCTTCCAGCAGAAGCCCACTAAATCTAGCCGAGAATTTTCTCCGTAATACTCTTTAAAAAAAAATTTAAAAAATAAAGGGATGGTTCTGGGAAACAGCTGCAAAACCGGTTAGCATCGCTTTTGCGGTCTCGAAGCCATGCAGAATATCTCAGCGTTGGGTTTTGGATACCTTGGACATAACTAATGTTTGTTTTGATTGCGCTGCACCCAAACTGTAGCCCGGAGCTCTCTAAAAGACCAGATGGAGATGACGCACATTTTTGCTGATTGATCTAGGATACAGGATTGTGGGTGAGAAAGTATACAATTCAGGAAAATCGGGAAGGTCTCTAACAACGATTCCTGGTTGAACTTGTTTATGCTTAGCAATCCCGTTCCTAGATCAGCCAGTCATTCTAATATGCCAAAACTTCATTTATTTATTTTTTTGGCACCAGTTTGACCCCTATAAAGGAGAATATTTGTAGCTCAAGGTTGAAATGAGGTGTTTGCTGAGCTTAGTGGTTTTCTCGCAGACATTTCATGACCCAACTAGGTAACATCATCAGTGCAAGAAGTGCCATTTGCAGCAAACCCCACTCCTCTTTACACTGATGATGTTACTTAGTTGGGTCATGAAACGCCTTCAAGAAAACCAAGCTCGGTGAACACCAAGGACCTCACAGTCCTCTTCTTCATCCTTTTCCTTCTAGCACTGATGATGTTACCTTGGTCATGAAACATCTGCAAGAGAACCACCCAGCTCAGAGAGCACCCAGGGCCCTTCAATTTGATCCCTACCCACTTATTTCCAAAACCGTTTCCTGAAAGACCCTCGCTGGCCCATTAAGAGTCGAACAATTTGGGTGCAGCCCAGAGGGTCCTCTGAAACCCCATCCCACTCATTCCTTCTCGGCCAGCAGATGTTTCTCTCCCGTTGCTTAGCCGGGATTTATATCTACCATTCCAAATTGTCCCATCTTCCTTGGAAAGACCCCTCTACCCACTGCAGAAGGCAAAACCCATGGCTCAAGTGGAAGTCCTCCATGGCCTGCTAATCCTTTACTACAGAGGAACAGACCTGGAGCCCACAAGGATGGAAGTGCTAGTAATTTATACCAGAAGAGCGAAACTCTTAAATCTAGCAGACTTGCGACTTTTGTTTTTCTGGACCGCACTTAATTGGGACATTTGAAGACTTTTTTCTCGTTGCTTTTCTGCATCCAAAAAACATCACAGCTTAAACTGTCCTCCTGTTTCCTTCTGTGCTGTACTGTTGGTTTAAAAAAAAAAAATAGGGAAAAATTCAATTCTTCACGGAAGAAACCCTGTGAACGATGCCCTTTCGCCACCTGGCATGGTACAGTCCCCTAAACACAGAATCCCTTGATTTTTCTTGTGATATGTCCGCTCTTCTACACGTGCGTTAAGTGCAGCCCCAAGAGAAAATTGTGAACCCAGCCCAAATTCTCCCCAGGACTTCCTTAAGTGATGCCACCGGGTTCTGGGTGCGGCCGTCATTATTCAGTTTTGGGGGTGCAGGAGAAACATAATTTATCATTTCCTTGGGGAATTTCTCTTGGAAGTTTTGGAACCCAAAGGGCCGGCTTTTTCCACAGCCCTGTTGCAAAACCAAAAGCTTGCTTCTTAGAATCAGCCCCGTCCACCCACAATGCCTTGTGCTACTCCCTAATGTCACAATGCTGGCCAACATTTTACACCACGACCTTCTCCCATCTGTTCTCCCTCTGTTTTCTGTTTTCTAATGCTTGCACGAAGACATTCCTGAGGCAGGAAGCAAAAACGACACTAGTGGAAATCCTTCTGGGTTTGTGGCATGCACCTTCCCTTTTTTAAAAAAAAAATTAAAATAAATGAAAAACCTAAAGGCAGGCCCGTGTGCACCAGGTCCACGCCAACTAGTTTCCAGGTAAGGGTTATTATGCCCAGCCTTGCTTGCGTGGAGAGCTGCTTTCTGACCCTGAGCGACGAGGCAAAGCGGCTTGACCACAGAAATTGCTACAGCTGGCCCGTACCTCTGAATACCGCAACACAAGAGTTAAAAAAATAAAACCGCATCCACAAGCCTGTTAAGTGCCTTCCGGAAGCAAAGTCGCAGGATAAGAAACGCCATACGTGAAGATTGAGCAGCTCGCAAGCCTCCTAACAATTACTGTTTCAAGATAAGTCCACCGCTCTTTTCCATTCCTGGCTTGGAGGAATATGCTTTTTTTCGTTTGGTTTCGTTTCTCCCAGCTCTGGAGCGCCTCCATGTACCATAAGCCCCCCAGCCCCCACGTTTTCTGAGTCAAAATCTCTGCAGCCCAGAGGCCCAGGAACAAACAAACAAAAAAAAAGCTGTTGCTACTGGAACACAACATGCAATTAAACAAATGCTCTGGACAAGAAGGAAAAGAATTATGTCTGGGCCTCTGCAGCGTTGCTCAGCTCTCCGAAAAACATTTGAACCCTCTCTGCCGTCCACGGCTGGACGCAAGGAAACGACAAACCGTCCCATTCACCGTTTCCCCGACTGTTCAGAGCCGGGGCTAAATCGCACAAAAGACAGCTTGTAATCCAACGCCATCTTCCTTGCCTCTTCCACCTTTGGCTTAACCTCCCGAGTTTCGGAGTTGACAGCGGGCGCCTTTGGACCCGGCTCCCTTCCACCGGAAACTCGGTCGTTTTCACCGTAAGCTTCGAGGATTGTCTGTTTCTCCAGCTCGGTGTACTCCAGAGAGAAGCGATGCACCTGGAGGATGTGGCGTTTGATGGTGCTGACTTTGAGGGTGGCCAGCGTGCCCCCACACACCATGCAGATCAAGCCGTGTTTCTGCTCGTCGTAGTCCATCAGGTACTGCACCCGCCAGCGGGGCTGGTAGTTTCGGCGCTGACTCCGCCGAGATAGGGTCCCGACTGGCGTGGAGGCAGCCCCCGGAGATGGCTGGGGCAGGGCCAGCCTGTCTGCTCCGGGGGTATCTTCTTCCCTCTTAGGAGAGGCCCAACCCTCTGGAGGATCCTCGGGAGATGCAGGTGGCTTGTAAACACGCCGTGATTCGGCTGGAAAGCGAGAACAAAAGAGGGTGGTGAGTTTGCCAGGGATCGTCGGGTTTTTATGAGCCCTGGTGGCACAGTGGTTAGAACGCGGTACTGCAGGCTAATTTTAGCCAGGAGGAGTTCGATCCTGACCGGCTCAAGGTTGATTCAGATTTCCATCCTTCCGAGGTTCAGTAAAACGGAGGACCTGGATTGTTGGGGGCAACAGACTGACTCTGTAAACCGCTTAGAGAGGGCTGTAAAACACTGTGAAGCGGAGTTCCCCATGCAGCCTGCTTTATGATGGGTGGACTTCAACTCCCAGAATTCCCATCCAGCATGCTTTAAGAGGTGTGGACTTCAACTCCCAGAACTCCTGAGCCAGCATGGCTCAGCTTGGAAACCTCTCCCTTTCCCCTCAGCGTGGCTGGCTCAGGAATTCTGGGAGTTGAAGTCCACGAGTCATAAAGCAGCCTAGGCCTAGGCCAGAGGTAGGCAACTTTGGCTCTTTTATGACTCGTGGACTTCAACTCCCAGAATTCCTGAGCCAGCATTGCTCAGCTTGGAAACCCCTCTCTTTCCCCTCAGCATGGCTGGCTCAGGAATTCTGGGAGTTGAAGTCCACGAGTCATAAGAGCCAAGGTTGCCTACCCCTGGCTTAGGCAGTTGCATGCCTCACTTTTAAAAAAATAATAATATTAACCTGTACACCAGCCAGGGGAGTTCCAGCCTCCTCAAGACACCCATGTGCAACACACGTAGAAACGTCCCTCACCTTGATCCACCTCGGCATCTGTTTCGGGCTGCGAGTCGTCGGCATCCGCCAAGCGGGCCACTTTCTGATTCCACTCCTGCACGATGAGCGCCTTGACCTGGTGGCTAAGTTGCGTGGAGTCGGGATGCTTCTGTTGAATGTGCCTCTTGATAGTGCTCATCTTGAGTGTGGCCAGGGTGCTCCCGCAGACCATGCACACCAGCCCGTGGCGCACCCCGTTGTAGTCCATTAAGTACTCCACCCTCCAGTGTTCCTGGAAGTAGCGACGGTGGTCTCGGCCACGTGCTGGAACGCGAGGGCTGCTCTCTTCCGAGTCCCACGGGCCGGCCTCGTCCATCCCCTCCTCTGCCGTGGGGTGATCTGGGGAGGCTGAGGAGTCCAGCTCTTTCGTGTTCAGATCCTGTTGCGCAGACAGGCCGGTTTCTGGGTGGGTTACAAGAGGAAGAAAAAGAACAAATTGAATTCCTCTTCGCTGCCAATGTCTGCCTTCCCTGGTTAAAACAATATTATGCAATTTTTCCATAATAAAAGAACGTTCTTAGCCTCTCAGCCTTGGCTGTTGCTTCGCCTAATTGGCCACAAAGGGGCTGGATGTCAATTGTGCATCTTATGTTGCATCTTATGCATCTAGTCCTTGACTTACAACAGTTCCTTTAGTGACTATTTGAAGTTATTAAAGTGACTTATGACGGTTTTTCACACTTATGACCGTGGCCACTTCTCCATGGCCATATTACCAAAATTCAGACGCTTGGCAACTGACTCGTAGTTATGACGGTTGCAGTAACAACCTTCTGGCAAGCAAAGTCAAGGGTGGGGGGGGGAAACCCGGGTCCACTTAACAACCGTGTTACTAGCTGAGCAACTGCAGTGATTCACTTAACAACTGTGGCAACCCTTCCAATTTCATTGTTGTTTTGTTATTATTATTTCATTGTTGGTAGTTATTATTATTAACATATATTTTTTAAAACAAATCCCATCCATTTTTTTTGTAGATAGATGATAGATAGACAGACAGACAGACCATACCCCTCCATTGATAGATGGATGGATAGATGAGATAAATAAGAAAGATACCTGCTCCTTTGATATATGGATGCATAGATCGATAGATCGATAGATAGATAGATAGATAGACAGACAGACAGACAGACAGAGGGACAGACATGGATGTATAGATGACAGATGATGATGATGATAGATAGGTAGGTAGGTAGAGATGTGTTTATGCGTGTGTGAGAGAGAGAGAGAGGGATGGATGGATGGATAGATAGATAGATGAATGAGATATTGTATGCATGTATGTGCCTTCAAGTCAGTTTTTTTGTCCTACCTTCAGGTGCTTTGGAAAACAAGCTGACCCCCCCCCTTTTTGAGGGGGGGCAGCCCCTGAAATCCTGGAAGACTGCTATCATGTCCCCCTTCGTCCCGAGTGGATTCTTTCCCGGTCCCCATTGCTCTCTCTCACCTGCGTCCTCTTCATTTCTCCCCTCGGCTCCCAGCGCCAGCTCCCGAGAGTTCCAGGCTTCCAGGATGGCCCCCTTCTCCGCGGGGCTGAAGCCCAGGGAAGTGGGGTGCGCCTCCATCACGTGGCGCTTGATGTCATCCAGGTTCAAACTGGGCAGGGAGGATCCGCACATCATACAGAAGAGACGGTTGCCCTGCGGGTCGTAATCCATCAGGAATTCAGACTGGAACCAGCTTTGCAAGGATTGCTTCAAATATTGCTCCAGGCTCTGGGACTCGCCCTCCGGGGAAGACTTCAGGGTTAGGCTGGAGGGCCGGCGTGCCCCACGAGAGGGGAGGGGAGCCGGGCCACGGCGTGTCCGGCAACCTCCGTCCAGCAAAATCTCTCCTGCATGGGAAGCAAGACAGGTAAATCTTTTCCCTTCTCCAACAGGCTGGGATAGCAAACTAGGTTTGGATGGGAAATATTCAGGGGACACCCCTATAGCTCCCCAGACAGCGGATCACCCCACATTTAATGGCAGTCCTTGGCTTACGACAATGTAGCTAAGCGAGTCAGTTGTTAAGTGAGATTTGCCCCCTATTACGACCGTTCTTGCCACAGTTAAGGGAATCGCTACAGATGCTAAATTAGCAACACAGTCGTTAAGTGGGACACGGCAACCGTCATAAATATGAGTCAGTTGCCAAGCGGCGGAATTTTGATCACTTGAGCATGGGGATGCTGCTATGAAGAACAGTCATCAGTCGCTTTTTTCCGTGGCATTGTAACTTCCAATGGTCACTAAACGAATGGTCATACGTCAAGAACTGCTTGCAAGCTTAGAAGAAATCTAGTCATACTACAGGGGTGATTGGGAAATCTAATTTTAATCTTATTTAATTTGCTTTTCATTGTTTTAAAAAATATAGTCCAGTCCCTTTATCTATCATCCATCTATTCCATCCATCCATCCATATCTGTCTGTCTGTCTGTCTATCTATCTATCTATCTATCTATCTATCTATCTATCCCATCCATATCTATCCATCCACCCATCCATCTATCCCATCCATATCTATCTGTCTATCTAGCCATCTATCATCTATCTATCTATACCTATCCATCCATTAATCTATCCATATCTATCTATCTATCTATCCATCCATATCTATCTATCCATCCATCTATCCCATCCATATCTATCTATCTATCTGTCTGTCTGTCTATCTATCATCTATCTATCTCTATATCTACCTATCCATCCATTAATCCATCCCTCTATCTAGCTATCTATCTATCCATATCTATCATCCATCCATCTATCCCATCCATATCTATCATCCATCCATCCATCCATCCATCTATCCAATCCATATCTATCTATCTATCTGCCTGTCTGTCTGTCTGACTCACTCTGTCTGTCTGTCTGTCTACCTACCTACCTACCTATCTATCTACCTATCTATCTAATTGAATCTGGAACCCCACCCCAAATGACGGCCACCCTACCATGATCCCCAGGGGGGACACCGGCTCCTTTGGCGGACTCGCGGGCCCCCTCCACCTCCATCTCCAGGCCCAGGTGGGCATCCCAGCTGTTCATGATGACCGCTTTCTCCTGGGCGTTCCAGGTGAGCGAGTAGGCGTGCTTTTGCCGAATGTGTCTCTTGATGGTGCTGAGCTTGAGCGTCGCCAGGGAGCTCCCACACACCATGCAGATCATACTGTGCCGCGCCGCGTTAAAATCCATCAGGTATTCAGCCCGCCAATGTTCGTGGTAATACCGCCGGTGGTCCCGCCCGGGAATCCGGCTTTTGCCGGGCCTGGAAGCGCGCGCTTCGCAATGGTCCGAGTATTTGCGCCCTCCAGCCAAGAGGGACACGGGGTCCTTTTTGGTAATCCCTCGTAGCAGGCCGTTCCCGGCGGGATGCAGCAGACGGCCAGATTCGCCGCTATGCTGGGAATCGGAGGCTCCTTCCGGGCACGTGGAATCTCCTGGCGGGATACAAAGGTTCAATGTCAGGTAGTCCTCGGCTTTACAACCCACAATTTTCTGTTGCTAAGCAAGGCGTTTGTTAAGCGAGTCGCGCCTGATTTTTGCCTTTTTTTTTTTACTGTGAGCACAACGGCACACCTCAAAAATGAAATTTAGTTGCCCGCTCTCAAAGTGAAACACATACATGACACACACCTATGCTCTCTTTTCCTCTCTCTCTCTTCTGCAAAATGGGCAACGTTTTGACTAGGCAACAAGGCTGAAATAGCAAAAGAAGAACCCAACGGGGCAATACCAGGGGGCGGGGGGAGGGGTGGAGATAGGGGGTCCCCCGAAGCAGCAAAAGGTGTATGGGGGGGGGTCTCAATCCCTAGATGGCAGACCTCTACAAAAGGAGAGGAAGAGGCACATCTTCAGAATGAGTGGGTTTGTGTTGGTTGTGTGTTGCGTTTTGTGTATGTGTGTGTGTGTGTCTCTCTCTCCCAGTGTACATCTTCAGAATGAGTGAATGCGTTTGTGTGTGTTTGTGCTGTTTGTGTGTTTCTCTCCCAGTGGACAGCTTCAGAGTGAGTGTGTTTGTGGTGTTTGTGTGTGTTTCTCCCAGTGGACATCTTCAGAACGAGTGGGTCTGTGTTTGTTGTGTGTTGTATTTTGTGTACGTGTCTCTCTCTCTCTCTCTCTCTCTCCCAGTGCACATCTTCAGAATGAGTGAATGCGTTTGTGTGTTTGTGCTGTTTGTGTGCTTCTCTCCCAGTGGACAGCTTCAGAGTGAGTGTGTTTGTGGTGTTTGTGTGTGTTTCTCCCAGTGGACATCTTCAGAACGAGTGGGTCTGTGTTTGTTGTGTGTTATATTTTGTGTACGTGTGTCTCTCTCTCTCTCTCTCCCAGTGGACATCTTCAGAATGAGTGAATGCGTTTGTGTGTTTGTGCTGTTTGTGTGCTTCTCTCCCAGTGGATATCTTCAGAGTGAGTGAGTGAGTGTGTCTGTGTTTGTGTGTGTCCTAGTGAACATCTCTCTCCAAAACCAGGAGCAGCCAGTGAAGGAGCTTCCTTCATCTTTAGAAGACCACAGTCCAATCAGGGAGACCCCCACCTCAGCTGAAGGACCCCTCACCCCACAGTGCCAAGGACAGAATTGATCCTCAACCCCAAAGGCAAGGGGGGGGAAACCCTCCTGCCCCCCCCCAACACCCTGCCCCAGATTGGCCCATTTGACAGCAACCAAACAGAAAAACTGGCACAACTCCCCAAGTTTGTGCAAATGCAAAATCCAGAGGGGGCAGAAAAGCAGAGGGGGGGGGCTTCCTTTCTGAGGGTCCAAGGAGGAGTCCCTGCATCAGACCCTTCCCCCCCCCCCGCCCTGCCCCGCCCCCCCAGCCAAGCAAGGTGAAGCAGCCTTGGGGAAGGAGACACAACTTAGCTTGCTGCTGTTGTTGTTGTCCTTGTTGTGCCTTCTTGCCCGCCTTTCTCTCCCTCCCATCCCCTTCCTTGGAAGGGCTCCCCCCCCCGCCCTCCCCTCTCTCTTCTCCTCCCCTTCCCCTCCCCATTGCAACAAGCCACTCCATCCTTCCCCAAAGCTTGGGAGGCCCACCAGCTGCTCCCCTTCCCCTTCGCAATGTTTTTGAATGGGGGGGGGGGGAAGAGTGGAAGAAGATGGGGGGGGAGATATGGGGGCAACGACGGGGAGCGGGGGGGGGCCTTTCCATGCAACCAGGGCCAGCAGGTGGTGTGGATAAGAGAAACTGGGGCGGGGGGGGGGAGGAGATGGAAGGAAGGAAGGAAGGAAGGAGGGAGGGAAGGAAGGGGGGGGTCTCCGTTTGCAAGGCTCTCTTTTGTTCTCACCTGAATCCAGGGGCTCCTGCTTGATGGAAAGGTGGGGGGGCTCCATGCCTGCTCCTCCGCTCTCCTCTCTCTCTCTCTCTTTTCTTTTTCAGACATCCATCGCCCCCCCTTTGCACCGATCGATTCCCCCCTTCCCTCGCTTCTCGCTTGCAATTGCATGCAATCCCCCCCCCAATTTTCCAAAAATCCTCAGCATATAAATGCAAGAATTCTGCAATCGATCCGGACCGAGGGTTTGCAATCGCCCCCCCCCGCCCCGCGCTTTGCAAAGCGGGCCCCCCAACTCTTCTCCGCCTGCGGCCGAGCGGAGGGAAGCGAGCAGGCTCCGGCTCGCCAGGGTGGGGAAACCTTTTCCCCCCGGGGCCCCTGGGGCTCCTTTCAAGGCTCCTGGGTAAATTTAAAGGGGACGCAGCCTATTTCTGCAGCGGGGGTGGGGGGAGGGAGGGAGGGAGGGAGAAGGGCAACGCGGGGACTGGGAAATCAAAGCAAAGGTAACAACAACAATAATAACAACAACAATAATAATAACAATAAAAGGTTTGCACGGTCGTCAAACCCTCCTGCTAAATCTGTGCACAGATGCACACGTGTGCATGTGTGTGCGTTTTATCAATTGTGCCTGCCCGGTGGGGCTAATCGGATTTTCCTAGCGGAGGGGGAGGAAGATGCGGGATGTGGCCCCTGCCTTTCCTCCTCCCCCCCCTCCACATCTTCAATGAGCGCATCCCCATTCACGCGTTGAGGGGATTTAGACGCGTGCACCCGCTCCGACGTGCACCAACCCCGTTCCCTAAAAGCAGGACCTCTCTGGAGACGACAGCCATCTCCAACGTGGCAGAGAGGCCGGGACTACAAGGCCCATCCTCCCCAGGCAGCACCGTCACCGGGAAAGCTGGGTCCGGGCGCGCTTGGGGTTGCCACCAAATTGCAAGTCCGGGAAAGAGGGAGGGGGGAAGGATGGAGGGACCCCTCCAGCCCAGCCCGGGGGGGGGATGCAGGGGACCACGGATGCATCTGCTGCAAGGGTGGGAGTTTGCTTTCATTTTGGGTGGCTGGGACAGGGGCCGAAGTTCCACCGGTGAAACTTATGCAATGCCCGAGAAAAACTCTCTCGAGGCGGGCGGGCGGGCGGGAGGGGGGTGCCCGCTTTTGCAGCTGTCAAAGGCAAGAAAGAGCCCCTTCCCAGAATTAACTTGGCCCAGTTGAAGCAGCTGGGGATAGCTGGCTTTGGGGGGGGGGCTTGAGAAGGCGAATCGTGCATTTAAATAAACATGCATCTTTGGACGATCGGGTCAGAACCTCCCTGTTCAGGAGCAGTCTACCCGCAGCTAGGAAGCAGGCAGAAACCGGGAAGGGCTTTTTCTTGCTATATATGCCATTGCTTTGGGTTTTCTCTCTCTCTCTCTCTCTCTCTTACACACACACACTTTGCTTCCTTTGCCCACCAGGGCAAATCTTCTCCCCTGCAATTCCACCTCTTCCCCACCAGATGGCAGCCTCTGCAGCCGCTCTCCTCCGCGCCGGGGCCTTGACGCCGATTGGCCTTGCGCCAGGCAAAGGGGCGGAGAAAGAAGCGATTGGCTGACGGACCAGGCACCGAAGATAGAGCCAAGAAGAAAATAGAGCAGCCCCTCTACCCCGTGACGTCAACCGGAAGTGCGCCCTTCCCCGTCTCCGCGCAGTAGGCACTCCATCGGCTGCTATCATAGAGGCACGGGAGGCTAGATCGGCACACGATTTTTTTTCCCCCTCTCCCGCGCTATCGCCGGAAGTTCCGGCTACCTCTCCGGGGAGGGGAAGGCCCTTCGGACAATGGGACCATAGAGCAGTCAGGGAGCGGGAGTGGTCCGGCCGAGGGGGGCCGCTCTATGGGGCTGGGAGCCGCCATGCTCTATGATGCGTGCGGGGGCCGCAGCCGCAGAAGCGCCGCGGAGGCCCAGCAGCTGCAAGGCCAGGTGGGAGCTCTCGGGATGGGGTGGGTGGTCTCCAGCGCCCCCCGCCCCCCCACCGCCTGGGGGGGGGCAGAGGAAACCCGGGTTCCCTCCCAGAAGGCCCTCAGTGTGGGGGAGGGGCTGCTATCCCCCCCCTGGGAGCTGCTATTAACCCCCCCATTACTCACCTGGGAGAGGGAGGGACTGAAGTAGCCCCCCCCACCAAAAAACCCCATGAGTGGGTTCAAAAAAAAACCCTTTGAGGAAGAGGGGGGGCTTTTATTCCCCCCCCTGAAGAGCAAACCCCCCCTAGGGAGGAGAAAAGGGGGGTGTCTCCCCCCCATTTACAGGTGGGGAACCGAAAACTGCTTGTGGCATCCTCCTGCACCCCCCTTACACTTGTTGCCCTCCCCCCCCTGCAAACTCCCCTCCCCAATGGCTTCTTTGGCCGAAGAAAAGGGGGAGGGGGCAATTCCATGCAGGTGTCAAATCCCCTGGGTTGGGGGAGTCGAGGGGGGGCGGGGGTCTCTCTCCCAGGTTCCTTGGGGAGGTGCCCTTTGGCCCCATCCAAATGCAGGAGGGAGGGAGGAGGAAACGGGGGGGGGGGGAAGAACCCAAATAAAGCAGCTCCCCTGGCTTTGGGGGAGGGGGCTGCTCAGTCCCACGTGGGGAGGGGGCTGTGTGTGGAAAGCCCCCTCAGGTGGGTCTGAAAGAGGGGGGAGATGCTGGAGAAGGACTTTTAAAAGAGGGAAGGTTGGGGGGCTGCTTTGGGGAGGGGAGGCAAATGGTTGGGGGAAAGCCTGAAGAATATTTGTGGGAGGGGGTCAGGGGGGGGGCTGTCCCATGCTTAGGGGGCTGAGTGAAGACCCCAAGCTGAAAAGTCAACCTGGAGGGTCCTTGGCCCGGCTGCTTTAAAACCCCAGAACCAGCTCTGAATGGAGCCCAGAAAAATAAAAAAGAATCGGATGTTTAAAAAACAAAACACACTTATTTGGTAGTGGGTGGGTGGGTGTTTTTATAAGGGGGGGGCAGGCAGTGAATTTAGTGATTCACTAATTTGGAATGCAAGGGAAAGTCGAAAGAAGGCTGTGTGTGTATGTGTATGTGAACAGGTTTTGTCCACTGAGATTGGGGTGGGGGGGAAATGAATTTAAACAATGTGGGAGATGCGGCTTCTAGGCTGTGTTTTGAGCAAAAGGTTTCTCTCTCAGAGACAGGGAGTGAAATTTTTCCATCTTTATTGACAAAATAAAGCTGTTTGTCCTCAAGAAGTAGGCAACTGATTAAATCATTTTTTTCCCTTTTTCTGATTTTGTTTAATATCCTTTGTTGTAGTCAGTGCTGAGCGGTTTCTGGAGCCAGGTCCTTCTGATCATCCTGTCCAGGGAGGCCTCGGTTGTAGGTAAGAAAGTCTCAACATGTTTCTGCTAAAATCTCATGTTTAGAAGCTAATTAGTGACTAGCTAATTGAGAGACCTCTGGGTAATCCAAGGATTGTTGGTTAGACTAAAACTAAATACTCCTTGGAAGAAAACCAGGAGATGCTATTTCCAAATTCCTTTCATTACATACTGGACCAACTTAGGCCAAAGCATAACCCACTTGTGTTGCTACCTAACTGGGATCCATACAATAGACACAATATTTTGTATTCCATTATTTTTAACTTTGCATTGTTAACCTTCAGGTGGAGGATGCTTCTTTTATGTACGCTAAAAAATAATAATCCTGTGGGCAAAAACAGTTATCAGAAATGGGACTTTTTATTATTTTCTTACTGTTTTTGTTTTAATCATATCCCCCCAAGAAGAGCAGAGATAACTGTACTCCCACGATACTTTAAAGAAAGCTAAAAGGGGTGTGGATGGTTTGTGAGTTGTGTTAACCTACTTGTGGCATTCCTAGGTTCGGTAAATGCTACTTTTAGATGACCCTGTAAAGTGCACAATATCTTTGAGGAATGCAGTAACTGTGGTTTGGATTTAGCATGTTGTGTGAACGTGATTGATTCTTTGAGTGTGCACATTTTTCTCTCCAGTTTCCAGTCTAGTTAACAGCACTGCCCTCTTATGAAAAAGAAAAAAGAAAAAAAAAGGACAGCCTGGGGAGGAGTTGTTGAGATGGGCTGCTCTGTAAATTAATTGAATAATTAAATAAATATACACCTGGGCTCTCTCCTTCCCCGGCTCCCATCTTGTGTAGCACAGGTCCAGTTTCACTCAAATTTGCTCCTAAGACTTCCATGCTCAAAACATAAAGCCTTCTTTGTCTCTTCAAAGTAAACACCAACCTTTGAAGTTGAGGAATGGAAAAGAGAGGGGGTGGGAAAAAGCAGAACTTGATAGCTTCTTTCAAAACCAATACTGCAAGGTTGATTTTTGTGGTCTCTGATTCTGCTTATTTCGCTCCTTGGTCCTTTCTACGTTGAAATAGGTAACACTCAACTTGCAGCTTTTCATTCAAAGACATTTCAGAGTTACAAGGGCACTAAAAAAGTGACTTAGCACCGTTTTTCACACTTACGACCGTTGTAGTGTCCCCACGGTCACGTGATCAAAATTCAGACGCTTGGCCATTGGGAAACGTATTTATGACGGTTGCAGCGCCCTGGGGTCACGTGGTCCCCTTTTACGACCTGACCAGCGAAGTCAATAGTGGAAGTCAGATTCACTTAACAAACAGGTTACTACCTTTACAACTGCAATAATTCAATGGTGGCAAGGAAAGTTGTAAAATGGGGCAAAATTGCGCCGAGGTGGCGCAGCAGTTAGAGTGCAGTACTGCAGGCCACTTTAGCTGACTGTGTTCAGCAGGTCAGCGGTTCAAATCTCACCGGCTCAAGGTTGACTCAGCCTTCCATCCTTCCAGGGTAGGTAAAATGAGGACCCAGATTGTTGGGGGCAATGTAAATATATATATATATATATACATTGCTTACTGGTGTACACCGCTTAGAGAGTGCTTGCATTTAAAGCGGTATATAAGTCTCATAAAATAAAAAATAAATAAAATAAAAAATTCCCTTAGCCGTCCTAAGGACCGTCCGTACTTCCTTTTTCTCTCCCTGGGTGATGTTTCTGTCTCTTCCCCCAGTCGGGATTTGGGGTGCCCACTCTGCTACCTCCAGATCTCTCATGGCGCTGAA
Organism: Crotalus tigris; assembly: GCF_016545835.1. Classification (NCBI taxonomy): domain Eukaryota; kingdom Metazoa; phylum Chordata; class Lepidosauria; order Squamata; family Viperidae; genus Crotalus; species Crotalus tigris. Next base: position 263,167 of record NW_024097591.1, read on the forward strand.
GGCGGAGACCCCCTTGACGGACTACTCCGAGGTCTCCTCAGCCATCTCCCGCTTCAAGGAGAAGGAGAAGTTGGCTGCTGATTCCCGGATCCTCCACCGCCCCTCAGCGAAGCAGGATGGAGCGCTTGTAAACCCCGTGGGCAAAGGTGGGAAGCTCTTCTCACAACCAGTGTGTGTGTGTGGGGGGGCGGGTGGCCCTGGGAAAGCAGTGGGAACAACCCAACGGGGTGTGCAGAGGCAAGGCGGTGAACCACAACTTTATGAGCACCGGAGACTCTTAAGAATGGAAGATCCAAAAGGAAGGATCAATTTAGCCTTAGGGCAACGATGTCAAGCCTTGGTGTGTATTGTGATTCTTCGACAAGAGGAAATATTGCAAGGGTTGGCTCAGATGTTCTTACTGAGCCTGCTATTTTTTTTATTTGTTTATATCCCACCGCTCATATTTTCCCTAAAACAACAGCCTTGTGAGGCAGGTTGGGCTGAAAAAAGGGGCGGTCCAAAGTCACTCAGTCAGCTTTCATGGCTCAGGTGGAACTTGAACTCGCCGTCTCCTGGTGATTTGACGCAAAGTCACCCAGCCAATGTTCATGCCGATGGTGGTACTAGAACTCACTGTCTCCTGGTGATTGGCCCAAAGTCACCCAGCCGACCTTCCTGGCTAAGGTGGAACTAGAACTCACTGTCTCCTGGTGATTGACCCAGCCAATGTTCATGCCAGTGGTGAGACTAGAACTCACCATCTCCCGATGATTGGCCCAAAGTCACCCAGCCAGCTTCCACGGCTAAGACAGGACTAGAACTCACCGTCTCCCGGGTTTTATCACAGACCAGGGTTTTTTCCTAGCTTTCACGCTGGCTGAGGAACTCCGGAAATCTCAGAGGATCTTCTGATGCTTAGCCAAACAAATGGGAGTTGTAGAACTTCCTCTAGGCCGGGATTCCTTTTTTTTTTTTGAAAAAAATGTCATTCCCCCCCGCAGGAAAACACCCAGTTTCAGAGTCCGCCGGCCGGGAAGAGCTTGGGAACTCCTGGAAACAGGAATATTTGGTGGCCGAGAATCCGGACGACGGCCGGCTGGTGTGCATGGTGTGCGGGGGCCTCTTGGCCAGGTCCGGCCCGGCGGCAGCCCGCCAACACATCCTGCAACACCACGCCCACTCGCTGGACTTCACGCTGGAGGAGAAACACAACATCCTGGAGGGCTGGAGCGAAGGGGCTGTCCTGCCCGAAAAAGAGTCGCCCCCTTCCTCTGCAGGTAATCCTCCCCCTTGCTCTGCTCTGCGGCGGCCGCTGCCGGTGCTGTTGTTGTTGCGATGCCCTCGCGGGCCGGGATAGCCAACGAGGCGGCGCCTGGCGCTGCCCTGGCGGATTCTGATTGGCTTTCTGGCCCTTCCCACCCCAGGCGGTCCTGGCGAGAACCAGCAGCCTGCCGAGATCGAAGTCCTCCTTGATTTGGAGGAACAGCCCGTGGGCCGGAAGCGCGGGCCCGTCCCAGCACACCGCGGTGAGTGCTAGGCCACGGAGAGGGCAGGAGCTGCCTAGAGCAGCGGTTCTCCACCTGTGGGTCGGGACCCCATTTGGGGTCGAGCGACCATTTCACGGGGGTCGCCAAACAACGCAGTCCGCCATTTTTCTTTCCCCCTTTTCCTTAGCTGGGCTCCTCCCTTTTATTCTATTGGCTTTTGAAAGCCAATAGAGTAGACTCTCTTGAATAGAGTCTAATTCTATTGGCTTTCCAAAGCCAATAGGAATGGTCCAGGCTGTCTCTGCCCTGCTGAGCCCGCCAAAAGTCCCATTCTGCAAACGGGGCTGCACCCGTTGAGTAGTCCTCGACTTACGACCGGTTGAGTAGTCCTCGACTTGCGACCGGTTGGCGGGGGGGTCGCGGCATTAAAAAGGTTGAGAACCACTGGCCTAGAGCATCCTTTTCAGACCCCAGGCGGTCCTCGGCTTACGACTTAACGGCTGACATTTCCACGGCCAAGCAAGGGGTTCGTTGAGTCGGGCAAACGGAATCCGTTGCCTATTTTATGATTTTATTTTAATTTTTTTGGGCCAAGGTGGTTAAGCAAATTGCTGCATTCGTTCAGTGACTCGTGCAGTCATTAAGCGAATCCAGTTCCCCCCCCCATTGAATTTGCTTGTCGAAAGCTGGACTGGGAAGGTGGCCAATCGCCACCTACGGTTGTAAGTGTGAGGATCCGTTGTAAATCACTTTCTTTCCGTCTTCAAACCGGTCACTAAAGGGATAGTCGTAAGTCGAGGGCTGCTGGCATTCTTTAAAACGGTCCCATCTCCTGGGAAGTGAGTGTTTTGAAACCAGCTGCACCCAGTCTTGTGAACAGTCACACTCCCAGTCCCGGGAACTCGTGTTGTGAGTGTGCTTGTGACATTCCTAATACCCTTGAGCTGGTCTCAGATCAGACCTCCTTCTTCCTCCGTGGCTGTCAAGGACGGGGGCCTGCCTAATGCTCCTTGGGGATAATATCCCAGCATCCTTTGCTGTAGGCCAAGCTCTCGGGGGGGGGCTTCTGGGGTCTGTGGTTCACCAGCTGGAGAAGCCCACGTTCCCTCCTGCTCTAACCAGGTTGGTGCAAGACATCCACTCGGTTAAAAGCAGGTAGTGCTCGACTTACGACCACAATTGGGCCCCAAATTGCCTTTTGCTAAGCCGTCAAGTGAGTTTTGCCCCATTTTGCGACCTTCCCTAGCACAGTCGCTAAGTGGATCGCTGCATCCGTTGAGTCAGTAATGCCGTCGTTAAGCGAATCCGGCTTCCCCATTCCCTTGGCCTGCCGGAAGGTCGCCAAAGGGGATCATGTGACCCCGGGACTGTCGTAAATCTGAATCGGTTTCCAAGCCTCTGAATTTGCCGGTCTTGTGACCATGGGGGCCACAGCAAGAGTTGGACTTAGCGGTCCTAAATCGCTTCTTTCAGCGGCCTGACTTCACACGGCCGCTAAGCCAACCGTTGCAAGTCGAGGACTGCCTCTGCAATCTTTAACCCCACTTAGCAAAGCCACGAAAAATCTCTTTGTAAGTGTCTTGTGTCAAGACTGACGCTGCTGCTGCTGCTGCTGCTTCCTCCTAACCGTGTCTGAGCTGTTGTGGGTCTCTGTCGTGAAAAGAAGCCATATTTGGATCCCTGTTCCTCACAAAACTGCGCGATCCCCATTGAAGACCCACAACTGAAGCGGTGTGCTTTTCTCCTCTTTGTTCTCTTCTCAGCAGAGAGTTTGCACTTAGACGCTGAAAGGCGGCTTCCCGTTCGACAGAGGCCACCAGCCAAGGATCCGAGGGGTCAGGAGCCCATTGAGGCTGCAGGTAACACGGCGTCGCCTCGGAACCGGTTTTCGAGGGTAGCTTTCTGGCTACCCCTCCGATTTTCCTTTCCTCTCGATCCCCCCCCCTCCCCTTTTGTCTGCTGGGCTCCCTTTTAATGCCATTTGTTCAACACATTCAGAATGTCTTCCTCCAGCCTTCAAAAGCTCAGGTTTCTAGCCCTTATGAAAGCAAAAGAGAACCTTGAAAGCTGGCCAGGTTTTTTTGGGGGGGGGAGGGTGGATTTTGATTCTATAGAGATGGGCAGTTTTGGACTTGATCAGAAACGGACGTTTGCTTGTTTGCTGAGCTTTCGGCAAAAGAGGTTGTGTAAGATGTGAATGCTCCAAGGTGGGAAGTTTTTAAGAAGAGACTGGACAGCCACTTGTCTGAAATGGTGTAGGTTCTCCTGCTTGAGCAGGGGGCTGGACTAGAAGATCTCCAAGGTCCCTTCCAGCTCCTATTCTATTCTATTCTCTATTCCAGTGTTTCCCAAACTTGACAATTTTAAGGCATGTGGACTTCAACATGCCTTAAAATTGTCAAGTTTGGGAAACACTGCTCTATTCCATTCTATTCTATTCTATTCCATTCCATTCCATTCTATTATTCTATTTTTTCCATTGCATTCCATATTTCCTAATTCTGTTCTATTCTATTCTGTTCTATCCTATTCTGTTCTATTCTATTCTATTCTATTCCTATTCTATTCTATTCTATTCTATTGATAGTGTGGGCAAAATAGAGACTTGGGTGTTCCTTTACAAAATGTGTGTCAGTCGCACAATTTGATGGTGCTTCACACACAACTAGAGATGGGAAGGCCTGAAAAAAAAAAACCTGGAAAAATGGGGGGGGAGCAGATTTTTTTCTGTTTGTTTTTTTTCCAAACGGCTTTGGAAAAAAATGGAGGGAAAAACCCTGTATTTTCCCCAATTTCCCTCCCCCCCCCTTTTTTTCCCCAGGCCTTCCCATCTCTACACTGAACTTAGCTTTCCTCTCTGTGTGCAGTTCACAAGACCCTTTTTTCTGCATACTCCCTGCCTGTTAGTGTTTCTAGTCCTCAAGGTTCTGGAAGGAAGCCATGAAAACAACCTTCGTTGACTTTTCTGTGGCTTGGAAGTGCAATCAGGACTTCAGTGAAATAGTAAACCTTTATAGGATCAGAACAGTGGGGGAGGGGTCACGAGGCTTATCATTTTATGGATTATATTTACATCGTGCCACTTCAGATTAAACATCTCCACCAGTCGACTGAGCTAGCATTATTTGGAGCCCTTCCACTATTAGGACTCTTGTCGGCTTTTGGAGGTGTGAGAACCAGAATAAAGCGTGCGTAGTTCTTCACACTTGTTTTGCTCTCTAGGAAAGGAGTGGCTTTCGGAATGCGGGCTTCCCGGTTCGGCCCCTGCAGAAATCCGGATTTTCACCGACGGGTCCTTCCCCGCTGGATTCACCCTGAAGCTGTACTGCCGTTCTCAGCCAGGTGGGTGGAAAAAAGTGCTGAAAATCTTGTTTCTTTTAAAACTCTGGAAATATTGGCACGGTTCCACCCTTGGCACAGATCACAAGGCTTTTATCTACAGCTGCTGTGCCAGACCAAGGTCAGTCAGCTGCTCAACCTCCCCAGTGTCTGTTCTGGTCTCGGGGCAGTCCCACATGGCAAATCTCTTCTATTTTGTTTTTTAAGTTGAAAAGAGATTGTTTAGACGGCGTGGCTGGTTCCTGCCTCCTGTTTCTGTTCCAGACAATTCTTCTCTTACCTCTGCTGTTTTGTCCTGTTTTTTCCTTGGTTTCCCCCCCCCCCAATCTGCTGAACCCCTAATTCTCTCAGGGGGTCCCTAATGTCTATTGACCCATGTAGTGCGGCTGTTGTATTATTATTTACCCTTCTTATTACGTTCTTTCTCCTCCCTTTTAGTGGGATCGTTATTATTATTGTTCTGTGGCTTTGCATGTACAGCAGTTGACTTAAAACAGCTCATTTAGTGAGTGGTCAAAGCTACAACGTCACTGGAAAAAAGGACCTTGTGACTGTTTTTCACACGATCTTTGCGGGAGCCCCATGGTTATGTGAAGAGACTGGACAGTCAAGAAGGAGAAGGAGAAGGAGGAGGAGGAGGAGAAGAAGAAGAAGAAGAAGAAGAAGAAGAAGAAGAAGAAGAAGAAGAAGAAGAAGAAGAAGAAGAAGAAGAAGAAGAAGAAGAAGAAGAAAAAAGAAGAAAAAAGAAGAGGAAGAAGAAGAAGAAGAAGAAGAAGAAGAAGAAGAAGAAGAAGAAGAAGAAGAAGAAGAAGAAGAAGAAAAGAAGAAGAAGAATTAGTAGTAGTAGTAGTAGTTGGAAGGGACCTTGGAGGTCATCTAGTCCAGCCCCCTGCTCAGGCAGGAAACCCTACACCATTCAGACAAATGGCTGTCCAGTCTCTTCTTAAAAATCTCCAATGATGAGGAAGGAAGGAAGGAAGGAAGGAAGGAAGGAAGGAAGGAAGGAAGGAAGGAAGGAAGGAAGGAAGGAAGGAAGGAAGGAAGGAAGGAAAACAGAATAACAGAACAGAGTTGAAAGGGACCTTGGAGGTCATCTAGTCCAACCCCCTGCTCAGGCAGGAAACCCTATCCCATTTCAGACAAATGGCTCTCCATTCTCTTCTTAAAAGCTTCCAGTGTTGGAGCATTCACCACTCCTTGTCTGAGATGGTATAGGGTCTCCTGCTTGAGCAGGGGGTTGGACTAGAAGACCTCCCAGGCCCCTTCCAGCTCTATTCTGATTTTGATTGGGATGGGAAGCTGAGCGTTTGGGTTGCGTGTAGGCTACAATAACAACCGTGATGTCTTTCTGTTGTAGAACCTTCACCAGGCTCCGGAGCTAAGGCAAACCCAAGGAAAAAAACAGTGGGTAAGCGTGAATTTTTGTTCGTCTGAAAGAGCGTACGTTCGTTTTAGATCAGGCTGCATTTCATTGGCCAGTGAAAGGATCAGCAGTGGGTTCTAGAGAAGGAAGATCCCTGTGTTGCCCCATCGGTCAATGTGGGTTTTGAAATGTTAGCAGTGAAACCAATTAAGAACTTGTGCCTGTTTCTCTTCTTCTTTTTTTTCTCCTTCTTCAAAAAAGTCACTAGTCCTCATTGTTTTAGGGGGAAAACAAATCCATTGCAGAGGAACTGGGAAAGTTTGCAGAGAGTTCTGGTTAGGGTTAGGGCAGAAATTAGCCTCAGTGTAGGAACTGCACACCATGGGGAAGAGGAGGTAAATCAACATTTAACTCCAGTTTGCTTGGTTCCTAGCCGTGCTTGTGTGCACTAACACCGTCCTTAGGGTCAGATTTTGGAGGGACCTTGGAGATCTTCTAGTCCAACCCCGTGCTCAAATGGCTGTCCTCCTTTTGAAAATCTCCAATGTTGGAGCACCTATAACTTCTGGTGGCAAGCTGTTCCACTGGTTAATTGCTCTCTCACTGTCAGGAAATGACTCCTTAGTTCTAGGTTGCTTCTCTCCTTGATTAGTTCCCATCCGTTGCTTCTTGTCCTGCCTTCAGCTGCTTTGGGGAATAGCTTGACTCCCTCTTCTTTGGGGCAGCCCCTCAAATATTGGAATACTCAAGAGTCAAGTCTTTGACGGTAGTATAGCAATGTGAGAAATGAATAGATTACAGAAATAGACTGGCCCTCGACTTTCAACCTGTGTGCCTGTCAGCTGGGAGGGAAAATCCAGAATTTAATTCTGGGTTGTGTGAAAGGAAACATCCCATTATCTCGCGAGTCTCTTTGCCTTTAGTCGAGAGGGTGACCTCAAGAGAAAAATCAGTGCTCTGTATTCATTATATGTGTCACCTTATCATGCTTCCAGCCAAAAGGCTGGTGAATGAGGGTTTTTTTGGGCAGCTGGGGTACAGATCCCATTTTGTCTTTTTCCACTCCTTCAGCGGGGAATGAAGAGCAAATAAAATCAGAAAAGCTAAAACCCACACATCAAAGGGATCCACATTGCTGAGTTTTAAAAAGGGGTCTGGTTTTGACTTGTCTGCCTGCAGTGATTTAAAACCACTCCAGGGAAGAGGCAAATGAAGCCAAATTTCCTGAGAAAGAGGGATATTATTCTCAATCATCGCACAGTCAGCCAGATGTTCAGACTGGATTTGGCATTTTGTCTACCTATCGAGTCCTTACCCAGGACCTGGGATAGGCAGATGTGGATGTTTGATGGTATTACAGATATCGTCGCAGGATGGAAGCAGTTCCTAGTAAGGCCGCCTTTTGCAATTGACTAATAGCGAATTTGTCAATGCCGATGATGGTGTTCAAGTGGTGCTCCAGTTGTTTTGGGATTGCACCCAAGGAGCCTATGACTATTGGTACTACCCTTGCTTGCTTTTGCCACAGTCTTTCTATTTCTATTTGTAGGTCTTTGTATTTTGTTATCTTCTCCAGTTCTTTCTCTTCTATTATTATAGAAGATATTATTATTATTATTATTATTATTATTATTATTATTATTATTATTATTATTATTATTATGGATCATCATACAGTCAGCCAGATGTTCAGACTGGATTTGGCATTTTGTCTACCTATCGAGTCCTTACCCAGGACCTGGGATAGGCAGATGTGGATGTTTGATGGTATTACAGGTATCGTCGCAGGATGGAAGCAGTTCCTAGTAAGGCCGCCTTTTGCAATTGACTAATAGCGAATTATTATTATTATTATTATTATTATTATTATTATTATTATTATTATTATTATTATTATCCATCACACAGTCAGCCAGACCTTCAGACTGGATTTAGCATTTTTTCTCCACCTATCAAGTCTTTCCCAAGGACCCGTGATACTATTATTATTATTATTATTCACAAAGTCCCCAGTTTGCTCTCCCCCTTTCTGATTTTAATAACAATCTTTACCATAAGGAACCGGGAGAGTTATTTTCCCACTAATATCGTGAGAAAACTCTCTGCCGAAATGCAAAATATGGAGGCAACTTTGGCCTTGAAGTGTAAGAGCCATTTTTAGCCTCGCAAAAGCTTTGTTTCAATGGCATGGTAGAAAGTGGGGAGGGGGGGTCTTCCTCTTTCCCTGTCCTCCCCCCCCCACTACAGGGGAATCTCTTGCTTCTCCCCTCCCTTCCTGGGTTGTCATGAGATTCTTTAAGGAAGGATGAAAAAGCAACACGCTTATCCTACCGTCTGTCCATTAATCAGCAGTGAAGTTCTGGAAACCTCACAAATTTGCAGGCGGGTTTTTTTTTTTTTTTTTTTGAACTTGCATCTTATCGGAAATGCGTGGACTTTGTTGCCACAGTCGTTAAACGAATCACGGTCATTTTTAAGTCGGTAACACGGTTGTGAAGTGTTTCAGGTCGCAAAAAGGGGATCGCGTGATCCCGGCACCCTGCAACCGTCATAAAAACGAGTCCGTTGCCAAGCGTCTAGACTACGCTCACGTGACCACGGGGAGGCTGCAACGGTCCCGAGTGCGAAAAACCGCTCCTGTTGCAACTTTGAACGGTGGCTAAAGCAAATCGTTGTAAGTTGGGGACTAGCTGGCCGATGATCCACCACCTGCCTCTCTTCCCAGATCGTGACTGCTCCGTCTCCCTCCTGCGCCTTCACTCCAGGGACGCCGCCGGCCGCCTGCACCCAAGCCCAGACCCCCTTGCGCCCCCTTGCCCGCTAGGCAGCTCGGCCGACCGCTGCCCCAAAGACTGTGGGGCGGTTCGGGGAGCGGGCCGACGGGCGGCTCCCACCGGCAAGGAGGCCTCCACGCCCCTGGGGAAGGGCTTCAACCCCACGTGGCGCGCCCGCTTCCTGGTGGACTTTGACGCGGCCACCGGCCACCTGGTGTGCATGGTGTGCGAGTACCCCTTGCGACGCATCTGCCTGGCCACCGTCAAGCAACACATCCTGCAGTGCCACGCCGAGACGCTGCAGATGCCGCGGGAGGTCCGGCGCACCATCCTGGAAGTCTGGGAGAATCGGAGCCAGCCTTCCACCCAGGTCCAGAGGAAGTGAGACGGGCTGGCGGGTTCTCCCAAACCGCGAGAAAGGGTTAAAAGAGACCAAATTCTGGACCAGGCGGGCCTAGGGGGCGGAACTTGAGGGAAGGAGGCTCCACCCCTCCTCGGAAGCCCCGCCCCAAGGCTATACACTCACATCTCCCTTGCTGGAGAACAGAGCGGATTCTGAGCTGACCCTGCTGCCATTTTTTCCATTTTAAGACTCTGAATTCTGCTTTTTTTAAAAAAAAAAAATAGAATTTTTTTTTTAATTTGTTTTGGTTTTCAACTTTGCTTTTCAGTTCTAAGCAGAAGCAGCTCTGATTTCTCTCTGGCCCCAGCCTGTTCCCTGCCTCTTTTTTTTCTCTCTCTCTCTCTCTCTCACCAATAAAATTCCTCACTGCAGCAGAGAAAAGAAACGGAGAATGAAGCCACTGCTAAATCAGGGAGGAGAGATGAGAGACTTTGGCACTGCCTCCTCTTTATTCAGGAGCAGTTTATTTTAAAAAAAAAAGAAGAAGAAAAAAAAGAAAAACTCAGGGGGAAATCTTTTTTTTTTTTTTTTGAGTTGCAGTTGATGTCTGTCCCCACCCAAAAAGTTGCAGGAAGAAATAAGACACCCTCATTGCTAGGACTGCCATTTTGCAGCCAGATCTTTTCGTCGCCAGCGTTTCTGCGTTTCTGCAATTAATTGGACCTTGTGCTTTGGCTTCCTGATTTAACCAGAGGATAGAAAATATCAGCCTGGGCCTTCAAACCGATTCATAAGCCACAGGGAGCAGCAAAGTATGTTTTATGTTCTGCAGGCGGCTTTTTTATTTTTATTTTTTTTATAAACATCTCCTGTCTATGTACCTTTTGAGTTCTGTGTTCCGATCACCACTTCGCTTGTACTCCTGCAGACAAAAAAAAGGGGGGATTTCTCTTTTGTTACCATTCTTGAGCAGAGAAAAGTAGCCGCATCTAAAAACTTGTGCTGTGCTATCCCCTCTTTTTGCTTTTATGGTTTTGCGTCTGGCCCACAATGCTGGCTTTGAACACCCTGGCTTTGAAAACAAGCATGTGAAGAAGCAGTAATCTCTGTGTGTGCCTTTATTCTCCAGGTGTCAGGCAGCAGTTCAACAGGTGCAAGCAGGAGTGCCCAGTAAGTCCTTGGTTTAGAAAAAAAAAAAAAAAGCACTCATTTCTTTATTGAGGAGGTGGATGGATGTTAATTGCTGTAGATGAAAGCAGGTTTATAGAACTGAGTTGAATCTTAAAGTAGAAGTGTCCTCTCTTATTCCGGGAAAAGGATCGTTAGTGCTGCTGCTAATTATAATAAAACCACTTAAAATCTTCTTTTTCCACCTTTTGGATTGCCTGCAGTTTCAGAAATCACCAGGTGGTGGCGCCTTTGACTGGTTAAAAAGGGCCAGTGAGAGATGGAGGCGCAAGTCCTAGAGCAGACTCCTCTGCATAATTTCAACGCTCAGTATATTTGATCCAGCCAGCAAAACAGCAGCAGCCCCAAAAAACACACATGGGGCACCTATGCTGAAAGACCACACATTTTCCGGTCTGCATTGCCATGCACCCCACATAAAACTGGAAATAGCAATTGCCCCTAGAGCGAATTAAATCTCACACACACAAACACACACCCCCAAAGCCTTGTCAAATATTGACACTGCCAATTGATGGAGCAGAAGTCAGCATTAGGCTTCTGAATATTGTTGATCGAACCCACTCTTGTTTCCTGTCTGAAGATGCTTTAATGGAGGCAATTGAGTTAAACTGACCCTTACCAGGAAACATAGAAAGGGCAGCCTAGAAAAGTCAGTGCCCTCCTAACCATACCCAAGCACTCCGAGTTTGTTGGCGATGTCCATTTGCTCTAGGAGTTCATGGTGACGTAACCCTAACCCTAAGTGGAATTTTCCTCCAATGGGATTTTCCCATGTATTTTACCAGGAAACATAGAAAGGGCAGCCTAGAAAAGTCAGTGCCCTCCTAACCATACCCAAGCACTCCGAGTTTGTTGGCGATGTCCATTTTGCTCTAGGAGTTCATGGTGACGTAACCCTAACCCTAAGTGGAATTTTCCTCAATGGGATTTTCCCATGTATTTTACCAGGAAACATAGATAAGGGCAGCCTAGAAAAGTCAGTGCCCTCCTAACCATACCCAAGCACTCCGAGTTTGTTGGCGATGTCCATTTTGCTCTAGGAGTTCATGGTGACGTAACCCTAAGTGGAATTTTCCTCCAATGGCATTTTCCCATGTATTTTTCCAGGAAACATAGATAGGGCAGCCTAGAAAAGTCAGTGCCCTCCTAACCATACCCAAGCACTCCGAGTTCGTTGGCGATGTCCATTTTGCTCTAGGAGTTCATGGTGACGTAACCCTAACCCTAAGTGGAATTTTCCTCCAATGGGATTTTCCCATGTATTTTTTACCACGAAACATACATAGGGCGCCTAGAAAAGTCAGTGCCCTCCTAACCATACCCAAGCACTCCGAGTTTGTTGGCGATGTCCATTTTGCTCTAGGAGTTCATGGTGACGTAACCCTAACCCTAAGTGGAATTTTCCTCCAATGGGATTTTCCCATGTATTTTACCAGGAAACATAGAAAGGGCAGCCTAGAAAAGTCAGTGCCCTCCTAACCATACCCAAGCACTCCGAGTTTGTTGGCGATGTCCATTTTGCTCTAGGAGTTCATGGTGACGTAACCCTAACCCTAAGTGGAATTTTCCTCCAATGGGATTTTCCCATGTATTTTACCAGGAAACATACATAGGGACGCCTAGAAAAGTCAGTGCAGCACTCCGAGTTTGTTGGCGATGTCCATTTTGCTCTAGGAGTTCATGGTGACGTAACCTAACCCTAAGTGGAATTTTCCTCCAATGGGATTTTCCCATGTATTTTACCACGAAACATACATAGGGCTAGAAAAGTCAGTGCCCTCCTAACCATACCCAAGCACTCCGAGTTTGTTGGCGATGTCCATTTTGCTCTAGGAGTTCATGGTGACGTAACCCTAACCCTAAGTGGAATTTTCCTCCAATGGGATTTTCCCATGTATTTTACCAGGAAACATAGATAAGGGCAGCCTAGAAAAGTCAGTGCCCTCCTAACCATACCCAAGCACTCCGAGTTTGTTGGCGATGTCCATTTTGCTCTAGGAGTTCACGGTGACGTAACCCTAACCCTAAGTGGAATTTTCCTCCAATGGGATTTTCCCATGTATTTTACCAGGAAACATACATAGGGCAGCCTAGAAAAGTCAGTGCCTTCCTAACCATACCCAAGCACTCTGAGTTTGTTGGCGATGTCCATTTTGCTCTAGGAGTTCATGGTGACGTAACCCTAACCCTAAGTGGAATTCCTCCAATGGGATTTTCCCATGTATTTTACCACGAAACCTACATAGGGACGCCTAGAAAAGTCAGTGCCCTCCTAACCATACCCAAGCACTCCGAGTTTGTTGGCGATGTCCATTTTGCTCTAGGAGTTCAAGGTGACGTAACCCTAACCCTAAGTGGAATTTTCCTCCAATGGGATTTTCCCATGTATTTTACCACGAAACATACATAGGGACGCCTAGAAAAGTCAGTGCCCTCCTAACCATACCCAAGCACTCCGAGTTTGTTGGCGATGTCCATTTTGCTCTAGGAGTTCAAGGTGACGTAACCCTAACCCTAAGTGGAATTTTCCTCCAATGGGATTTTCCCATGTATTTTACCAGGAAACATAGAAAGGGCAGCCTAGAAAAGTCAGTGCCCTCCTAACCATACCCAAGCACTCCGAGTTCGTTGGCAATTTTTGTTTCTTCTGCCATCAAAGTGCTTCATAAAACGCTAACGCTGTACTCTACAAACCACATTAACGCAATTGAAATCGCTCTTAAAATTACACAAGAGGATTGCTCAGAAATCAAAAGCTCCCTCCCGTCCCACCGTCCCCCTTCGAAAGAGATTCTCATTACAAAAGCAGAAAAATCACATTTAATAAATTAAGGGAGGCCTTTACAGTCGGGCCCAATAAATAACAAAAGCAAGGTTGGGAGAGAAACAGACGGAAGGTGAAATGGAACAGCAAGAGGCAATAGTTTTTTTAAGTACAAAAAAGTCTAAAAAGAGACGGAGGAGAATTTGCACTCGCTACCCACCACCATCACAACTGCTACGTGGGAGAAGATGCCGAGGATGCTTTACAGCTGCAAAGTTGCTCGGGTCAGGGATCGTTGAAGCAAAGCCAGGAGCACAAAAGTTTTATGGAGGCAGGTGTGTGTACACACATGCATATACAAATCAGCCATAAGCTTTGCACTGGACATCATGTGCATTTAAAGGTGGGGTGGGTTGGTTTTTTGTTGTTATTTCTGAGTTGTCTTTTCAGAAACAATCCATGTTTCCAAATTTAGCCGCCTTTTGTCACGTTTACCCCCTTTTAAAACAACAACAACAACAAGGCTTTCAAAATATTTAGAGGAAAGAAATGTCAATTTTGTTTGCAAAAAAAAAAAAAAGGCTTGCAAACGCGGTTTTGATGGCATTCTGGAGAACCGGACTTTTGAAAAACAGCAGTTCACGGATTCTGAAACCCATGTCTTTACCTTAATTGGGATTTAAACCCCTAAATCTATTAGATTTCTCTCTCTTTCTTTGCCAAAGCCCTCCCGTTTGTTTCCATAGCTCGGTGTGCTGAAAAAAATGGTTTTGCATACCGGCTTTCACCGAAGCTTCAAAGCAAAGGTGAGCTTGACTCCAACCCCAGTCTCGTCATAACATTTTCCCCATTCCAGGGGGTCCTGGAGTTACAACCACAATGGTGCCCATTTCTGTCGCTAAGTGAATTCTGCCCCACTTTTTTTTTTTTTTTTTGCTACAGTTAAGTGAGTCATACAGTCGCAAAGCCGAGCTGGCTTCCCCACCTTACTTGGCCAAGCCCCTAAATTCTGATTTTACAGTTGTAAATGTGAAAAGCAACTACAAGTCGCTTTTTTCCGTTGTAGTCGCTAAACGGTTGTAAGTTGAGGACCTCCTGTGCACCATCCTGGGAATTTCAGACAGTCTCTAAAATCTTGCCGCTGGCAGTATTCAGAATTAAAAGAGGTCAGGCTTTTCCAACAAGAAAGGAACGATGCCAAAAAAAAATAAACACATCACCCTAAGACACTTTTTTCAAAGAGAGACAAACATGAAGACTACAAAGACTTTTTTTATCACAGTTGTGTGGCATTTCCCCCCCCCCCTTTTGGCGTGGTGAACGAGCGGAGGAAACGGAGGACCTGCCTGCTACCCACTCCTCATTGCATTTCCCCCCCCCCCATTTATTCTCGCTTGGCAAGTTGTTGCTGGTGAAGGGTTGGGGAGAAATGAGACGTGGAAGACCGTTGAGAACCACAAGGTGTACAGCAAGCTCTTTGCATTCCCCACTTTTGGGATGGGGGGGCACGGGGGCTTTAAGGTGAGCCTCTCCCCCTGATAAAAGTATGTGTTTATATATTGCATCTGAAGTCAGAAGGGAGCTTTAACCTCCCCGAAATAAATTCCAGGGATGGTAGATGCCTCTATAACCGGTGGGCAAGTTTACGACCTGTGGACTTCAACTCCCAGAATTCCTCAGGGATTTTGGAAGTTGAAGTCCACAGGTCGTAAAGTTGCTTTATAAGATAGCGGCCTCTATTGTCGCTGGCTGTTGAGAATGATGGGAATGGTAGTCTTTCCCCCCCACACACACACACCAAAGCAGGAAGCTGTAGCATCCTTCCCCCCCCTTCTTGTTTTTCTAAATTAAACATCCCTCTTTTTTTACAGTGCTTTGTTTTTTGGAGAGACCCTCCCAAGATGGGGAGATGGGCTGCTCTAGCTGTGCCCAGAGGGAGGTGGGGCTCCTGTTCCTCATAGCTCCCCCCTACTCATATTTCAAATCCTCAGTCCACCTAGGTTTTGGATCTGCTCGTGGAGGGGGGCAATGTAACTGCCACCTGTGGCTTTTTAAAGCCATTGCCTCTATTTTTTTCCCCCCCAGGAAAAAAGCTGCTTTAGAAAGCCTGCGGCGATTGGCCGTCTCTGAACCGCTCCGAAACCCCGTTTTGCAATCGGTTCTGATGTGCTGCATGATCCTCGTAACATTAGAGGCAACCAAGAGACAGGAGCAGAAATGGGGGGGGGGGTAAGAGAAAGAGAGAGACCTCATTGCCCCTCTTAAGTGGGGGGGGGGAAGGATGGATTTCCTGCCCCAGTTTGCAGCAATGTTTTTAAGTCTGCCGCACCCAGTTTGGGGAATGCATTCTACCCTCACCCCAACCCATTTTAAACCCCCCAGCGCCAAACCCTTCCTCTTCGTTATAGATGCACAAGCACACAAAACAGTTGGCAAATGCACGAGGAATCGGGATATACTGCTGTCCACAGTATAGCGGAAGTAAACTGGTGCTTTTCTTTAAAAAAAAAAAAAAAAAGGCAGTGGTAAGGAATAGCTGCCCCTAATTTATACACATACGCCTCCCACACACCCAATAAATTAACCTGGCACACAACAGCCCCCACCCCAGTCACTCGCCATTCCCTTCCCACCCTGATGCCAAAGTAGACCAGCTTGGAAAAGTCACGGCAGGTAGTTGAAACCACGGCAGCCACTACATTGGTGCCGCTCAGACCCACAAAACCAGCCTTGTGCGTGAAGACACAGCGTCGAGCACTGCTGTGCAAAGGCAGACAGATTGGAACTGCCTGGAGGGGGGTGGATGGGGGGGAGCTTCGGCTGTCTGGGGGGGCGCCCTCCTGCTGCCCCACCCCACCCCTTATTGCACGCCCTCCCCACCCCCTTTTTCCTAGCCCTGAGAGTTGACGGAGATCACCCGGTGGTGCTCCATCCCAGTTCACACCTCCGTCTCCACGCCGGCCAGCTTGGGGGTGAGGATGCGAGGTGTGACGCCGGCGTTGAGGTCCATTTCGAACTGCAGAAGTTGCCCCATGAAGTTGAGGTTGGGTGAGATGACAGGGCGGCGGCCCTTGACATACTTGTAGGCGTCGCCCATGGTCATCAAGGTGTGCTTCATCAGGTAGGCGATGACGATGGTGGCCGAGCGGGAGACACCGGCCTGGCAGTGGATAAGGACTCCTTTGCCACTCTGGTGGGCCTCCTCTGGAGTTGGGGAGAGAAAACAGCCGCGTCACGGACTGCAAGGTCCACATCCGTGGCATGCAGAACGTGTGAAGGACATTGGAAAAAGGAGGGTGTCTAATTTCAAGTAAGGGGTCCAAGATAGGGTGTGATGGGGGCCATTAGCTTGGAAGACGGAGGGAGGGAGGGAGAGAAAGAGGAAAATGCCAGGGCCAGCAGACATGAATGCTAAATGGAGCCTCTCAGTTCAGGAGAGGTCTACCTTAAAAGGCATACTATCTCCCATTAATGACGAAAGTAAACGGCACGCTCCTTCTAAGCCACATTTGCCTATGGAGAAGCCTTCCCTGGGGAAAAAAAAAGGGGGGGATATCCTTGTTTTTTATCTAAGGATCCACCCCTGGAGCAGAGTTTAAACCGGGGGGGGGGTGTCTTCAAACTTGGCCCTTTTATGACTTGTGGACTTCAACTCCCAGAATTCCTGAGCCAGCATGGCTCAGCTTGGAAACCTCTCCCTTTCCCCTCAGCATGGCTGGCTCAGGAATTCTGGGAGTTGACGTCCACCAGTCATAAAGGAGGCAATAGTTTCTCCCATGCTGGCTCAGGAATTCTGGGAGTTGAAGTCCACCAGTCCTAAAAGAGCCAAGGTTGCCTACCCCTGGTCTAGGGGAGCGTTTTATCCAAACTTGGCCACTTTTAAGACTTGTGGACTTCAACTCCCAGAATCCCCCAGCCAGCATTTTTAACTTTATGACATTGTTACTTAATCACAGAGTTGCTGGCCCACGTACGGGCTCCCCGACCTAGGTCAAGCTTAAACACGTACCGATGAACTCAAACGCCTCCTCAAAATACTGCCGCAGGTCCTGACGGTTGTTGTCGGTGGCAGGCAAGCGCTTATAACGGAGGCGCCCGCTGTCGGTGTGGTAGAGAGGCAGGTGGGTCGTGACGTTGAGGATGTGTCCCACGTTGAGGTGGAGCAACTTCTCCAGGTTCTGGGCGTCGCTCTCGTCACCCAGGAAGAGGAACGGAAGGATGCGGCTCAGCTCGGCGTTCTCCAAATCGGGGGTGAGCGGGGAACCCACTTCGTCCGAGATCTCTGGGGCATCTGATCCGATCGGAGTGCCTGCAGCCAAAACACAAAAGGTGAGGGTGGCATTCCTGCCCATGGGGCACACTGGAGACGTGGCATTGGAACGAGAAGGCTTTGCCTGGCACAGTGGGAGGGGGGGGAACTGGTTTCTCCCCCCTGCCTTTCCAATCCTGCTAGGTAAGACCAGGGGTCTCCAAACTTGGCCCCTTTAAGACTTGTGTGGACTTCAACTCCCAGAATTCCCCAGACAGCCAAGCTCTTTTTTGTGCATGTTCTTACTTAGAATGACCACCAGGAGACAGCCTGGGATTATATTATAGGACAAAACCGGTCACCTACTGGCTCCTAGTGGTCATTTACCAACTGCAGCTGAGAGCGGCAACACATAAAGCTAAAAATGGTGGCTGGGGAATTCTGGGAGTTAGAATCCACAAGTCTTAAAGTGGTCATGATTGGAGATCCCTGAATAAAATGCTCCCCTAAGAGACCCCTGAATAAAATGCTCCCCTAAGAGACCCCTGGATAAAATGCTCCCCTAGATTGGAAACAGGGGACAAGGATGAAAGATGCTTTGCCTGTCGTGTCAGGCTACAAGCAGAACAAGCTTTATCCTGGTTCAGTCACACATCCAAGTAGGATTGGGATGGCAAGGCATGCTGGGAACTGTAGTTGGGTATGCTGGGATATGCACTTTTTTTTTTCAGGGAAGGCCTTCTCCATAGGCAAAAGTGGCTTAGAAGGAGCGTGCTGTTTACTCTTCACGTGATGAGAGAGAGAGATGCATTTTAAGGTACACTGCTCCTAAATATTTAGCATCCATGTCTGCTGGCCCTGGCGTTTTCCTCTTTCCCTCCCTCGTCCAAGCTAATGGCCACCATCACATCCTGTCTTGGACCCCTTTGTTGAAATCAGGCACTCTCCTGTTCCAATCTCCAGGTTTCCCCTTACCTCTCTTCCCAAGTCCTTGCTCATCTCTGTGGACCAGATCCAGGACAAGGTGCAGGTTCTGCGTAGGCTGGGTTTTGGGCGGCTTCGGGGGGCTAGCGGGTGGAGATTCCGGGAACCCCCCACAGCCAGACCCTTCCTTGGACCACAAGCACTGCAGCGAGGAGTCCCGGCCATCACAGGTACCCCGGGAAGAGAGGAAATCTAGCACAGCCAATTTCCCCTGCTGGAACCGCCGCCGTCCCGGCGCGTCGGGGACCCCAAAGCGCATGGCGCCCTGCAGCTGAGTCTTGGTGAACTCCACCAGGTTGCGGCAGTCCAGGATCAATGGGGAGGTCTGCGGCTGGCCCCACGGGGGCTGCGAGGCTGGTACGGGCGACTTGCTCATTTTCTCGGCCAGCTCATCCGGCCAGATGGTACGGACCGTGTAGTCATCGCCCTCCTCTTCGTCCTCGCCGTAGCAGCTGGGCGCCGGCGAGGAGCCCGCCCGGGGGTCGTAGGCCACGATGGGGTCGCTGCTGCAGAAGCTGCAGGAGGAGCTGGCCGACTTGACCGAGAGGTTGCAGGCCAGACACGCTAGGGAGCGCAGGGCGACCGGAGCGCAGGAGAAGCAGCCTAGCTTCTTCATGGACTGCGGGCTGCAGCTGGGGCAGCTCAGGGAGCGCAGGCTGGATCGGCTGGAGAAGCAGGCCAGGGAGCGCAGGCCGGACTTGGCTCCGGGCTCCTCGCAGCGCATCAGCCTCCAGCACCCCCAGCAGCCGCATTTCAAGGGGTGCATGGTGGTGGCAGGGCTGGAGAGCGAAGAGCTGGGGGACGCGTCCCCGGAAGGCTTGGCGTTCTCCTTGAGACCCCTCTTCTTGAGTTTGGCCTGGGGCAGGAGCGCCTTCAGCTGGGGGGGCAATGCCCCTTTCTTCTCGTCTGGCTTAGGGTCCGGCGGCAAGGCCAGGCCAAACTCGGACCCTCGTCCCTGAGGCTTGAGGTTGAGCGGGTGAGAATGGCCAGGGAGAAGGATGCTGCTTCGGCGGACCGCTTTGCAGGGGTCCTGGGTGCCCGCTCGGCAGGCGGCGGGCGGGGACAGTGGCTTCTCCCCGCCACTGCTGTGGGTGACAAAGCCGTGGCTGAGACGCAGAGCTAAAGTCTTGGGTCTCTGCAGCACGCCCATCCGCTCTTCCAGCGGCGAGGGTGGCATTGGGAAAGCTGAGCTGCGGAGAAGGGGAGAGAAACGGAGATGAGCGAGAATGCTCTCTGCTCCCACCCCAAATTCCTTGCAGCCTCTAAAGCGAGGGATCTCCAAAACCGAGACTTCTGGACTTCAACTTCCAGAATCCCCCAGCCAGAAGCTTGCAAATTTACCCATCGAAATTGATTGCCATCCAGGAGAGGCAACAGCACAAAATTCAGAAATCAGCCACCTGGACAGGTTCCAAACTGGTTTGCAAGCTGGCTGGGGGATTCTGGGAGTTGAAGTCCACCCCTCTTAAAGCATGCTGGCTGGGGGATTCTGGGAGTTGAAGTCCCTCCATCTTAAAGCATGCTGGCTGGGGAATTCTGGGAGTTAAGTCTACCTATCTTCAGGCATGCTGGCTGAGTTGAAGTCCACCCCTCTTAAAGCATGCTGGCTGGGGGATTCTGGGAGTTGAAGTCCACCCCTCTTAAAGCATGCTGGCTGGGGGATTCTGGGAGTTGAAGTCCACCCCTCTTAAAGCATGCTGGTTGGGGAATTCTGGGAGTTGAAGTCCCTCCATCTTAAAGCATGCTGGCTGGGGGATTCTGGGAGTTGAAGTCCACCCCTCTTAAAGCATGCTGGCTGGGGGATTCTGGGAGTTGAAGTCCACAATTCTTAAAGAAAAAGGGAGGGAGGGAGGGAGGTCATCCATCCCGGTTATTATTTCAAGCCCTGAAGTCTCCTAGCCCTTTTATTTATTTATGCCTCCCACATGCCCTCACCCCAAAGCCGTAATCCAGTCACATTTTGATGTATTTAGGCTAACTTCTTTTTGTGGCCCAGCTTGTTGGCAAGGCCTCCTGTCAGATTTCCAGCTTTCTAAGTCTCCTCGGATCACGTTCTGTGTCACAGGTGCTTCTAGCCGTGCAGCAACATCCTAGCAACCCAGGCGGAGGATCACATGTTTACAATCTAGCTCAGAGAATCTTATGCCCATTTCAGGAACCGAGAGACTGAGGCTGGGATACAGAAGAATTTTTTACAGCTGTTGGGGCCCGGCTGGATTTTGCACAGTTGCAAGTGCTTTTCCAAAGTCCTTGTCTATTCCTGGTCTAAATTCCCAGGAAATTGTGAAATCCCCCACCTTGCAGAATTCAAACCAACCCTTTTCTTAAAACAATCATCATGATAACTTTCCTGGGATTTGGATAATTTGTCACCCTTGACCCCTCCCTTCCAGCGGAGAGAATTCTCCAGTGAAGACAGCCTTTGCTTCACCCTCACCCTGCACAAAACACAGACACACCTTAATTCAGATTGCAATCAGGAATTTTTGCGCACAGATCTATCTTGCTTATAAGCTCATGTTTACGAATCGCAATTAATCGGATTAATCCTCCCCAACACAGTTGCACGCTCAAATCTACAATAATAAAGTTCCTGGGCACACTTGATTTTTGTGCCAACCCCACTAATGACCAGTGCCCACCAAGCCTTGTCTTTTCACGCACACGCAACCAGCACGTAGCTCTGGGCTATTAATATATCCACAGGTGTGCAAATTCTCTTGGGGTATCCTTGCGAGGACGTGCACACGTGAAGTCTGCTTCTGTACCAGCCCCGTTCAGGTTCATGGGTCCCATCCCATTCCTCAGCTCAGCCCTGAATCTCTGCAGCCTACCTCGCAGGGGTGTATGGAGGGGGCGGTTTGAAAACAAAAACCTGCTCCTAGTGCTTCAGGATTAGTTCTCCGCTCCTATCTTGTAAATCTGTGCACCACAAGGCAGCTTTCTTTGCCCACATTTTCTGGGCAGGCTTCAGCGCAGAGTTGTCGCATAACAGATTTTTTAAAGAAATGCTTTGCTTACACAAGCGTGGACACCCACACCCACACACACGTGTACACATATGCAGAGCTTACCTTTCTGACCTGACCACAGCCCGCCGGGTCCCCCTAAGGCACCGTCTCTTCCTTTCACTCAGAGAAGTTGGACAGAGCCTCTAAAAATACCAAGCTGAGATCAGAGCCTGGCACGGCAATGAGAACATTGGACCTCTTGGGTTTCACCCCAGGATGAGCTCACCGTTTGGCCCTGGACAGGCCGGGCAACTTTCTTGACGGGAGCAGGGCGGGCAAGGAGGAAGAGATGGGCAGGAGACCAGCCAGGGTGAAAAACAGAATTAAAGGTCTCCTCCGACTTAAAAATGGGATGGGAAGCTGTCTCTTTGCAGGCCAGCGTTTCACACCCTCGGCAGCTTTAATTGGGGTGGAGGACTTCAACTCCCCAAATCCCCCAGCTATCATGCTTTAAGATGGGTGGACTTCAACTCCCAGAATTCCTAGCCAGCAGCTCCCTTAAAAAGAGGGGTGGACTTCACATCCCAGAATTCCCCAGCTATTATGTTTTAAGATGTGTAGAATTCGGCTCCCAGAATTCCTCAGCCAGCATGCTTTAAGATGGGTGGACTTCAACTCCCAGAATTCCTCAGCCAGCATGCTTTAAGGTGGGTGGACTTCAACTCCCAGAATTCCCCAGCTATCATGCTTTAGGATGGGTGGACTTCAACTCCCAGAATTCCCCAGCTATCATGCTTTAAGCTGGGAGGACTTCAACTCCCAGAATTCCTCAGCCAGCATGCTTTAAGGTGGGTGGACTTCAACTCCCAGAATTCCTCAGCCAGCATGCTTTAAGAGGTGCAGACTTCAACTCCCAGAATTCCCCAGCTATCATGCTTTAAATTCCCAAAATTCTGGGAGTCAAAGTCCTTCCGTCTTAAAGGTGTCAAGTTTGAGAAAACTGGCTTAGATCTCCACCAGCAAGGCTGAAATATGGATGGGAATTTCTCCACCTTGATTCAGTGGGTGATAGGAAGGGGGGCTCTCAGCCCCACGTGCCTCTTTGGGCAGTTCCCAGTCCCCGTGTTTGCCAATGATGGGGGTCCAGCCACGGCAGCTGAGTGGTGGGCAGCATGGAGACAAGCCCTGGGGATCGCCAATCAGAGCGCTGGAATGGGCTTGTTAGACATAAGCACACTTATTTCTGTTGTTGTGCTTAGAGGAAGAACGGCCAGTAAAACACCTTCCACCTGCATTAAGTGTATGAAGATGTAAGCGCGTTGCCTGTCGTAAGCCGGTTTGCCTCCAAGAAACCACAATGATGCAAAAACGCAGGCCCTCCTTGCAGTGACATCACCAGGGCCTGCCCAGATTGCAAACTCGATTCAGGAAATTGTGTACAATGAGGTACAACCCCACACAGGTTGTTCCAAATCACCATGTAAAGGTAAGATATTAAGTATCTTGGCTGGTCAATTAGGGGAGCTGAAGTCCACCTATCTTAAAATACATTGGCTGGGGGATTCTGGGAATTGAAGTCCACCCACCTTAAAGCACGCTGGCTGGGGAATTCTGGGAGCTGAAGTGCACTGCCAAAGTTGAGAAATACTACTATAGACTAGGCACACTGGATCCTAACCTGGGTGGGACAGAAAGACACACATCTAATTGCGAGAAACCCAGCAGTTTTTAAATAAACTAGCTCCGTAGAAAAGAAATGCCTATGCTTTACATAGGCAAAACCTCAAGTTCAACTCCCAGAATCCCTAGGCAGAACTTTGAAAATCTCTGATCTAAATCCCGGGAGACTTTGTGGCAAGTCAGCATCAACAATGCGATACCCATTACTCAGGTGGAAAAACTGAGGCTGTGAAAACCTTGCTCGCCCGTGGATGGCACAATCCAGTGGCTTTTTGTTTTGTTTTTTAAAAAATGTTCTCAGTTCAACAGCTTTGACCCAAACTCCTTAGGTTTCTTTCTGCAAAAGCGACATATAAATCTAAAAAAAAACCCCATAACCCATAACAAAATTGCCTACCACCCTCGCATTATTCACCGTGCTGGTCTCTCCCTTGTATAACACCATCCACACAGCTACAATACCCCAATAATGTCTCACACATCCAAGCCACTTTCTTTTTCCGCATCGTTTTATTTGACAGTTGTTGCACAACTATTGAATGGCTAAAACAAAAAAACCCAGAGAAGTAAGTGGGTCTTCCCTTTCATTGCAATGTGGTTATCCGTTGGTTCAATTTCTATCTTGCCTTTGCAACCCTGCGCTTTTGAAGAAGGGGGGTGTCTTTAAACAGACCCCCCCCCACATTCTTACACCCCATTAAAATTCCTGGGCTGAATTAAAATGTAATTTAAAAAAAAAATAACCGTGTCAAAGTCATCTCCCTGGGTCCTTTTGTTTTAACCCATCCTCTTTCCTGACGCCGACCCCCTGCCTGTGAATTGACACACACAGCATACACACACACAAACACAGAGAGAGAGAGACACACACACACCCCACAGACACCCCACCTCTCGTGCCCTAAAAGCACCCACCTTTGCAAGCAAGCCTGTCTGCCATCATCGGCTTAAAAATAACTCATGAGTGGCGATCATGAGGCTCCTGTTTTTAAAGGCTGGGGCTGGGACCTAGAATGCAGAACAGATCCCTTCTCCCCCCCCCTTCCCCAAACCCTCTGAGCATCCCTCTCTCCCCCCCCCCATGTCTCCCACGCACCCGGAAAGATGATCTGTCACAACACAGACCGACAGCCACCACAATTCACCCACTCGCGCATCGCTGCCCCCTCCCCAATTGCCAATCCTGCACCCCCTCCTCACTTCTTCCCGCCAGGGTAGCTTTGTGGCTGTGGGGTGCAGCCCTCCAAGAGCCCCTCTGCATCCCCAAGCGGGGCACAGCCCCCCACTCTTCAATTCTCTTCCATCCCCCAATTTCCCCCCCTCCCTTAGTGCTTAAAACATCCAGGGAGATGCAATTCGCCTTTTGCTCTCCAATGGATCCCGCGTGGGTCAAGGGGAGGGTGGGGGGGGCACTTTCCACCCTTAGGCACCTGGCTGCGCGTTTCCCCCCCCCCTCCCGGTCCAGTTTCTCCCATGCACACAAACAACACAATTGTGTAAGCGCCAGGGTGGGCTTTTTCCTCCAAAATCGCCCCCTTTGCAAAGAGGCAAAGTGGGGAGCGGGGGGGGGTAAAGCAAGCATCTTTGTCCACCCTCACCCCCTCTCCTCTTTCCACGCAGCCCCCCCTCCTCCCCAGGTGTTTTGCACTCACCTGCATCACACCCTCCAGCCGAAATGGGGAAGCGGGCGAGCGGGTCGCCTCCTGGATGCCGGGGTCGCTGGCCAGCTACCTGTGCAGTTTTCCAAGGCGGGGATCCCGGGGTCCCCCTGCTCCCCCTCCGCCGCCACCCCCCTCCCGGCCGCCCCGTCTTGCTGTAAGGTTGTGTTTTGGTGTGTGCGCGTGTGTGTTTTTCTTTTTTCCCCTGCTCGGGGCGGGCTGGGGAAAGAAGGGCGGGGGGGGGAGAGGAGGAGGGAGCCGGGGAAGGCTGGCAGGGTGACCTCATCGTCCGCCAATCAGAAGGCGGCCCGGTTCTCCCCGGGAAGGTGACGTCAGGGGCGGCACGTGACCCGGCAGGTGGTTCCATTCATGGGGACGCAGGCGGCGCGGGGAGACCCCCTTGCAGGAAAGAAAGAAAGAAGAAAAAAAGCGGGGGGCGCCGTGCAATTTTCCAGCTTGCACCCCGAGAAGGGGGAACTGCAATGCACGCTCATTACTGCAGCCTACTTTTTTCCATTGGGATTTTTAAAATCCTATAGTATTATTATTATGATGATGATGATTATTATTGATATTGATATTAATATTAATCATCATCGCACAGTCAGCCAGATGTTCAGTCTGGATTTGGCATTTTTGTCTACCTATCGAGTCCTTCCCAAGGACCTGGGATATTATTGTTATTGTTATTAATAATAATAATAACAATAATTAATAATACTATTATTAATACAATAATTAATAATACTATTATTATAATACAATAATTAATAATACTATTATTATTATAATACAATAATTAATAATACTATTATTATTATTATAATACAATAATTAATAATACTATTATTATTATTAATTATCGCACAGTCTGCCAGATGTTCAGACTGGATTTGGCATTTTTGTCTACCTATCGAGTTCTTCCCAAGGACCTGGGACAATGATGATATTATTATTGTTATTATTATTATTATTATTACTACTATTATTATTATTAATCATCGCACAGTCAGCCAGATGTTCAGACTGGATTTGGCATTTTTGTCTACCTATTGAGTCCTTTCCAAGAACCTGGGATATATTATTATCATTAACAACAACAAAACAATATAATAACAACAATAACAATAATAATTTTAGACGGTATCGTATTTTTTTATACGCCATCCAGCATCCCCTTGGAGGAGAGGGGTGGCCGTATAAATTGCGTTAGTCAATCAAGCAATCAATCAATCCTGCCTTTTGATTGTTAATCATCAAGAAAGCGATGATTATTGATCCCACGTAATATTGAATCGATTTGATACTTCATTGGATATTAATTGGATATTTTAAGTCTGCGGTAAGATGGGTGGCCAAGACATTTTATAAATAAGTAAAGTTGATGCTGAGTTAAATATTAATGATAATCATTGAAGTTAACCATTATAAATATCTGGGATGAGTGCAAAAGAGGAACAAAGGAGCGGGATGCTTGCCCTACGTTTTTTAACCATAGTTGGGTGTCTTGATATTAATTCGATATTTAATTCAGTATTAACGTGGTATTTAATTCAATATCCATGTGGTATTTAATTCAACATTAATGATAATCCTCAAATGTAATCATTATAAATATCACTAATAGTGCAAGAGAGAAACGGACACTTGTCTTAATTTTAGTACAACAGTTGGATATCTTGATATTCATCTTTTATGACATACTCCTTATCAGCCGTAATAAATGATTATAAGAATAAGTAGGGAAAAGAATTGGGGCTGCATTTTTTCCCCCCTGGGATCTGGTTTTCCCCAACAGCAATTTCAGGCAATATTTTTGAATCTGCATGCAGAAAGCTAGTGCTTCAAGACAAAGCATTGGGCCTTTATAATAGTAGTAGTAAAGTTGGAAGGGACCTTGGAGGTCATCTAGTCCAACCCCCTGCTCAGGCAGGAAACCCTACACCATTTCGGACCAATGGCTGTCCAGTCTCTTCTTAAAACTTCTCAACTTGGCTTTCCAGGTGGCAAGGCCCTTTCCGCCATTGGGCTGGAAGGGAGTGTTCGATTCCCTCTGTGCATAAATTGGGCTTCAATTATAGTCCTCGACTTACAACAGTTCATTTAGTGACCGTTTGAAGTTACAAGTGCACTGCAAAAAGTGACTGAACACCGTTTTTCATACTTATGACCGCTGCAGCATCCCCAGGGTCACGCGATCAAAATTCAGAGGCTCGGCAACTGGCATGTACGTACGACGGTTGCAGCGTCCCTGGGTTCAGGTTCAGCCAATGGGGGAAGCCCGATTCATTTAACGACCGTGTGGCTAACTTAACAGCCGCCGTGATTGGCTTAACCGCTGTGGCAAGAAAGGTGGTGAAATGGGAGCAAAACTCACTTAACAACCGTCTCGCTTAGCGACGGAAACTTTGGGCCCCATTGCGGTCGTACGTTGAGGATTCCCTGGACTTAAAGCAGTCAAAATGTCTAAACTAAAATAGCTTGTATTCCCAGGCTGAAGTTTTTATATGTTACGGGGGGGGGGGCAGAATGGAGAAACAGGGGAAATATACAACACACACACAGAGACACACATTGTGTATTTTTTTTTTCCCTCTGCCCTCTCTGTTTTTCCTTTGTCTGGGGCTGGGAATTTTGCATCCGCTCACCCTCAGTTCAAATTTGTAATGTGACTCAACTCCAGCCACCCACAACAGGGTGAGTCTATACATTGGTCATTGGAATGGTGCGTGTGTGTCATCTTGGGCGTGTGTCGTGCACTTGTCTCTCTCTCTCACACACCCACTGCTCTCTGCCCAGCCCAGTGTGCTCCACCCTTGGCAGTGTGGAGCTGAGAATCTGGGTTAGCCAAAAGCCTCCTGGCCCTTTGCCCAGAGAGGGAGGCCATCAGCTGGGTGCTAACCCTGGCCTAATCCTGGCACAGAGGCCAAGCCGCCATTGCGAGAGAACCCATGAGCAGCAGGGAAGAAGAAGGTAGACTGCCTCAGCCCTTGGAGGCTCCACCTAGCCTCGGTTGGCTACTAGCTCTGCTCAGGGCAAAACGTAGCGCTGGGTGAACTAATTGGGTCATTCTATCCTGAAACCATCCTCACCACCACCAGCCCTCCTGCTTCCTGTGACTACAAATTCCATCGCTTAATTACGGGTTGCAAGAAGAAGTTGCTTCTCTGGTTTGACCAGGGAATGGATTTGTGACTGGCTCACACAGAGAATATCAAACCCTGATTTATTTATTTCTCCCGCCTTCTTTTTTTCTTCCTTCCTTCCTTCCTTCCTTCCTTCCTTCCTTCCTTCCTTCCTTCCTTCCTTCCTTCGTCTCTTTTCCTTCCTTCCATCCATCCATCCATTCTTCTTTATTTTTCTTTCTTTTTTCTTTCCCTTCCTCCCTCCCTCCTCTCTTTTCCTTCCACCCATCTTCCTTCCTTCTTTCCTTTCTTCCTCCCTTGTCTCTTTTCCATCCATCCATCCATTCTTTCTTCCTTCCTTCCTTCCTTCCTTTCTTTCTTCTTTTTTCTGTCTTTCCCTTCCTTCCTTCCTCCTTCCCTCATCTTCCTTCCTTCTTTTCTTCCTTCTTTCCTCTTCCTCATCTCTTTTCCATCCTTTCTTTCTTTCTTTCTTTCTTTCTTTCTTTCTTCTTTTTTCCTTCTTTTTTGTTTCCCTTCCTCCCTCCCTCATCTTCGTTTCTTCTTTTCTTCCTTCTTTTCTTTCTTCCTCATCTCTTTTCCATCCTTTCTTTCTTTTCTTATTTTTTCTTTCCTTCTTTCTTTTTTCTGTCTTTCCCTTCCTTCCTCCCTCATCTCTTTTCCTTCCTTCCTTCCTTCCTTCCTTCCTTCCTTCCTTCCTTCCTTCCTTCCTTCCTTCCTTCCTTCTGCCAAACTTTTCTCTATTTTTCCAGCCCTTCCACACCCCTTTAAAGATGGGCAAAGCAGTGCGGGACCCAGCATCCTCCATCTATCCATGCTATACCATTCTAGCCAGGGAAATTGTGCTTTTCTTCTCCCAGATTTTGGCTTGAACGTGTGTTGTGGAAGCACCCATCGTCCGGACGTCCGCTCTCCAAATGTTGTCAGCCCTCTCCACCTCTCTGTACCCCTTTTTTAAACAGATAGCCATCAGGGCTGGATTAACCAAAACACAGCTGGCTTAACTTCCTCATTTGTCAGCCCCCCCCCAAGAGGAAGGGGCACCCCCTTTCACCCACAGTGGAACCTCCTGGATATCTTCTGCCCCCCCAGATGGAAAACGTGGATCGGCCAGTTTCCAGCGCCATCAGCCTCCTTGTTCCTGACATCTTTCCGCTTTCTCTTGCAGGTGCCGGACAGAAGATACTTAAATGTGCATATTTATGCCTTGTTTTTAAGAACCGCTCTAAAATTGGCCAGGTCTCCCATCTGGAAGCTTTTCAGAAAATTCCTGTGGATGAGCGATCTCACCGATGGGATCCATCGATCTGCAACCAGTGTAATCTCATCCTTTTCACACCCAACACCCTCACCATAGCCCGCGGAAGGAGGAGACGGCTGCCCCAGTTGATGCGGGTTTTGCCTCTAATAATCCCTCGCTGCACAAAAACCCGTTGAGCCACGTGCAGGGGTGGTTGTTTACCTTGCAATGTGCAATATGCTCAAATGCCAAACAGGTTTCCGGCGCAGGTGCTGAATGTAGGGTGAACCTGCAAAATCTCCCTTTAGATGCCAGTCTTGTCTTGTTTTGAGAGTTCACCCTTCCGTATTCTTTGTCGTGGGGGCTAAAACAAGCTTGGCTGAAAGCGATTTGAAATCAAATCAAAACAAAACTTAACTCACCTTCAAGAACAACAGGTTGAATTCCCTGCATTTTGCTTTGATCCGGGTTTACATTCCTGCGAATCCTGAATGACTTTTTTAAGACAGACCCTCATCCCACATCCCACATCGTCGAAAATAAATCAAGTTTTATTTTTATTTGCCTGGGGCAGAGCAGGCTTAAGGCAGCAAAAAAAAACGAACAGCCAGAATTTAATGAGACATGCGCGATTGTGGATTGTGGGATAGAGGAGAGAAAAGTTTTCAACTTCTAGGTTATTTAGAGACGCTTGTTCGAAAGGCCCAGAATTTCACGGGGTGTTGATCTCTGGTCGGTAGGTAATTAGAAAGAGAGCCTCCAGAGTCCCCAGTAGTCTACCACGCTGGCTAGGATGCCATAGGAAGCTTGAATTGCATTCCTGGAGGCCTCAGGGTGAACTCTGGTGGGAACAAGGCAGGCCTAGGTAAAACATTTTATCCTAATCCAGGGTGTTTTTCAAAGTTAAGTCCACAAAGCACAAACAAATGAATGAAACCTTGATTTGGTTTAGTCCATGAAATGAGTGAGCACTGTGGTTACTCCGTCTCTACCCCATAGTTTCAGGGAGGAAATACACCCAGTTTCATTTTTCCTCCCTAATAAATAAGATTCAAACCTATCCTGATGAATGTAGTTAGAATATAGAATATTCTATATTGGAGGAGACCTTGGAGGTCATCTAGTCCAATCCCCTGCGCGTGCAGGAGACCCTATGCCATTCTGGACAAATTTTGTCCAATCTCTTCTTAAAAACCTCCAGCGATGGAGTATCCACAACTTCTGGAGGCAGGCAGTTCCACTGGTTAATCACCTTCACTGTCATGAAGTTTCTCCTTAGTTTCAGGTTGCTTCCTCTCCTTGATTAGTTTCCATCCATTGCTTCTTCTCCTGCCTTCAGGGGCTTTGGAGAATAGCTTGACCCCCTCCTCTTCTTTGGGGCAGCCCCTCAAATATTGGAAGACGGCTGTCAGGTCACCCCTGGTCCTTCTCTTTGTTAAATTGAAGGTCCCCAGTTCCTGCAACCGTTCTTCCTAGGTTTTCGCCTTGCTTGAAAGACCAAGCTCCCTCTGTGCACGCAAGGACAGCTTGTTGCTATGGATTGACTTTGTGTTGTTGTCACATTTTCAGGCTCTCAAAGGCACACAATGCCAAGCTCTCCATTAAAACAACGGCACTTTTTTTTTCATTTAGCATCTTCGAGATACCCGCGCGGGCATCTTTATCCACAGATGGTTCTTGGGCACTGGGTAACAAAGCTGCTTGAACGTTGCCTACGGCGTGCCGTGCGTTTGTGCCGAACTCCCTGGTGGATTCATCCCCAGCTGGCCTATCTCTGCATACATATAAACCCCCCCCCTTCAGCTTCTTTGCCCCCCAAGGGGGATGAAACCATGATGTCACTTCTGGCCAATGGGAGCCCTCTCCCTTCACCCCAGTTGTAAATCTTCCTCTTTATTTATTTGGACAGATTCTTCAGCTTTTTTGTCTCCATCAGCAATTCCCAGAGAGAAAAAAATGGATGGAATGAGCGATTTAAAAAAATCATTTAAAAAAATGGAGAGGCTTTTTCAAAATGTGATATATCAAGAATTATTCTTTTATTATTAGGCCTTCCGTAACCTTGTTAGTGACCCATGAAATATTCCCCCCCCCTCTCACTTTTTTCTCTCTCTCTTTCTTACTTTCTCTTTCTCTTATTCTCTCTCTCTCCCATTCTTTCTTATTCTCTCTTTCCTTTCTCTGTCTCATTCATTTTCTCATATTCTCTCATTCTTTTCTCATTTTCTCTCATTTTTCTCTCTCTCATTCTCATTCTGTCTTATTCTCTCTTTCCTTTGTCTCATTCTCTCATTCGTTCTCTTATTCTTTTCTCTCTCATTTTCTCTTATTTTCTCATTCTTTTTTCTCTCTCATTCTCTCATTTTTTATCTTATTCTCTCTTTCTTTTCTCTCTCATTCTCTCTTTCTCTCATTCTTTCCCATTCTTTTCTCTCTCATTCTCTCTTTTTATATTTTTCATGAGTCAGCTTTGTGTGTAATTGTTAGTCCAGTTTCTGTGGGTTGTTGTTTTTTTTCCGTGATCCTAATACATTTCTTGCCAAATGGTAAGTTTCACTTTTCTTGTATATCAACATTGCTATATTTAGACAAATGGGGGCAGAGCGATCATTAATTAACTCGATGGAAATGCTGAGCATAAGAATAAAAGAATAAAATGGAAACATCACATTTTGCAAACAAGTCTTCAATTTCTTCTGCTAATGTGTGGCCTTGGTGGATCTCCTGCTTTACAAGTCTTGCTTGAAAGATGCCATGAGAACTAGAAACTTGGAGCATTGGCTGATTAATAAAACCCAAAACGCTTTGGAAGCCTGACACTCCCTCGTGGCTGAATGTGGTATTGCAAGGTCAAGATGGAAAAATTGCAGCCTCTATGGGGAAAAACCGGCAAGGTTGTATAATGGATTCTTCTATTGTCTAAGAGATATTGCTCTCTGGTGGCTTAATGTGGTATTGCGATCTCAATATGGAAAATTGCTATAGGGGTCTTCAAACTCAGCCCTTTTATGACTTGTGGACTTCATCTCCCAGAATTCCTCAGCTAGGCCATCCCCATCCACCAGGGGTCTTCAAACTTGGCCCTTTTATGACTTGTGGACTTCAACTCCCAGTGTGTCTGGCTGAGGAATTCTGGGAGTTGAAGTCTACAAGTCATAAAAGGGCCGAGTTTGAAGAGCCCTGGATTACATGTAGCTCTGTTTAACCCGTTGAACCTGACATACTTCAGGTGCTAAAGGCCCAAGGAGCAAACTAGGGCAATGTAATGGAATTTAAGAGGAATGCTGTCCCTGGTGGCTCAATGTGGTACTGCAATCTCAAGACGGAGGGAAGGGGGAGCAATACAGGTAGTCCTTGACTTACAACCACAATTGAGCCCAAATGTTCTGTTGCTAATGGAGACATTTGTTAAGTGAGTTGCAACTTTCCTTTTCTCAGTTGTTAAGTGAATTGCTGCGGTTATTAAATTAGTAACACGTCTGTTAAGGGAATCTGGCTTCCCCCATTGAGTTTGCTTATCAGAAGGTCGCAGAAGGGGATCACGTGACCCCAGGGGACGCTGCAACCATTATAAATATGAGTCACTTGCCAAGCCTCTCAATTTTGATCATGTGATCATGGGGATGCTGCAACGGTCGTAAGAGTGAAAATGGTCATAAGTCATTTTTTTCAATGCTGTCATAACTTGGAACAATCACTAAACAAACTGTTGTAAATCAAGGGCTGCCTGTATAATGGTGCCAAGTGTCTGAATTTTTTTTATTGAAGACTGCTCAGAGTCACTTAGTTGAGATAGGCAGTGCAGAAATGTTCACAAATCTTTACCCGGCCGTGGGAATTCTGGGAATGGACGTCCACACATCTTAAGGGTGCCAGGGTCAAAAACACCCTGAGCTAGACTGCTGTTATTCGCATCATCAGGCTGTAAAATTGCTTGGGAAATCAATGGTTGCAAAGCTGAAAATTAGAGCTATTCGCTCTAGACTGCACCACTAGAGGGCAGCAAAAAACCACGGGAAAATAATCAAACTCTTCAGTCCTCTAGTGGCCACGCAGGGTATGGCAGCCCAACTCTGGCACTGTATATGGATAAACCGAATTAGATGCTCTTAAAATGATTCAGCTCAAAGCAAAAAGAGGGATCAAATTCAATCCAAATTCCAAATTCAGTTAATAGGCTTTTTACCCATCTTCTCGCAGAGGCTAATTTTCCAGGCGGAAAAACAGGACGCAGTCATTAAATAATTCAATGTTAATAAATCAGATACGGTATGAATAAAAAACCCCAAAAGAATTTAAACAACGACACGTCTGAATGGATCATTATTCGATCAGGAACACCTATAGGGAGGGGGGGGAACCTTCACCCACTTCGCCTCTTTCCGTAAATTCCGGGCTCGTTCGGCTATTTTCGTCTCAACGTGGTTCGGGTATTTCCGACTACAACCGAACGCTTTCCTCGGCCCCTTTAAAAAAAAAAAAAAACTACCGTAGCCATTGATTTCCGGAAGCGCTTTATTTATTTATTTTCCCGTCTTCTTTTTTTTTTCCCCTTGACTTTCTGTCCAGTCGCAAAGCAATCCAGAGCTTCGCCCCGCCCCTTTCTCCTCCCCCCTCCCTTCTATTTTTTTTCCCCACCTGCCGTCCTCGTCTTTTTTTTCTTCTTCTTCTTCTTTTCCCTCAGCCAATCAGCGCGCCGCCAGCCTCTTCGGCTTTTTCCGCCAAGCGTGGGAAGCGTCCCCGGCAGCGTCGCCGCCGCTGCGGCCGTGGTCGCCGCTCGGCTGTTTCCGAACGCTTGGCGGAAGTTGCCGAAGCCCGGCTGAGGCGGCCATATTGGGAGCCGCCGCTGTGTGAATCCGAGGGGCGGCAAGTGGCGTCCTGGCACCGGCGGCGGAGGGAAGACGGTGGCCCGAGCCCAGCGGAGGAGGCGCGGCGGGGCTTGGCCGCGTCCAGCCGGCCCGAGAGGCGCCTCAGACGGCGGGGGGTGCCCAGCGGGGTTTTTTCTTCCGGCGCGGCCTGGTCTCTAGCGCCTCATCCCCGGCCTCGCGTGATTCTGCAAGCCGGGCACCCTGCACCCTAGCCCGGCTTAGGAGGGGAGCCTTATGCCTCGTCGGTGGTCGTGCCTTCCGACCGCCCAGTGAGCCCCCGTCCCCCATGCTGGTGGCCTGGCCGCCCCCCTCGCCCTGAGGAGGAAGAGGAGAAGCGGAGGAGGAAGAGAAGGAGGACCCCGACCTCTTCCAGCTGGGTCAAGGAGCAGGAAGAGGGGGAGGCGCTGAGCAGCCGGGGGGACCCCCCCTCAGGCCTTTGCCAAGGGGAGCCATGTCGAACAGCGGCCGCAGCCCCCTGCCCACCGTGACGGAGAACCTGGAGCAGGTAAAGACGGGGGAAGGGTCGACATTTAGACGGGGGGAGGGCTGGAAGCAATTCCTGGGTGGGGGTCTTTGGGGGCCCCCCAGGGCGAATTGGAGACCTGTGGAAGAGCTGAGCCTGGGTTGCCCCTGTGTGGCTTGAAACCTCTGCCCCACCTAAGCTGGGGGGGGGGAATAAATGCCTCCCTCCCTTTAATCTTCCTGCCATGCTGGTGGGGAGGGGAGAAAGGGGGCTGGGACCCCCCACCCCACCCAATCTCCTGTTGCTGGAGCTGGAAGGAGCAGGCCCATCACAGGTGTCAGCCCTGGTGGGGGAAGAAGGATTTGGGGAAAGGGGGGGGGTCTGTTTCTTCTAAGGTTGTGCAAAAGAGGGGATGAAGCTGGGATTCTGGGGTCGCCCTCTTTGCTGTGAGCAGCCCCCCCCCCCAGCTTCCTCCTCTTTGCAAAGAGCATGGATAGGAAGGCCTGTCTGGCTGCTGGCATTGAGGTGGAGTGCTGTCCGGTGACTCTGGACCCTGGCCAGACAGGAGCTCTGCTATGTTTGGGGTGATTCAGAGGGGAAAATGGGCAAGGGGCAACTTCGCCCACCCCTGCACCACCGGGTTTTCTGAATCTGTGTGTTTGACTCGTTGGGCGAGAGGGGCGTCCCTCGGTGCCACATGAAAAGGATCCCCTTGGTGAACAGATGCCAAGGGAAGGAAGATGGTTGCTTTCTTTTCCTTTTCAACTGGTTCTGCTGCTTTTTCTGATTTTTTTTGGGTGGGTGGAAGAGTCTCTTTCCCCCTCCAAAATGTCTGCCTGTTTGAATCCGTTCAGAAGAGGCGCAGAGCAAGGCTGGCAAAACATCTGGAGGACTGGGACACCCCGAGGATGGGATTCTGCCAAGGTCTTGGGTGCCAGGATCCAGGCTGAAGGTTCTCTTCCCAAAGGTGATTTGGTGGGCTTTTAAAGGAGCCTTCTTGGAAAGGGAACAGTTCGTATTAGCAGGGCGATTTCCCTGGGGATAAATCCTTGGCGTGAATTTCTTGGCGTGAATGAGCCTTGGCGTGAATTTCTTTGCCCTCGCACCTGCTTAGGATGTGGCATGTGGAAAACGTGGCTTTGCAGGGTGCCTTGGTGAGCAACTAAGATGCAGAAGGTATGAGATACAGGTTCTTGAATCCAAGGAAGATGCAGTGGAAGGTAATTGGTAGATATCTTCTTCTCTTATTTATTTTGTCTCTAGAGGAGTAAGCAGGCTGGGAAGCAAACCAAAGCAGTCTAGCATGGCTGGTTGCAACGGATTGTGGGAGATGTGAGCTAAAGCATTAGAAAGCTGCTTAGTTGTCGTTTCTTGGGTCTGTCACAGAAAAGAGTTGTGTTAGAACAGCCCTGCCCAACCTTGGCAACTTCTAGACTTGTGGACTTCAACTCCCAGAATTCCCCAGCCAGCATGATGGTAAAGCATGGCTGGCTGGGGAATTCTGGGAAGGGAAGTCCACAAATCTTAAAAGTTGCCAAGTTGGACACCCCTGCGTTAGAAGATTCCTTCACCTTTTCAAGGTATACATTGGGTGGATTATTTGCTCATTCAAGGGAGAAGGCAGTTGAGGAACTGGACTAAAAAGGATCCAAAACCCGGAACTTTCTCTTCACGCATGGGTGTAATCTTGCATCTGGTGTACGGGTTACATTGAGCAATCTCTTCATTTTACTTTCATGTGGTATGGGGTGGATGGCTGTGGCAGGCTATGTTGAATCTACTTCCATATAAAGAGAGTGCAGGAAGTTAAAAGAAGGTGAGGTGGCGAAACCGTTGTGAGAGCTAGGCGGATTTCTCACAGGGCTTCAAAATTCAGCCGAAGTCTGCCTGAAATGAAGCAAATGGGCCCTCGAACCCAAGGCTGCGACCCCTAAACACTATGGACTAGGACAGAAGAGGCTCTCATCCCAGTGGAAGGAGCACCACCTGGGCAGGTACGTTTTTAATAGACAGAAGTTGTAAATTTTCACCAAGGGCAGGTTTGACCTATCTTGACCCCCGTCCCAGTGCACGATGGAAACTGGAACCGCCGACTTGCTGCTGGGGTCTACTCTAACGGCAATAACACTTGTTTTGTGAATAGCATGGTTCAGCAATCGAAAACACTCCGTGCGGAATCCGTACCTCGTACAGTGTCAGACAAAAATTGTATCCTTCTCCTCCTTCCAGCCGTAGGACAGGGATTGTAAGAGTAGCCAGGATTCCAAATTAAGCGAATAAATAGTTTGTTTTGCCAGGGTTTGTCAAGGTGAACCCCTGTGTCTGAGATTGTGCCTTGCTTGAGCCAAAAACAATGGTTTACAAACCACAGTGGCCAGGTTTGTATAACGTTCCAAAGCGAGACCAGAATAAGCCACTGTCGCTTTCGTGCGTCAGGTCAATCCCAGGAAGATTTTGCTTGCGTTAGCACTTGTTGCTTCTCAGCTGTTTCACAAAAC
The DNA here is from genome assembly GCF_016545835.1 of Crotalus tigris. Lineage (NCBI taxonomy): Eukaryota > Metazoa > Chordata > Lepidosauria > Squamata > Viperidae > Crotalus > Crotalus tigris. The sequence continues at coordinate 300,144 of NW_024097591.1, forward strand.
ATTGGATTAAAAAGTCAGCCTATAAATCACATACCTGTACGAATTGCTCCTCGCTGACTTTCCTTACCGTAGTTTTTTTAAATGAAGCATTTTAAAGACGGAATGCAAGACAGGAAGAAGACATGCCAACAGAATAGAAGGGTAAAAATACAAATAAGAATGATGCGTTTTTAATCCAGTGGCATTTACCACCGTTTTTAGCTTTCTTATATGTGTATGTGGATAGAACCGAGATCTTAATTAAGATTTGGGATTAGGGGAGGCAGAATGGTGCAGTACTGTGTTTCTCAAGCTTGGGAACTTTGGCCTGGGGAATTCTGGGAGTTGAAGTCCACATCTCTTAAAGTTCCCGAGAAACGCCGATATAGTACAGAGTATGCTGGGACTTGGGGTGAGAAGGAACCAAAGGTTCATTTCTCGCCTCCTTCACTGTGGCCTTTGCAAGACAGATTTGAGAATAGAATGATGGACGGAAATCTGGATTCTATGGAGGACAATTGAGAAATGCATGCAGACCCGCTCTCCCCCAATGAGAGACTCCTTAGTTTTATTAGTGGACAACTTCCATCTTGAACAAGCTTGGTAAAAAGTGGAGATTTATAAAAACGAGATCAGGAGAGTCAGTTGGCGGGTCCTAGTAGATATGATGGATCATCAGTTGGTTCTAAAAGGTAATTTGCTCCCATCACAAATTTCTTCTCCCAAGGGAGCTGAGTAAATTGTTGCAGGTGCTCAGATCCTCGGAACAGGCCCACCATTGCTTCCTCTTGGTGCTGCCTGCAAGCAGAAACCTTCTGGATCCATTGCGCCCTTTCCTCCTCCTCTACATCTTTCTTGGCTGCCCGCAGACCCAGCGTTAGCTGAAATCCGAGCAGAAAGGCTGCCTTCCCACCCTTTTCTTTCCTCGTTCATTCCCTGCACACAAGTCTCTCTCTTTCTCTCTCTCCATTGGCTTCCTGTTTTTGTGGGTTGCTCTACGCAGCTTCCGCAATCTGAGTTTTGCGTTAGAGGGGCAGTTGATTTGCGGATTGTCTCAGGTGGGTCCGTAGGAAAAAAAAAACAAAAAAGCAACTGCTCTGGAGACAGCAGGTTGTGGCTGTAAGCTCAAAGTTGCCTCCCCCCCTTTTAGAAAACCAAGTTGTCTTAATCCTGCCAGTGACCCCACTGGCTGTTGTTGGGTTTTGTGTTGTCTTTCAGCGGGTAGCACTCCATGACATGGTATATGCTGTTTGAGTTAGTAGAAGATACGAAATGTTAGGGGCCACTCACAAATTGGTACCAAATGGAAATAGTTCCCAAATTTCAAAGCTTGTTGTGCTCTAATTCAAAGGAATTCTCCATCACACTCCACTGCCCAGGATTCAAGAAATTCAGGTTGGTCCTGAATTTGATATCACCAATGGTCAGATCGAAAAAAGGAGGTCCCATTGTCTCATGAAAAAGCGCCTGTGGGACCACCCATGACCTGGATGGCTGAGACGATCTCCCTAGACGCGAACCATCGGAAAGGTTTAATTTTTGGTCCATTGCACAGCCAGATGTTCAGACTGGGCTTGGCATTTTTATCTGCCTGTTGAGTCCTTGCCAAGGACCTGGGAGAGGCAGATGTGGATGTTTGATGGTGTTGCAGGATGTAAGCTGTTCCCTGGCAAGCTGCCTCTTGCAATTGACCAGTGGTGAATTTGTCAATGCCTGTGGTGTCAAAGTGGTGCTCCAGTTGCTTATCCTTATTGAAGCTTGCCTTTCCTGCTTTAGATGTGGTTTTCTTTAATAAAATCATAGTTTGTGTTCTCTTACAGCACACTAAGTCATAAACCCACTCTTACAATGATACTAGGTTTGTGGAGCATGCTTTTTTAAACTAACACTACGGCTTTGTGCAAGGGTATATCTTGTCTGTATGACGTAGCTGTCAAAACCTGACAATTAGGTGAGGATGCTTTTCCTGGTGGTGATTCATCCAGATGTTGGAAGAGGGGACTAAAACGCCTCAAATGACCAGCCAGCATGGAGATTCTGGGCGTTGTGTTCATTCACCAGGCATTTAAGTTGAGAACAGCTGAGCTGCCATGATGTGGGATCCAAGTTCCCCAAATTCATCTACCTTACAGGGCTGTTGCACATAATAAGTGGGAAAAAAAAACACGTTTATCTGGAAGATCAGGTTATAAATGAATTGCCTCCCACTCGAAATGTTCTAACGCATTTGATCCATTTTGCTCTGGTTCTCCTGCTGTTTCAAATTTACTTTGTGTGATTTTTTTTTTTTTTTTGAGACAGAAATTTAAGCCACAAGGCAATTTTTATTGGCGTTCTCTCGGTCTGCTCTGCTAATGTAATTTTATTTCGTGGCCGTTAAGAGGTTAGCAAGATTCGGACTTATGCACTGGCTTTTGGGGATACCACTTGGAAGAAAGACAGCACATGCGTAATCATCAATATTTGATTGGGGGAATTAAACAGTACACAGGCACCAAGCATTGGTCATTACCCGCAAGAGAGTAATAAGGTTTGTCCTGAAGGACTCGGACGGGGCAGCCAAGAATATGTCTTTGCTCTATTAAGCCCTGTGGGATTCTCAGTTGTTGGTGATTTTAAAGGAGAGGAAAAAAAAGATAGATGATAATGGAGGACAAGACAGGGAGGTGCTTTTCCTAGTTCTTACCTTTTTAATGCACTCAGCAGATTACAGGGGCAAGGTGGCCAGACATAAGTACTGTGTTGGGGTGGTAGTGATTGGAAAACACCAACTGCAGGATGGTGCCTAGGAAGCCTTGTGTAGATAGTCCTCAGCTTACATCGCAGTTGGGACTAGATGTTCCGTTGCTAAGCAAAACACCCAATTTTATGACCTTTTCTCCCACCAATTAACCAAATCACTACAGTTGCTACACTTAGACTTATATACTGCTCCACAGTACTTTACAGCCCTCTCTAAGCAGTTTATAGGGTCAGCATTTTTGCCCCCCCCCCAAACAATCTGGGTCTTCATTTTACCGACCTCGGAAGGATGGAAGGCTGAGTCAACGTTGAGTCGGTCGGGATCGAACTGCTGGCAGTCGGCAGAGTCAGCCTGCAATATTGCACGCTAACCACTGGGAAGGAAAAGAGGGAAGGGCAATAGCAGCTGGACTTATACACCGCTTCACGCAGCTTTACAGCCCTCTCTAACCGGGTTTACAGAGTCAGCCTGTTGGCCCCCAACAATCTGGGTCCTCCCAACCTCGGAAGGATGGAAGGCCGATTCAGCCTTGAGCCGGTCAGGATCGAACTGGCTGAGGAATTCTGGGAGTTGAAGTCCACAAGTCATAAAAGGGCCAAGCTTGAAGACCCCGGCCTTATGCCATTCCAGACAGGTCCAATTTCGTCCTAAAAGCCCCCAGTGATGGAGCAGCCACAACGTCTGGTGGCAAGCCGTTCCACTGATCAATTCTCACTGTCAGGAAATTTCTCCTTAGTTTTTGGCCAGTTTTCTCCTTGATTAGTTTCCACCCGTTGCTTCTTGTCCTGCCTTTGGAGAATAGATTGACAACTCCCCCCCCCTTTCTTTGTGGCAGCCCCTCAGATATTGGGACACTGCTATCCTGTCAGCCTCAGTCCTTCTTTTCACCAGAGTAGACGTACCCATTTCCTGCAACCGTTCTTCATAAGGTTTTAGCTTCCAGCTTCGGCAGCCCCCACCTTGTTTTTCTCAGCCTGAATGCGCAGTTAACTTAGGGCCTATAGCATGTGTCTTAGCAACCAGGCCCCAAAAAGAATGGCTAACGTGGAAGTGTGACATGTACAACAGCATCCTAAATATATCTCTAGCATCCCTTATGTTAGGGGAGTCACAAAAAAAAAAAAGGAACGGGGAGAAAAAGCAAAACAAAACAAAAAAAACACCCCCCCAAAAAAAATCTCAAGTTCGGTTTTTGTTCTCGTTAATTCTGGGGCTGGGGGTGTCCCGGACTTTCTGGGTCTTCCTGGTTTTCAGGCAAAATTGCAGATTTGAAGCATCCCATCTATTTAAAAGGAAATACTTCGCCCTCGTCTCGTTTGCCATTCTCACTGGCTTCTTCAGAATAACTAAATTTGGCTGACATTTAGTCATGACTGCTTCAAAATGGGTGTTCCCCCCCTCACACACACACACCACCCTCCCCAACCTTTCCTTTGCTTGCTTCAAGTTATATTTGTCGAGGCCTGGAACAGAAACACACAATCCGGTGCAGCTGTCACAGGTAAAAACAGTCCCAAGTTTAACAGCTGGAATTTTAATGTGTCCTACACAGATAGTCCTCGACTTACAACCGCAATTGAGCCCAATGTTTCCGTTGCTAAGTAAGACAGTCGTTAAGCGGGTGTTGCTGTATGTTACGAACTGAGCAGACACCATTGGTATCACAGTTCAGATCCTGCCCCCCCCCCTCTGAAAAAGCTGAGATTTAAGATTTTGTAGTGCATTTTCCATCCGTTTGGAGAGAAATTGGATCTTTCTTCTTAGCTCTGATTCACCTGGGATTCACCATCCTGAGCTGAGCGATTGAGGCAGCCAACCACGGTTGTAAAATTCACAAGGAAAAATAGCCTTCAAATCCATGCCTAGCAGCGCCACCTCCTTTATTTACCCACCAGGTACGGCCTGTCACGTATAAAGTGCCCCATGTTTTGTGTGTTTGTGTGCTTGCTGCCATGTCTCTCTTCATTCACCCCTTTTTTTTCTGACTGTTGTAGAAAAAGAGGAGCCAGGAAACATGAGTGATTGATGGATGGCAACTAATTTTTCCAATATCTTGCCTTTCCTGGGCGAGCAGTTAGGTGGGTGGACTGTATTGATCAGTTATTCTTCTCTGGCAGGCCTTTTATTCATAAAGCGAGGAAGTGGAGGGTGGAGAAGAGAGGCAGTGCTTCTTCCATGCCAAACTGGTCTGGCCAGTTCCCTTAATGGTTGGCATGCTTTATTTTTCTTTTACTGGGGCCATATAGTACTGTGGAAGGGGGAGAGCAGCAAAACAGTCTGCAAAGTTCAGTTTATTTTGCTGGTGCAAGATGCACCTCTTTGCTTCCAAAATCGGGCCGTTTTAGTGTTTTTTAAGTGTTTTTAAATGGCTGACCTACTCCACTAGTGATCGGCACAAGGGGATTGTTGTGGAACCAGAATTCCCATCACTAAGCGAGATGAAAGCTAAGTGAGTCACACCTGATTTTCCAATCTTTTTCGCCGTGGTTGCTAAGCAAATCACTGGTTGTTAACTGAATCATAGATTGTTCAGTGGATCCAGCTTTATCCATTGACCTTCCTCCAAAGCATACAACTCAACTGAGCATCCTCCGTTTTATTCTGATAGAATAGATAGGGATAGAATCAAGATCACGTGAAGTATTAATACCACTTTACAAGGCCTTGGTAAGGTCACACTTGGAATACTGCATCCAGTTTTGGTCACCACGATGTAAAAAAGATGTTGAGACTCTGGAAAGAGTGCAGAGAAGAGCAACAAAGAGGATCAGGGGACTGGAGGCTAAAACATATAAGGAATGGTTGCTGGAATTGGGTATGTCTAGTTTGATGAAGAGAAGGATGAGGGGGGACATGATAGCAGCCTTCTAGTATCTCAGGGGCTTCCCCAAAGAAGAGGGAGTCAAGCTATTTTCCAAGGCCCCTGAAGGCAGGACAAGAAGCAACGGATGGAAACTCATCAAGGAGAGAAGCAACCTAGAACTAAGGAGAAACTTCCTGACAGTAAGAACAATTAACCAGGGGAACAACCTGCTCCAGAAGCGGTAAATGCTCCAACACTGGAAGTTTTTAAGAAGAGACTGGACAGCCATTTGTCCGAAATGGTATAGGGTTTCCTGCCTGAGCAGGGGGTTGGACTAGATGGCCTCCAAGATCCCTTCCAACTTTATTATTATTATTAAATGCCTGTTTGTAGAGCCAGCAACTCCCTATTCTATTTTATTTATATATTTGTTTGTTCAATTTCTCATCTCCCCCCATGACCCCGGGCAGTTTACGATTCAGGAAATAGATTACGATTAAAAGTGTCGCTATGGGCGGATGGATGAACCGCAATTTAAAATCATTTTTAAAAAAAACCCAATAAAAGCAGCAAACCCGTAAAAACATTTGAAACATCCAATTCAATATACGGGTCGTGCTCGCCGCGAATTGAGTCTAACGTTTCTGTTGTTAAGTGGGTCTTGCCCCCATTTTACGAACTTTCATGCCTCAGTCGTTAAGCGAGTCGCTGCTTTTGTTACGTTCGTAACACAGTTGTTAAATAAGTCTGGCCTCGCCATTGACTTTGCTTGTGGCAAAAAGGGGATTACCTGACCCCCGGGACACCCTGCGACCGTCGTAAATGTGAGTCAGTGGCCGAGCGTCTGAATTTCAGTCCCGTGACCAAGGGTCCTAAGTGTAATAAACTGTAGTCAGTCGCTTTTTTCAGCGCCGTCGTAACTTTGAACAGTCACTAAACAAAGGCTTGTCGAAGGACTAGATTTTTATTTTCAAAAGAAAAAAAAAATCAGGAACAGAAAAGGCAGATGGAGCCACCCAGGATTTAGTTCACAGTGGAAAACAACTTCTGGGTATAAATCTACTTTTAATTAAAGCTACCCGAATGTCCAGCCGTGGCTTTCTCGGAGTACTTTATTTTTTTTTGTTTCGTCTTGTTTCTCTCAGTCTCTCTTGGACATAATCCGCCTTAAAGTTCCGCCGGAGCACACAATGTTCTCTTAGCAATTTCTGCTCAGCAAATCCATATTCCCCCCCCCTTCCAAATCTACCTGGCGCCACGCTTCTGGCATCACACGGTCAGACAATCGGACTTCTTGCAGGCCCCATCGGCGCTTTATGCTTAATATTGAGAAATTGAAATAAAAGCTGCTGGCTTGGCTTTGGCTTCCCTGCACCTTGCCGGTTCTACGTTGCCCTCTGGGCCATGCCTGAGCAGCTAAATTGCTGGATTTGCTGGGCTGGGATTGTAAAGTTGATGCATAAATAAATTATCCTATGATTGCAGTGGTTTGACGTAATCTGGCCTGCAGCTCCACAATAGAATTGGAGTAAGGATTGCAGGTCATTTGTGGTGATAATAGTAGTAGTAGTAGTAGTAGTAGTAGTAGTAGTAGTAGTAGTAAAGTTGGAAGGGATCTTGGAGGTTATCTAGTCCAACCCCCTGCTCAGGCAGGAAACCCTATACCATTTCAGACCAATGGCTGTCCAGTCTCTTCTTAAAAACTTCCAGCGTTGGAGCATTCACCGCTTCTGGAGGCAAAGAGTTCCACTGGTTAATTGTTCTCACTGTCAGGAAGTTTCTCCTTAGTTCCGGGTTGCTTCTCTCCTTGATTGGTTTCCACCCGTTGCTTCTTGTCCTGCCTTCAGGAGCTTTGGAGAACAGCTTGACGACTCCCTCTTCTTTGGGGCGGCCCCTGAGATACTGGAAGGCTGCTATCCTGTCCCCCCTCGTCCTTCTCTTCGTTAAACTAGACATGCTAATTCCAGCAACCGTCCCTTGTATGTTTTAACCTCCAGTCCCTGAGTCCTTCCACGTGACTCACACAGGCAAATCCAGTTTCCCGCGTTGACTTTGCTTGTCAGAAGCTCACAAAGAGCGATCACGTGACCCCAGGACGCTGCAGCTGTCGTAAATACGAGTCAGTGGCCAAGCTTCTGAGTTTTGATCACGTGACCGCTGATGCTGCAAATGGCGGTAAGTGACAAAAATGAGGATATGTTATTTTTTTTCCACTGCTTTTGTAACTTCAAACAGTTCACCTGTTGTGTGGAATGTCCTTGTGGAAATGTTTCCCTTCAATAACTGCCTGTTTGCTAGATCAGATCATTTATTCCTCTGATCTTTTGAAATCTTGGCTAAAGAACATGTCCCGTCCCCCACCCCAATATTCTGCCTGTGTATATTCTCCCCCCCCCCTTTTTTTTTTTTAAAGTTAAGGGTCTTGGGGATGGAACCCGGGACCACTTGTGAACAAAGCCAGATAGCCGGAATTTCCTTACTTTTCCCCCCTCCCCAAATGAAATTGCTGGTGTTGAAGCTCTCTGCATGAGTCAGAGGAGATAGGGGAAAGGCTGTACAAACACTCTGTAATTAAGGCAGGAAAAACCCTTGACGAGTCTATAAATTTGGGGAGTGTGTGTTTGATGGGGTGGAAAAAGTCCTTACTTTGCACAGTAACTTTGCTTGACCTGGCTCTAAGCGGTTGGAAGGCGATTCTCGGCAGAAAAGACTTCCCAAAGACGGTTGCATACAAAGCAACAGATAAAATAGATAGATAGATAGATAGATAGATAGATAGATAGATAGATAGATAGATAGATAGATAGATAGATAGATAGAGATACAAAGATAGATAGATAGATGATAAAAGATAGATAGATAGATAGATAGATAGATAGATAGATAGATAGATAGATAGATAGATAGATAGATATGATAGAAGATAGATAGAGAGACAGACAGACAGACAGACAACCTTTATTGTCATTTTTTTTACTAGGGGCACAAGGCACACATCAAAAATGAAATTTAGTTGGCCACTCTCAAAGTGAAACATATACACGACACACACCTAAAACATACTACATACAACATATGTATAGACCCACACCCCTACATATACTGTTGTGTAGGGTCGGGGTGGGTCTCTAGCCCAGATCTGCGGATAGAAGCGAGGGAAGAATCCGCCTTGCTAGCTGACGTTGGGGAAAAACAAGATGCTAAGGCCGGTCTGATTCACCTAGATCGGAGTAGGGCAACCTTGGCTCTTTTATGACTCCTGGACTTCAACTCCCAGAATTCCTGAGAAAGGTTGGGCTCAATCGTCGTAAGTCGAGGACTACCTGTAGGCTCCTAATCCAGCTCTGTCCTTAGTCCAAAGTAACTAGAGGCTGGCAGATAATGAGAGGCAGTTTTTTAATACTAATAATTCTCTCCCCAAATAAATCAGCCTCCTTTTTCTTCCGCAAGAGCTCCTTGTCAATGGAAGGTTAGGGGTGTCATTACCCTTTCCTGAAAGAACAGTGGCATACATAAAAAAAGCATGAAAAGGGCCACAGCCCTAAATAAAGCTGACAATGTAAAGATTTAATACACTTCTCCAAGCAAACAGAGCGATGTTTCATTGCGTTGAACAGAGCCCCCAGGGCGCAAAAGCATTTGTCACACTAAAAAAAAACATGTTCGTTTCTAAGGAGCCATTAGATTTTTTTTTAAATAAAATAAAATAGTGGATCTGTAAGGTAGATTATCCTTTTCGTTGATAGATACCAGAATGGCAAATTCAAGCTGTGAAACTGATGGTTTTATTGTCTAGTTGTGAGTCCTGCTGCATTGAATGTGAGGCTTTGAGGTTATGAACATTTGTTTAGTGCCGGGGTCTTCAAGCTTGGTCCTTTTAGGACTTGTGGACTTCAACTCCCAGAATTCCTCAGCCAGGCACGTGTGCCTGGCTGAGGAATTCTGGGAGTTGAAGTCCACAAGTCCTAAAAGGGCCAAGTTTGAAGACCCCTGATTTACTTACAATTTGCTTCTCCTTTGTGTTAGATCTGAGCTTTTGTGGGTTTTTTTTTAAAGCTAATTATCTTTACAGGGATTTGATTTCATCAGGGACGGTTTAATATTTATTTTAAGTTCTGTAAAAGGGGCCTGCATAAATGTCGAAGCACACCAGCCGGTTTCTTATAAGAAGTGGTTTCCAAGTTCAAAAGATCCTAGAGCCATGAAGAAATTCGAATTCAGCGTTGACACCGGAGAAATACAGAAAGCAAAGCCACATCCTCTTTCGACATTCTGCTTCCTGCCTTGTTGCAAAATTGCTTCAAAGCAGGCTTAGGATAATAATGCAAGTTTCTTTTCCTACATCTCTGCTCCACCCGTTGGCCAGACCATGGGGAGATCATTTGCTTGGCCTTTTAAGCTCTTTAATTAATTGATTCATTAAGCTTGCTGATCTCCTTTTTTCAAAGCTCTCTGAAGCTTGGAGCAACGGTAAAAATGGAACCGAAGCGAGGCAGACTTTGGCAGATTTTTCAGCCTTATGGTGTCTGTTTCAGAGAGGGAGATAATTTTACGAGAACCTCCCGCGTCCACCAGTGGTGCAAAAAAACCGTAAGAACGAAAAAACTCTGACTCTCAAACTTTGCAGATTCCCCCGCTTGTGAATGGCTTTATTGGTGCAAGAAATAAATCCCTTCCTGACTTGGAATAATCTTAATTATCTTCATTATTGTGCAACCGATGAATTGCCCGTCATGTGCTTGCAAAGGCCAAATTGCAAAGTCCTGTGCCCGCTACTCCAAAGCTTGCTTCTTTCCAGCGCCATAAATTTTAAATGGGGTGTACTTACAGGTAGTCCTCGGCTTACAACAGTTCATTTAGTGACCGTTTGAAATTACAACGGCACTGAAAAAAAAGGGACTTGCATCCGTTTTTCACATTGCAACCGTTGCAGCATCGCCAGGGTGACGTGATCAAAATTCATGACGGTCGGAGAGTCCCGGGGGGGGGGTCATGTGATCGCATTTTGTGACTTTCCGACAAGCAAAATCATTGGAGGGATCGTGTTATTAACTTAACAACTGCAGTGATTCACTTAACAATTGTTGCAAGAAAGGTCCTAAAACAGGGCGAAATCCACTTAACAGTTGTCTCACTTCGCAACAGAAATTGTGGTTGTATGTTGAGGATTATCTGTATTTAATCATACTTGCCTGTCAGCTGCAGGCAAGAACCTGTGGCTTGAGCTGTTTTTATTTTTTCTGCTAAGGCTTCTTATAATAGTAATAACAATAACAACAACCAACAATAATAATATAGTGATGATGATGATGATGATGATAGTTGGAAGGGATCTTGGAAGTCATCTAGTCCAACCCCCTGCTCAGGCAGGAAACCCTATACCATTTCAGACAAATGGCTGTCCAGTCTCTTCTTAAAAACTTCCAGTGTTGGAGCATTCACCGCTTCTGGAGGCAGGTTGTTCCGCTGGTTAATTGTCCTCACTGTCAGGAAGTTTCTCCTTAGTTCTAGGTTGCTTCTCTCCTTGATGAGTTTCCATCCGTTGCTTCTTATCCTGCCTTCAGGGGCTTTGGAGAATAGCTTGACTCCTGCTTCTTTGGGGCAGCCCCTGAGATACTGGAAGACTGCTATCCTGTCCCCCCTGGTCCTTCTCTTCATTAAAATAGACACCCCAATTCTTCATATCTTTTATTCTCCAGTCCCCTGATCATCTTTGTTGCTCTTCCTTGCACTCTTTCCAGAGTCTCCACATCTTTTTTAAATGGCTCTGCCTTTTAACAAGCTCTAGCACAGCATGAATCCTACTGCCCCCCCCCCAGGGAGAGGTGGGGGGGGGGGAGAAAGTCTTTAGCTTAATTACTCTGATTGCTCCCTGATGCAGCCAGAATGCTAATTGATTCGAGGCCAGATCAGTCCTGGTTTTGCAAATAGATTAAAGAAACCTCTGGAGGTCCTTTTGCCGGGATGCGCGGCTGATGTCACGTTATCCTCTTGCTTTCCTCAAAGCTGACTCTGGAGTAGCGTTAAGCCCCGGGAGGAACAGCGCACGTAGTCCTCAACTTACGACTTTTCGCTTAGGGACCGTTTGGAGTTAAAACGACACTGGGGAAAAAAATGACTTAGCACCGTTTTTCACACTTACGACCGTTGCCACATCTGCCCCCTCCCGGTCATGTGATCCAAATTTGGACGCTTGGCAACTGGTTCACATTTATGACGTTGGCCATGTCCCAGAGTCACGTGATCCCCTTTTGCGGGCCTTCTGACCAGCAAAGTCAAACGGGGGAAGCCGGGTTTGCTTAACAACGGCGTGACTAACTTGAACGGCTGCAAGGATTCGCTTAACCGCCGCGGTGAAGGAAAGTCGTAAAATGTGACAAAAGCTCACTTAAATGTTTCGCTTAGTGACAAACTTTGGGCTCAGTTGTGGTGGCGGTCCTCGACTTACGACCACCACCGGAGTCAGAATTTCCACTGCTAACCAAGACGTTAAGTGAGTCGCGCCCAATTTTACGACTGGTTTTTTTGCCTCGGTTGTTAAACGAATCACTGCCGTCGTTAAGCGAAACACGACGTTAAGCGAATCCGGCTTCCCAGATTGACTTCTTGTCACGACTGTGACAAGGGAGATGACGTGACCCCGGGACATGGCCACTGTCATAAATTTTGATCCCATGATGTTGCGGGATGCTGCGACTGTGATAAACATGAGGACCCGTTGTGAGTCAGTTTTTCCAGCGTCACTGTAACTTCAAACAGGCACTAAATGAAGGGTTGTTGGTGGAACGCAACCTGCCCTTCTGCCTCTTTGCTAAGAGTCTTTTTTTTTTAATTGTTTTTAATCAGCAACTGTGCCTGACAAACACAAATAAAAACTTATTTTTGTATTCCAAAAGCAGGAAAGGACTTCAACGCAGCCTGGATTCGCGTGCTTGCTTGCCTTCTCTCCCCCCCCCCCTCATTTTTTTGGAGGGGGGGGTCCTGCTGGCTAAAATATAGATTCTAATGAGGGAAACCCCCTGTCCTGGAGCTCTTTCTCGTCCATCTGCTCAAGTAGATCCTTCTTTACTGAGTCAGCTTTGGACCCACCTAATATATTGCTGTAAAATCACAGAAGCAGCATCTCTGATGCAAAAACTCCTGGGAAGCTGACTCAGGCCTCGGATCTGTCAGGCCCAGCTTTGTTGACAATGCCTTGGTTTGCTTAATATCAGGTTATTAAACCAATTAACCGTTTTTGAGCTGGTTCGTGGTACAGATAGTCTTCGGTTTAACCACCGTTCGTTTAGTGACTGTTCGAAGTTAGGACGGCGCCAAAAGAAGGGACTTAACGACCGTTTTTCCACACTTACGACTGTTACACAAGCGTGTGCTCTCAGCTCCAGCTTATGGTCACTCACTCACATCCTCAAATGGCCACCCTCAGTCCCAAGTCAACTGAACACTGAGGCACAAATGGTTCTTTAGACTATACAGAGACCCGGTGAATTTAAAATAACAACAAACTTTTACTAATGAATGTTTGCGCTCTCTCTCTCTCTCTCTCTCTCTCTCTCTCTCTCTCTCTCTCTCTCTCTCTTTCTCTCTCTCTCTCTCTCTCTCTCTCTCAATCTCTCTCCCTCCATCTCTTCTCTCTTTTTCTCTCCTCTCTTTCTTCTTTTAATTTATTTTTTATTCATTTTTTCCATATACACAACAGTAATTTTTCAACCAACGTGCTGACTGAGTTTGCATGCTAATACATATTTTAATTCCTAATCCTTCTTTCCTCCAGCCAATGGTAAAATCAATTCCAGATTTGATAATAGCCCGTTTTTTCTTTTTCTTTCAGTTTCATAGTCAATCTGTCTCTTTCTCTCCTCTCTCTTTCTCTCTCCTCTCTTTCTTTTTCTCCTCTCTCTTTCTCTCTCTGCTCTGTCTTCTTCCTCTCTTTCTTTCTCTCCTCTCTTCTCTCTTTCTCTCTCTATCTTCCTCCCTCCTCTCCCCCTCTCTCTCTCTCATCCACACTTACCCAGCATCTACTACTACTATGCTGCCAGGCCCTAGCTGTAAGGACGGAAGCCATCATTGCGGTGGTTAAGTCAGTAACGCGGTTCTTAAGCAAAATACCGCAACGGACGTAAGTCACATTTTTCACCGCTGCTGGTCACTAAACGAACGGTTGTAACACGAGGACTCCCTGTCGTTGGATTCCTCATGGTGTGCCCCAGAAGAACTAATTGGAAAGCAGTGGTTTTTAGCATCCTCTCCAGGTGAAAGGCTGGGTAAAGGTGGGAAAGGATTTTTCTGATCTGGAGAATTTTGCTGATCCGGAGGTAGACGGGGCTCCGGGATCACCATTCCTGGCAAAGGGACTGGAAATTGTCCTTTTACGCTGTATTTGTCTAGGATTAGTCTCTGGCCTTCCTCAATCATTCTGGAAAGGTGAGCTATAAATATGTTAGATAAACGGAGCTCAGAAACAATGGATTTTGTAGTTTATCTTTGCTCCGCTTGCGGGCAACCCGGATGCAGGTGTGTCTCGGAAGGAGATAGCAAGGCCTCATGGAGGATCGGGCCCTACACAGGTATTCCTCAAGTTACGATCACAACTAGCCCAAAATTGAGGTTATGTTGCTAAGTGAAACGTTTTGCTAAGAGAGTTTTGCCCCATTTTACAACTTTTCTTGGCCCCGGTTGTTATCGCTGCGGTTGTTAAGTTAGCCACACGGTCGTTAAGCGAAACGGGCTGCCCCATTGGTTTTGTTTGTCAAAAAGTCGCAGAAGGGGGATCACATAGTCCCCGGAAACGTTTAACCAGCATAAATATGAGCCAGTCGCCAAACATCTGAATTTGGATCACGGGGACGCTGCAACCGTCGTATGAAAACGGTCCTAAGTCACTTTTTTCTTAACAACTTTGAAAACGGTCACTAAACAAGCTGTTGTAAGTTGGGGACTACCTGCCTTTTGAATGGTAAGCAGTTCCTATATAATAGGGGTCTTCAAACCTGGCCCTTTTATGACTCGTGGACTTCAACTCCCAGAATTCCTCAGCCAGGCACGCTGGCTGAGGAATTCTGGGAGTTGAAGTCCACGAGTCACAGAAGGGCCAAGTTTGAAGAGCCCTGCTATATAACCACAAGAGTTAGAACAATTAACCAGTTTGAATGGCTTGGCTCCAGAAGTTGTGGATGCCCCAACATTGGAGGCTTTTAAGAAGAAACTGGACGGCCATTTGTCTGAAATAGTGTAAGGTCTTCTGCTTGAGCAGGGGGCTGGACTAGAAGACCTCCAAGGCCCCTTCCATTATTCTGTTACCTCCTCACACCTAACCATTCTCGACTTTCAACTATTGTGGAGGGAAAAAAATGAGTTAGATGGGCTGGACATGATGCCCCCTTGCCTCTGAGTACTGGGTCTCCTCCTTTTTTTCTCTTATTCTTCTGTTTTTGTGGCTCAACAACTTCTATTCCTCCCCCCCCCCCCCCGGTTCCACAGCACACAGAAAGCAGAGCCCACGTCAAGCGAAGCGGCTTGGGACGACTCCATTGTGCACCAGGACAGAGGGACATTGTAGTGGAACTCATTAAGCAGCAACAACAAAAACAGGGCTGGATACTCATGGTTGAAAGAGATTTGGGTTCAGTGTGAGTTGAGCGGTTATTTACAAGGCCGTCCTTTGGGGAATTGGAGTCTGATTCTTTGGCTGATCTCAAAGGGGAATCGAGCTGCTTAAAATTCGCTCAAGTGCATAAGCAATTAAATTGTTAATTATGCAGTAAGGTGATGTATAGATATTTTCATATACATGTTTGCGGGTAGACAGACAGAGATATATCTATCTAGTTATCTAATCTATCTATCTATCTATCTATCTATTTATCTAGTTATCCATCCATCTCTATCTATCTATCTATCTATCTATCTATCTATCTATCTATCTATCTATCTAGTTATCCATCCATATCTATCTATCCATCTATCCATCCATCCAGTTATCCATTCATCCATATCTATCTATCTATCTATCTATCTATCTATCTATCTATCTATCCATCTATCCATCCATCCATCCATCCAGTTATCCAGTTATCCATTCATCCATGTCTGTCTGTCTGTTTGTCTATCTATCTATCTATCTATCTATCTATCTATCTATCTATCTATCTATCTATCTATCTGTCTGATCCCTATCCATCTATCTATCTAATCCCTATCTGTGCAGGTGTGGAAGGAATTGGCTTCCTGTAGAGGTAGCGATTAGAGCCTACTGATTTGAGTAGTGGGATCTGTTGCAACGTCTGGCGTTTGGAAGCAACGAGTGAAAGGGTTGGTGAAAGGCCACCACCGGACACGCAGAAGGTTGAGTCTCAACAAGGCCCAGCACTTTTTCTGAAATGTCCTCTTGGTGGGTCAGAACCAGCTTAACTTCATCCTCTCGCTTTGAGCACAGGTGTTCCTCCAGTTACGCTCAGCCCCAAATTTAGGTTAGGTTGCTAAGGGGAACGTTTGTTAAGAGGGTTTTGCCCCGTTTTACGACTTTTCGTTACGCGAATGGTTGCGTTTGTTAAAGCGAGGAACGCGGTTGTGGTGCGAATCTGGCTTGCTCCGTTGGCTTGGCTTGTCAAGAAGGGCGCAAAAGCGGATCAGGTGACCCCGGGAGACGCTGCAACCGTCATAAATATGAACCAGTTGCCGAAAGTCCGGATTTTGATCGTAGGATCCCGGGGATGCGGTCACGGTCGTACGGGTGAAAAAGTCACCTTTTTTTCAGCGTCGTTGTAACTTGAATGGTCACTAAATGAACCATTGTAAGTGGAGGATGATTTGATTCAGGGTCTTGAACACAGGGTTGATCCTCCTGTCTTCACGGGTTGACTTCCTGACCCCAAAAGGGCTTAAGTAGCCTTTGATTCAGTTCCCAGCATATTTCAGAGGTCATGTTTGCAGGTTACTCCTTAAAATCTGGGCTGCAGTGTAAACACACTCGGGATTTTTGCTGACCTGGTATCAGCCAGAGGGACAACACAAGTCACACAGGTGCTTTCTAGAGCTTGCGGACCACAATGCATATAGTTCTCGACTTACAACCGTTTGTTTAGTGACAAGTCACAACGGCAGTGAAAAAAGTGACTTATGAGGATTTTTCACGCTTAATGGCCGTCATAGCATCCTCAGGGTCTCCTCCTCTTCTTCTTCTTCCTTCTTCCTTTCCTCCTCCTCCTCCTCTTCTTCTTCTTTTCTTTTCTTTTTCTTCTTCTTCCTTCTTCCTACCCTCCTTCTCCTCTTCTTCTTCCTTCCTTCTTCCTTCCCTCCTCCTCTTCTTCTTCTTCTTCTTCTTTTTCTTCTTCTTCTTTTTCTTCTTCTTCTTTCCATCCTCCTTCTCCTTCCTCCTTCTTCCTCTTCTTCTTTCTCCTCCTCCTCCTCCTCCCCTATTCCTCTTCCTGTTTGAAAACCTTCTCCTCTCTTTAGAAAGAATAATAAAAAAGAAAAATTGCACAATCTCCTTTCTGTGGCACCCTCAAGCCCGCTCAAGGTCTCTCTCTCTCTCTCTCTCTCTCTCTCTCTCTCTCTCTCTCTCTCTCTCTCTCTCTCTCTCTCTCTCTCTCTCTCTCTCGTTTCCTGCCTGGCTGCAGAGATGCCAGCTCGTTCTTCGCTTGTTTCTTTCCCAGCTGCGGCTGTGTCTAACTGCATTATTTTGCCACAAGGTATGTTAAGTTTCTGGAGCCGGGCCAGCCTCCTGTAATGATCTGGGGCGATGGGAAGAGACGGCAGGACGCAAGCCCCCTGATCGTCTCCCTTGTAGCAACGGAGTAGAGATCCTGGCTGCCAAAACAGGGGGACGTCTTCTCTCTCTCTCTCTCTCTCTCTCTCTCTCTCTCTCTCTCTCTCACACACACACACACACACACACACACACACACACACGAGGGGGGGGAGGCTGGCAGGAAGAGGCGGTACTAGAGCCGTAGACAGGGAAGTAACCTTTTGCTTCCTTCGCAAGGAAACAGCACCCTGGTTAGAAGCCGCGGCAGCTTAACGGCTCCCCCCATGACAGCAGCAATATGGAGACGACTTAATGGGTTGGTGAGTCCTCGGGAGACAACGGGCGGGCGGGCGGGGGGCAGTGCTTTCATCCCTGCACAGGACTCCCGAGAAAACACACACACACAGTTGTGACTTTTCCTGTTGCTCGGTGGAGAGGATGGGGGCAGGCTAGGTCTCTGCTTCTTCCTCCTCCTCCTTCTCCCCCCCCCCTTGATGTTGTTTTTCTCCAGTCATCTGTCTAATCCTGTTCTGGAGGACAGCTTTTGTCCCGCGCTCGGGTAAACAAGGGAGGCCTCGGACCACAGTTCCCAGCATCCCCAGTCGGTATGGCAATTCTGACAAGAAGGAATAGAGTTGGAATTGTAATCCATCCCGTTGGGAGGAGTCAAACACCCATGGTGGTATTAGAAGTTTGTACTTAGCAATCCAGTAAATCCTCTTTTCTCTCCTTCTCTTCTCTTCTCTTCTCTTCTCTTCTCTTCCTCTCTCTTTTCTCTTCCCTCTCTCTTCTTCTCTCTCCTTCTCTTCTCTTCTCTCCCTCTCCTTCTCTTCTCTCCCTCTCCCTTTCCTCTCTTCTCTACTTCTCTCCTCTCCCTCTTCTCTCCTCTCCCTCTTCTCTTCTCCTCTCCTCTCCTCTCTTCTCTCCTCTCCCTTTCCTCTCTTCTCTCCTCTCCCTCTACTCCTCTCTTCTCCTTCTCTCCTCTCCTCTCCTTCTCTTCTCTCCCTCTCCCTTTCCTCTCTTCTCTCCCTCTTCTCTCCTCTCCCTCTTCTCTTCTCCTTCTCTCCTCTCCTCTCCTTCTCTTCTCTCCCTCTCCCTTTCCTCTCTTCTCTCCCTCTTCTCTCCTCTCCCTCTTCTCTTCTCCTTCTCTCCTCTCCTCTCCTCTCTCTCCTCTCCTCTCCCTTTCCTCTCTTCTCTCCTCTCCCTCTTCTCTTCTCCTTCTCTCCTCTCCTCTCCTCTCTCTCCTCTCCTCTCCCTTTCCTCTCTTCTCTCCTCTCCCTCTTCTCTTCTCCTCTCCTCTCCTCTCTTCTCTCCTCTCCCTTTCCTCTCTTCTCTCCTCTCCCTCTACTCCTCTCTTCTCCTTCTCTCCTCTCCTCTCCTTCTCTTCTCTCCCTCTCCCTTTCCTCTCTTCTCTCCCTCTTCTCTCCTCTCCCTCTTCTCTTCTCCTTCTCTCCTCTCCTCTCCTTCTCTTCTCTCCCTCTCCCTTTCCTCTCTTCTCTCCCTCTTCTCTCCTCTCCCTCTTCTCTTCTCCTTCTCTCCTCTCCTCTCCTCTCTCTCCTCTCCTCTCCCTTTCCTCTCTTCTCTCCTCTCCCTCTTCTCTTCTCCTTCTCTCCTCTCCTCTCCTCTCTCTCCTCTCCTCTCCCTTTCCTCTCTTCTCTCCTCTCCCTCTACTCCTCTCCTCTCTTCTCTCCCTCTTCTCTCCTTTCCTCTCCCTCTTCTCTTCTCCTCTCCTCTCCTCTCTATCCCTACCGCACCCTCCCCTCCCTTCCCCTCTTTTCTCTCTTCCCTCAGAATGCCATCCTGCCATTAGGCACCAAGAGATGGCAGGCTGATTATTCCTGTAAAATTATCCCTTCCTGTTCTCAAGGAGCAGCCATGAATAATTATATCTGGCTTGGCTTTCATTTCACCTTTGGCCCCGAGCGTGCTGGCTTTCAATAGCTCCTATGTGGAGGGGTCTCTTATGCGCCTGCGGCATGCGCTCAGGAAGTAAAACCAGGTGTTGGGATCCCGTAGACATTTTTCAGCAGGGGAAACGCACCGTGTCACCGACCTAGCAGTACATCACAGACAATCCTCAGTTTGCAGCCACGGTTTTGGGGGGGGGGTCAGAATTTCCGTCGTTGAGCGAGGCGGTTAAGCGAGCGGCGCCCTATTTTACGACCTTTTACCACTATCCCTACTCTCCCCACCTCCCCCATCCGTGGGGATGCTGCAAAGGTCATAAGCGCGAAGAGTGGTCGCAAGTCCCCTTTTCCCGTGCCGTTGTAACTTTGAACGGTCGCGAAGCAACCGGCTGTAAGTCGAGGACTGCCTGTATAGCGGCTAAGACAGCCATGTTGAAGTGAGGCCTTGTTGCCAGGAATCTCACAAGCCGCCTAGCTCCGAGGGCTGCTTGAATAAACGTGAACCAAGTCTGGCTTGAGAAGTTCCTGTTTTGTTCCCAGGATCTGTGGCTGCAGCCTGGGAAAAGTTTGAATGAACTCTTGAGATTCTGTTTGTCGGTCTTGGATGAAGAAACCGCAGTTGTGTTGTGTGTGCCTGGCCAGTCCTGCTATTAATGGTTCCTTTTATACCTCAGCTATTTTTACAGAGGGCACGCACACGTCAGCCAGCCAGAAAAAACAGAGATGCCTTAGGTTTATTTTGGTATCCGATAATGTGCAAGCATGTTGTCGCTTTTATCCTCCTCCTCCTCCTCTTCCTCAGCACGATGAACCGCAAGAAGGCAAATAACAAACATTTTCTATTTTACATGTTTTAAGCAACTTCCCTTAATTCTAGATACACACTTAGCAGGGGCTAAGTTGCTTCCCAAACTGACGGTCTCCCTCTTTATCTCACGAGGTAGATGCACCTTGACTGAAGGGAGATGCACCCAGCTGGTGTGCGGTACACTCAAAGCATCGCGATTGGTAGGAAAACACGGACAACGGCGTCAGAATGCCCAAAGTTTTGAGACTGAAGGACATCCTCTCTGCCTCCTCCCCCCCCACTTAGGATATCCGAATCTGGTAGAATTTAAGCCCCACTTTCATCACACCACCCTATTCTCTGGTGTTTTCCTTCCGTTCTGGTGCCCGTCATTCCAGATTCCACGTTTTAAGCCTTGCAGAAGACACCAGATTCCGTATCGCGACATGTCTGAAATAAAACACCCCTTAGACCAGCGTTTCTCAACCTTGACCGTTTTAAGGCATGTGGACTTCAACTCCCAGAATTCCACAGCCAGCATTGCTGGCTGTGGCATTCTGGGAGTTGAAGTCCACATGCCTTAAAATGGTCAAGGTTGAGAAACACTGCCGTGGACACCACTGGGTAAGTTTTTATATCCCATTATTTTCTGGCTGTTGCTTTCTTTGGAGGAAAAATGCCTCCCAGCTTGGTTACATCGGGAAGACGAATAAGAGTGAAGAAAGCATCCAGCATCCCAGTTGTCTGTTGCTTGCTCAGATGGCTTTGCAAATATCTTTTTGCGGTTTGTTTATGTTGTTGAATCGTTGCTTATAGGCAGTAAGAGACCCCCCCTGGGGGTCTCTTACGCAAGGCTAGGAGAGTATGCAGGGCTCTCCCCAGCGTTGTAAAATCCTCATTTTTCTACGCAGTTCATCCCAGGTGGAACGTCCAAAGACTTCTCCCGGGTGGATTTTGTTTAAGGCAGCTGTTTGTCCTCTTTGCAATTTTGCTTCTACAGCTGCCGTTTTGCCCTTTTGAGGACTGTGGTGATTTTTTTTGGCTGGGTTGCTGAGCTGTCTTCTAGAGGGATGGGGCGGGGGGAATACCATAGAGAAGAACTTTATAGAAGGAGGCCTGTGGCCTGTTTGTGTTGACTTGAGAATTGAAGGCACCACATAAAGGTCATCAAGAGACAGGAACAGAAATTCTGGGCGAACGTCAGCGGTATCCTTAACCAGGGTAATTTGACAAGAGAACTGATTTCCTGGGCATAGCCATTACAGGTAGCCCTCAATTTACGAGCACAATTGAGCCCAGAATTTCTGTTGCTAAGTAAGACGTTTGTTAAGTGAATGTTGTCCCATTTTACGACTCTTTAATTGAATCCCTGCCGTTCTTAAGCTAGTAACACGGTTGTTAAGTGAATTTGGCTTCCCCCATTGACTTTGCTGGTCAAAAGGTCGTAAAAATGGGATTACGTGACTGTGGGACGCTGCAACTGTCATAAGCACGAGTCAGTGGCCAAGAGTGTGAATTTTGATCACATGATTACAGCAATGCTGCATCAGTCATAGGAGAGGATTTATCCCATACAGTATTAACCTTGTGAACTTTAAAGCTTCCTCCTTCCATGATGTATTCAAGATGGACAGTGATTAATATTTATGTGTTACTTATATGTCAGGGTGTAGGTCTATACCTATGTTTTATATAGGATGTTTTAAATGTGTGTTATGTATGCGTAGGCTATGAGAGCAAGCAGCGGAATTTTATTTTTAATGTGTGCCGTTGTGCCCACAGGGAAAAAAAAAATGACCGTAAAGGTTATCTAATCTAAATCTTGGCTACGCCTGGACTTCATTTCCCAGAAAACCCCAGGGGGTGCTTGGAGGTGGGGGCAGGATTCTGGCATTTGAAGTCCCCACTTCGTAACGTTGCTGAGATTTGAGAAACGGCGGCTTCCATCTCTATGATTCCACGAAATCCGATTCTGCATAGCAAGGTGGACAGGTCACTCGCGACAGGCCCTGGCAACGAGGTCATTTTGAAGGCCCTTGGATGTGGACTGCGAAGTTTTGGGATTGTGAGGATTTGACGTGGATTTTGGGGACAGAATCCAGATCAGGTGAAGTGTTGATACCACTTTATAGTGCCTCGGTAAGGCCACCCTTGGATTATTGCATCTAGTTTTGGCCATCAAGATGCAAAAGATGTTGAGCCTCTATGAGTAACAGAGAAGAGCAATAGAGAAGATTAGGGGAACGAAGGCTAAAACATATGAAAAACGGTTGCAGGAATTGGTACGTCTAATGAAAAGAAGGACTAGGGATGACATGATAGCAGTTTTCCAATATCTCAGGGGTTGCCCCAAAGAAGAAGGGGTCAACCTATTCTCCAAAGCACCTGAAGGCAGGACAAGAAACAACGGATGGAAACTAATCAAGGAGAGAATCAGCCCAAAACTAAGGAGAAATATCCTGACAATAAGAACAATTAATCAGTGGAACAGTCTGCCAGCGGGTGCACCATCACTGGAAGTTTTTAAGAAGAGAATGGACAGCCGTTTGTCTGAAATGATATAGGGTTTCCTGCCTGAGCAGGGGGTTGGACTAGAAGACCTCCAAGGTCCCTTATTCTTATTCTGTCCTTGATGCTGCTCTCTGAAGCTTGGTAGTTTTCTGGCAGACCTCTCATTACCAAACTAGGTAACGACATCAGATGTTATGGCTCTGGATTCTCAGCTTGTACAAGATGAAGTAGCCAAACCGTTTCCTGTTCTCAGCGTGGTTTGCACTTTCTCACACCCAAACACTGTTGTGGTTTCCTCTCGTATTTGGCCCTGAGGCAAATATACCCTGCTCGAAGGCATACTGTATGTTTGGACCATTTGCAGGCAAATTAAGTTGAACATTCACCTGATCCTCCTCGTCCCAGATCTAATCTTGGAAGATGTTTGATGTTTTTAATTTCTGGAAAACATCAGCTTGAAGGACAACAGCGCCGAAACTAGAAGCTTGGAGATGCTGTAAATCAGAGTTTCACACCCGTGCCAGCTTTTAAGACGTCAGGACTTCAACACCCAGAATTCCCCAGCATGCGGGCTGGGGAATTCTGGGAGAAGTCCAGATCTTATTGGGAGTTGAAGTCCAGATGTCTTATTGTTGCTAAGGTTGAGAAACTCTGGCACAATTAGAGAAAGACGCAGGTGCAAAATTAAAATCCTTCCAGAAACCCCGTTGCACCAATTGCACCCAAGAAACATGAAAGATTTCTGCCATACTAGGATTAATTTCTGAGGCTTCCTAAATCTCTGCCAACAGACTTTTAGGTATTTCCTTGATGACAGA
Organism: Crotalus tigris; assembly: GCF_016545835.1. Classification (NCBI taxonomy): domain Eukaryota; kingdom Metazoa; phylum Chordata; class Lepidosauria; order Squamata; family Viperidae; genus Crotalus; species Crotalus tigris. Next base: position 323,441 of record NW_024097591.1, read on the forward strand.
GAGCACTGCAGATTTTCTACTAAAAATCCCTCACTTTCACCCCCCCCCCCCAAGAATCAGGATTACAAGTGTGCCAACGGTAAATCCTCTCCATTTTTTTCTCTCTTCCTAGACTCATCTTCCTTTCTGCTGACTAAATTCTCTCGTGGATATATGTTTTGTTTCTCAGCAGCTTTTTCTCTCTTTCTTTTTTTCTTTTTTGCTGTTGCAGTTATCACCAAGTGCCCTTCAGCTTCGGCCTAGATGCGAAAGCTTGCGCTGCTTTGTGGGAGCTTTGTGGGAGACGGAGACGATTTGCAAAGGGGACAGAATTGGACATTTCCCAAATCTGGTCAGCTGTTGGGGCTACATTGCTTTTCCTCCCTCACTGCAAGACTTTTTTCTTCTTCTTCTCCCAGTTGTCCTGCCTTGTAAACAAGCTTCCCCATATATTCTGGCTCATAAGTGGCTCTTATCTGGACGTGAAGGGCTAGAGATAAAAGGAAACCCGTTGGCCAACTCAAAGAGGTACTGGCACAAAACTGAAGATTGCCATTGCAATGTGATTAACTAACTCTCTGGGCAGATGGCTTTGCGCCTTTGCGGAAGGTGTAGCTGGAAAACATTTCCCCACTGTGGTTCTCAGGTTCATCACATAATCGAGCTTCTGATCATTCATATATATATGTAGGTCTTTGGTTATTCGGGTTTTCTCCCGCGTAAAATTGGAAGTGTCTTGGCGACGTTTCGACAAAGTCCCATTCGTCATCTTCAGGCTGGTGTTTTCAGCTTCGTGCTTCGAGGAGCAATGCTTGTTCCACTGATTAATTGTTCTCACTGTCAGGAAGTTTCTCCTTAGTTCTAGGTTGCTTCTCTCCTTGATCAGTTTCCATCCGTTGCTTCTTGTCCTGCCTTCGGGCGCTTTGGAGAATAGCTTGACTCCCTCTTCTTTGGGGCAGCCCCTGAGATATTGAAACACTATATTCTATATTCTATACTATTCTCTTCTCTTCTCTTTTCTATTCTATTCTATTCTATTCTATTCTATTCTATTCTATTCTATTCTATTCTATTCTATTCTACTCTACTGTTACGAGTGATTGTGATCCACTGACTGCTGCTGGATCCCTTCCCTGGATCCTCCTGCTGCCCATGTCTCCACCTACCCACACACACAAAGCTTTAGCTGCTCTCTTTTTTTGAGAGGACTTGTTTTCCTGGCTGCTCTTAGCACCATCAAGAGCTCCCCAGCCTGCAGCATACACACACAAACACACACATACACACACCCCTCCACCTTGGCTCTATTTCACAGGAAGAAGGATGAGCGGGCGAGAGATGCTTTCAAAACTGCCCCGAGGTGGCTGCTCTCTGCAGTGCACCAAGATGCTTCTGTCTGCAGGATCCGGAGAGGAAGGAATAACAAGGCGTGGAAACTCAGATGGACGTTTGCTTTGCCTCCTCCGTGCCCAGTTCCAGCTTCTGTCTGGATATAAGAAGCAGCCCCTCTCCCCAAATCAAGCTGGCTGCTCCTGTAGCCCTGGGGAAACACTCGGGAAAGCACCAAGCTCAGAGAACACAAAGGACCCCACGGTGGTCCTCCTCAACCTCAATCCCCCCTCCCTTCTAGCACTGATGATGTTACCTAGTTGGGTCATGTAAGAAAACCAGCGAGCTCAGAGAGCACCAAGGAGCACTCCTCCTCCCTTCTAGCACTGATGATGTTACCTAGTTGGGTCATGAAACGTCTGCAAGAAAACCACCAAGCTCCGAGAGCACCAGGGACCCCACAGTCGTCATCGTCGTCGTCGTCCTCCTCCTCCTCCTCCTCCTCCTTCTGCTCCCTTCTAGCATTGATGATGTTACCTAGTTGGGTCATGAAACATCTGCAAGAAAACAGCCAAGCTCAGAGAGCACCCAGGACCACACAGTCCTCCTTCCTCCTCCTCCTCCCTTCTAGCATTGATGATGTTACCTGGTTGGGTCATGAAACGTCTGTAATAAAACCACCAAGCTGAGAGAGCGTCAAGCACGGTTGAGCTACAAATATTCTCCATTATTGAAAACACCGAATTGAATATGGGCAGCTTTGGACTTGGAAGTTCTTTTTCTTTTCTTTTTCTAATTGTTTGCTAATTGATTTTTGTCATTGCTGTTTTCTTTTTCTCCCAAGCGGCCGAATCTCTGACTTTTTCCATGCCAAAAAAAAAAAAAAAAAGTCTGGAGAACCCCAGCATTTATTTAAGGGGGTTTCTCACTTCTCAAAAGTCAGTAAGGAAGCTGTGGAAAAGGGATGAACTCGGGCATAACGTTTCTCCCAGCCCTGTAAACCACACTTTGTTTAAGTGCAACTGGTTTAACCAGCCCTAATTGGCTGGCCTTTCAGCACAGTGCAGAAAAACGAAACCCTTCTGTGGCTTAACTGTGTGATATGTGGCTTGGTGTGGTGTGTCCTATTATTTGGAAGGCCGTTGCAGCCCCCTTTCTTTGCAAGCCTCAGATCACCCGCCCCTAACCCTTTGCCCCGTTTCCTCTTTACAGAATCATAGAATTGGAAGGGTTGCTAAAGACCATCCAGTCTAACCCTTCGCCCAAAAGTTGCTATTAGTGGAAGCTCCCCTTACAGACCCGTTAACCTTGGTAAGGCCACACTTGGAATACGGCATCCAGTTTTGGTCACCGCGATGTAAAAAAAGATGTTGAGCCTCTAGAAAGAGTACAGAGAAGAGCAACAAAGATGATCAGGGGACTGGAGGCTAAAGCATATAAGGAACGGCTGCTGGAATGGGGCATGTCTAGTTTAATAAAGAGAAGGACGAGGGGGGACATGATAGCAGGGTTCCAGTATCTCAGGGGCTGCCCCAAAGAAGAGGGAGTCAAGCTATTCTCCAAAGCGCTGGAAGGCAGGACAAGAAGCAACGGATGGAAACTAATCAAGGAGAGAAGCAACCTAGAACTAAGGAGAAACTTCCTGACTGTGAGAACAATTAACCAGTGGAACAACCTGCCTCCAGAAGCAGTAAATGCTCCAACACTGGACGTTTTTAAGAAGAGTCTGGACAGCCATTTGTCCGAAATGGTGTAGGGTTTCCTGCCTGAGCAGGGGGTTGGACTAGATAACCTCCAAGGTCCCTTCCAACTTTACTACTATTACTATTACCTCCAAGGTCCCTTCCAACTTGATGATGATGATGATGATGATTACCACCTTTTCTCCAACAAAGCTTTTCAATCTGCGTGGGTGGGCATGCGTGTAACTTGGAACAAGTGAATTTATAGCCCCCTTCACCATCCTAGCTGAACTCTGACCCCAAAGCCTTTGGGGAAAGCAAAGATTAAAAAAATAATCTGGTTGCATTTTATAAATAGCCCCTTCCTGGTTCCCCTTCAGAAGAACCCTTTGCAGACAAGCCCTACATGTTCTAGCAGAAACCCTTTTGGGGAGGGGGTGCAAAACGACAAAAAGGGGGGGCTCTTTGCAGCCGTGGGCACAGAAGATTAAGCCCCTCCTTTTTTAAAACACAAGCGGACTTTTTTTTTTTCCTTTTTTTAAAGACCGTTTGAGCTTCCGATCTGGATGCAGATCGCCACTCCAGACAGACCTAGCCAGCTTCGGGTTGCTGTTCCTCCTTCTGTGCCGGCGTCTCTCCCAGGGAGATCCGCAGAGTTGGCACGCTTCCTGGTGTGCAGTTGATCTTGTGGCGCATACAAAGCTTTCCCCCCCCTCCTCTCCTCCTTTTTTCCCTCCTTCTCCCATGGCAGTTTCTACATTACCGAGGTCCTGCCCAGGGTAGAGGCAGAATTGCTGGACAACGCCAGGATGGTGGGCTGTAAACAAGGATCAGCACTGGGGTGGTTTCAAGCCGTGCCGGGTCCGACGAAAAAGCCTCCAATGCTTGCTTCCAGCTTGGGTGCAAACACCAGAGGCCTCTGGCCGGCTTCCCACACGGGTTGGGCCCTCTTTGGCCGCCCGCCAGCGGGTTGGCAGGAGCAGAGAGAGTCACAAGGGCAGCGGCTTTTGAATGGCAAAGGACAGGGAGGGAAGTCCTGGTGGGAAGAGCGGAGAGCAGAGCACAGCAAGGACTACAGGTGAGCACAGCCACCACATCCTGGCACGAGGTTTCCCTGTTGCCCATAACAATGCTCCCTCCTGGTTCCTGGACATTTTCCCCAGCAAACTTTTTAGCAGTGCATTTAGTCCAGTGCTTTTCAACCTTTTTAATGCCGCGACCCCCAACCGGTCGTAAGTCGAGGACGACTCAACCGGTCGTAAGTCGAGGACTACTCAACTGGTGCAGCACCGTTTGCAGACTGGGACTTTTGGCGGGCTCAGCAGGGCAGAGACAGCCTGGACAATTCCTATTGGCTTTTGAAAGCCAATAGAATTAGACTCTATTCAAGAGAGTCTATTCTATTGGCTTTCAAAAGCCAATAGAATAAAAGGGAGTAGCACAGCTAAGGAAAAGGGGGAAAAAATGGCGGACTGCGTTGTTTGGCGACCCCCGTGAAATGGTCGTTCGACCCCAAATGGGGTCCCGACCCACAGGTTGAGAACCACTGGTTTAGTCGGCATTCAAGACATCTGACTGATGTCCGTGTTTTCTAAAGCAGGGAACTCTCCTCTTCAGTCCTTCACCATTTAAACAAAAGTCTTGAATTTTCCGTTGCTGTGTGGAAAAGGCCCTTGCCTGGCTGAACTCTTCCAAGCATGTGTGTGTACACGCCTGTGTGTAACGTGTCCCGTGCCGGAGACGCTTATTCACCGAACGCAGGAGAAGGGGAGAGAATTTTGTACAAACGGGAGCTTTTCTATCTCCTGTCCTGGCAAGGCTTTGGGCGAAGACGTGCTGATTAGACAGGATGAGTCAAGAACGATTGCAGACAGTTGTCTCTGCTTAAATTCCTCTCCTGAAAGTAACTGATGAATTTTTCTGTGTCTTGCAGCCATCTTTCACCACCGGTGGCCCAAAGTTGCTTTCTGCCCGTCTTTCTTCTTAAATTTTGCTCACCTGGCTTCTCACCCCCAGCAGGATATGCATCTTAAATGCACGCATGGATAGGCCGTGGAATAGATCACGGGCGGGGAACGACGGCCCTTTTGTGACTTTGTGGACTTCAACTCCCAGAATTCCTCAGCCGGCCACGCTGAGGGGAAAGGAAGAGGTTTCCAAGGTGAGGCATGCTGGCTAAGGAATTCTGGGAGTTGAAGTCCGCAAGTCATGAAGAGGCCATAATTCCCCCATGCTGGCTCAGGAATTATGGGAGATGAAGTCCACAAGTCATGAAGGAGCCATAATTCCCCTCATGCTGGCTCAGGAATTCTGGGAGTTGAAGTCCGCAAGTCATGAAGGGGCCATAGTTCCCCCATGCTGGCTCAGGAATTCTGGGAGTTGAAGTCCGCAAGTCATGAAGGGGCCATAATTCCCCTCATGCTGGCTCAGGAATTCTGGGAGTTGAAGTCCGCAAGTCATGAAGGGGCCATAGTTCCCCCATGCTGGCTCAGGAATTCTGGGAGTTGAAGTCCGCAAGTCATGAAGGGGCCATAATTCCCCTCATGCTGGCTCAGGAATTCTGGGAGTTGAAGTCCGCAAGTCATGGTTCCCCACCTCTGCCCTGGATGCTCAGATCTGAGTATATACAGGTAGTCCTCAACTTACAACAATTTATTTAGTGACCGAATTTCCAATGGCATTGAAAAAAGTGACTTTTTCATACTTGGTTGTTAAGTGAAATGCAGTGCTTAAGCAAATCCAGCGGATTGCCATGTTTTCACTCTTACGACCGTTTGCTGCATCCCCGTGGTCAGGTGATCAAAATTTGGACACTCGGTTACTGTTTCATATTTATGACGGTCACAGCATCCTGGGGTCTCGTGATCCCCTTTTGCAACCTTCCGACAAGCAAAATCAATGCGGGATCCAGATTCACTTAACGACGGTGTCACTAACCGAACAACTGCAGGGATTCGCTTAACCAAAGGGCGCAAAAACCGGGGCAAAATTCACTTAACAAATGACTCCCTTAGCGACAGAAATGTTGGGCCCAGTGGCTTAGGGGCTGTCCCGTTTAGCAACAGAAACATTGGGCTCAATTTGCGGTCGTAAGCCGGGGACTCCCTGTGGCGTTTAGACCTGTTTGAAACTGTAACCCATTTCTTATCCTGTCCTTAAAATTGTAAAAAGGTAGAGGGTAAAGGTTTTCCATATTCCATATTCATACCTTGCTGGCTGGGGGATTCTGGGAGTTGAAGTCTGCCAATCTGGAGGGGGTTTGGGCAAGGCAGCCGTAGCAGGAAGCAAGGCCTTCGTCCCTGCTGCGATTGCAAGTACAGCGAGGTGCTTAAAGAGCGTTAAACTAATAAATAACTAATCCATAGAAAAGCCGGTCTTGAACAGACACGCACACGGCAGCATGGAGCTAGGGCATAATTAGATTACATCCCTCCCCCCCAGCTCTCAAAATTCTCTGAGTATTTTAAATGCCTTTTCGGGCTTGAATACCTGAGTGTGTGGTGCAAACTTTGTTCCTAAACGTTTGCCTGAACTTTTTACTGCGCACGCACACAGCCTGGTTTTTTTAAAAAAAAAAAAAAAATCAGTCCAGCCATGTAACCGAACTAAAAGACATGTTCTTGCTTGTTCCTTAAAGAGATTATCTCTTTTTACTCCATCCATCCACCCACACGCCATCCATTTTTATTGAACGTTTTAGACTATAAGCTCCTGGGGACAGATCACTCTTTCCCCCCCCCCGGATTAGAGAAGCGTGAAGCATGAATGTGCCAAAATTATGCCCCTTTTGGGCAGGAAGAGCAGAAAATGGAAAGCCTATCTATCCCATCTACTTTTTATATATATATATATAAGGCACCTCTGGGTGGCTTTAAGAAGTGAAACTGGTGATAAAGTATCTTGCCTTGTTGGGCCTGCAGGGTTTTTGCTCTTAGCCACTTAACCAATGCAGGGTTTTAATTCCCCGGGAACCAATATTTATTACAGGTGGTCCTCAACTTACAACATTTCATTTAGTGACCGTTCCAAGTTACAACGGCACTGAAAAAAAGTGACCGAGGACCGTTTTTCACATGACAGTTGCAGCCTCCCCACGGTCCCGCGATCAAAATTCAGGCACTCGGCAACCGACTTGCATTTATGGCGCTTGCCGTGTCTCCCAGGATCAGCTGATCCCCTTTTAGTGACCGTCCTACAAGTCAAGTCCGTGGGGAGGCCAAATTCACTTCACAACCATGTTATTTACTTCATAATTGCCACTCAACAACTGCGGCAAGAAAAGTCGTAAAACGGGGCGAAGCTCACTCGAGAAATGTTTCACGTAGCAACAGAGGTTGTGGTCGTAAGATGAGGACCGCCTATATCATGTCTGGTGAAGTTTTTAACAGTGAATACAAAGGGCCTTTTCCATCTGCGGGGATTCTCAATGCAACAGCCCCTCAAAATATTGGAAGACCGCTATCATGTCACCCCTAGTAAGTGAGAACAATTAACCTTGCCTTCAGGCGTTGTAGGTGCTCCATCATTGGAAGTGTTGAAGAAGAGATTGGATAGTATAGGTATAGGCCAGGGCTAGGCAACCGTGGCTCATTTATGACTCGTGGACTTCAACTCCCAGAATTCCTGAGCCAGCATGGCTCAGCTTGGAAACCTCTCCCTTTTCCTTCAGCATGGCTGGCTCAGGAATTCTGAGAGTTGAAGTCCACAAGTCATAAAAGGGCCAAGGTTGCCCATCCCTGGTATAGGCTGTTCTGCTTGAGCACGGGGTTAGACTAGAAGACCTCCAAGGTCCCTTCCAAGTCTGTTATTCCTCTATCTGCTGTTTCGAAAGCAAGACCAACTCAAAACAAAGGAGGAACATGGTGTCCAGCCTGGACAACGTCCACGTGTCCGAAGCCTCAGCGGTGGGATTCCTGAGAGTTCCTACCTCTAGCAAGTCTGCCACAGAGATTCCCACGAAGATGTTCTTATATTATGGAGGATCCTTCTCTTGTCTTCTGCTTATCGGAGGATAAGCATCTCCTGACACCTTCCGTGAAATTCGGTGGTGGAAAGTCGACAAAAGCTGTGCCTTCCGTGGTTCTGAAAAGGGGAGAGATGGTTTGTTGGAACACGTTCAGCCAGAAGTACAGCTCCCAACGAGGGTTAGAGACGGAGGTGTGAGAGAAAGCTGCAGTTCTGAACAGGCTTGTAGTTTGTGTGTGTGTGCGCGCGCGCGCGCGCGCCCCTGCAAACAGAAACCAGGCAACTGATTTGCCTCACCCATGGGCTGTCTGCAACGAAACCTGAATTGCCTTTGTCTGGGAGGGGAAAAAAACATGCTGAGCATTTGGAAAAAAAGCCATTTTTTTTGTTTTTGTACTTTAGGCCTTTTGAACTGCTCTGTATATCACAATTCCAGAAACCTCTTTTCTTTTGGTCTAGCGGTGACGCTGCCAAGCCAGTCACCAGGAGGCTGTGAATTCTAGTCCTGCCTGAGGCATGAAATCTGGCTGGGCGACTTTGGGCCGGGTGGTGAATTCTAGTCCTGCCTTCTGCATGAAACCATTTGGGTGACTCTGGGCCAGTCCTTCTCTCCCAGCCCAACCCATCTCACAATTGTTGTGGGGAGAATAAGAGGAGGAGGAGGGAGAGAAGGAAGGAAGGAAGGAAGGAAGGAAGGAAGGAAGGAAGGAAGGAAGGAAGGAAGGAAGGAAGGAAGGAAGGAGCATTAGGTATGTTCGCCACCTTGACTTATTTATAAAAAATATTGAGATTTTTCTTTGAAAACAAAAAAACTAAAAAAGATGGAGCAGCAAGGAACCAAGGCTCCTTTTTTCATTCATTAAACAATCAAACCTGGATTGGTGCAATATCCGTGGCTGCTTTCTAAGAGACCAAAATACTAGAGAAAAGTGAGAGTCGGAGGTGTATTCTCCGGAAGACTGAGTCATCCTCGTGTTGCTCATTCAGATAGATTTACAGTATCATCATCATCATCATCATCGTTAACAGCACGAGTTCCCAATCCGTCCTCCGTTAAAGCGGCGGCTTTCTCAATATCCTTTCTCTGGGGGAGTCGTCTTGCAAGCTTGAAATGGATTTGTCCTCTTGGCTGGATTATTATCGCTATTAATTGATCTCACTAATTGCTTCGCCAGATTTCTCATTTGGGCTGGACGGTGGGAGGCTTTCTGGGTTAAATTGTCGGATGCTTTCTTATAATTAGCAACGCGTCTAAAACGTTGCTGGGCTGGGACAGTCGCATGCTCGGTGATTTAATGGCTGTCCTAATAGAGCATCGCTCCCATGTACAGGATTGATTTTAATAGGCCAGGGGTTTTTAATGGGAAAACCCCAGGATCTCCTTATTAATATTACCGAAACTGGATTTATTTTTATTTTATTTTTTCCCATCGCATTTTTGGCTCAAGATGTGTGTGCGACATTGGGAAAAGGAATGGGAGATTTCAGGATAGTCAAGTGTTTTCATCCCGCAATTCCCGCCTTCGAAAAATGGCTCAGATTCGGTAAAGAGGCAGGCTTGCCAATTAAAAAAAAAAGACAAAGGACATCCAAAACCCAGGAAAAGAAAGAGAGTTTTGCCTGAGATGGTGGTAATAATAATAATAATAACAACAATAATAATAATAATAAAGTTGGAAGGGACCTTGGAGGTCATCGAGTCCAACCCCCTGTTCAGACAGGAAACCCTACACCATTTTGGACAGATGGCTGTCCAGTCTCTTCTTTAAAACTTCCAGTGTTGGAGCATTCACCACTTTTTGAGGCAGGTTGTTCCACTGGTTAATTGTTCTCACTGTCAGAAAGTTTCTCCTTAGTTCTAGGTTGCTTCTCTCCTTGGTTAGTTTCCACCCGTTGCTTCTTATCCTGCCTTCAGGGGCTTTAGAGAATAGCTTGACTCCCTCTTCTTTGGGGCAGCCCCTGAGATATTGGAAGACTGCTATCATGTCCCCCCTCGTCCTTCTCTTCGTTAAACTAGACAGACCCAATTCCAGCAACCGTTCCTTATATGCTTTTAGCCTCCAGTCCCCTAATCATCTCTGTTGCTCTTCTCTGCACTCTTTCTAGAGTCTCAGCATCTTTTTTACATCGTGGTGAGGTGGATCCCCTTAAGTTGTGTTGTGGCTTGCATTGCAAAGCTTTGATTTTGTGGCGGATGGACAGTGGATAGAAGCTGGCTGGGTCTTTCTTCAACTCCCAGAATTGCCTCTTGAAAAAGCACCCTTGGGACAACTGAGGACACAGGCAAAGCTCCAAGTGGCCTCAATGACTCTCTCGAAGGATGCAAAAGACCAGCGGTCTGCAAGGAGTATAAATCCTTCCCTTCCTCACCATCCAGTCAGAGCCGAAGAAGCTTCTGGGGATGAGAAGCGAAACGCCTTCAAAGACAAACAAACCCACAAACAAGGAAGTCCAGTTGCCTCGTGTAAACAACACAGCTTTGGAACAACCAGGATCTGGATGACGGGGAACCTTCACAGACATTTTAGCTTCCGTGTGTTCAGCACTGCAAGGAAATAACCGCGTCCCTGAATTACGGCAATCCGGTCAGCTCTGTCACAGGAGATTCCCTGCTTTGGCAGTCTGGGATTTCCAGGGCTGGAGATTCACACGACCTGGTCCCGTTTGCCAGCTTCTCCAAATAACTAGCCTCACCGGCAAAGAGGCAGAACGTGCCCGCTGGAATTTATCTGCAGAAAAAGAGGCTTTGGGGGCCGGTTTGACGGCAGACCCCGAGTAGGCGGTGTATCAAAGAGAATGGCCCCCGTCTATCCTATGAGTAACCTTCCTCAGATTTCACCAGCGTAGGTAGTCCTGGACTTACGACCGTTCATTTAGCGACCGTTCAGAGCTGGAAAAAAGTGACTTAGGACTGTTTTTTCACCCCTGCGAACGTGGCAGCATCATGTGATTAAAATCCAAACAATTGGCAACTGACTCTGCTTTACGACCCAGGAGTCACGTGATCCCCTTTTTGAGACCTCCCGACAAGCCAACTCAACACAGAAGCCAGATTCACTTAAAGCCGTGTTGCTAACTTAACAAGACAAGTCGTAAAATGGGGCAAAACTCGCTTTAACCAAGATCTGAGTGGAGCAACATACATTTGTAGCCGCAACTGGGGGACTGCCTGTGTTTTGGCTCCTGTTCAGGTGCACGGGGGGGGGGGTTGTTGTGGATAATAGCAGGGTTAGGAAAGAGCCCCAGCGGGGGCTGTACCAGTTTTTTTTTTTCACTCTGCTCTGCAAATGATATATTGAAGAAAAGGGGGGGGGACCGTGGAAACCTCCCAATTTTGGACAGTCGTGAACGTTGCGACGTTTGCAAAAATTTCCTCCCCCCCACCACCACTCCCAATTCTCTCTCACACAGCTTCCCCCCCTCCCTAAATTTCCTGTTTATCATTTTGCTGAGGTTGGCAAAGGGATTGGAAATGGCGCGTAACCCTTAACATCCGAATCAAGAGGGGCTTCTGGTTCCGCCCTGGACGGAAAGCCCGGTTCATAGTTCTCGGTTCAGGTTGTCGGGGCCGACTCGGGTCAGGCACAAAAGAGAGAGAAGCACGCGGGAAAAGAGGAAGGCGGGTGGAGGGGTATATACAGGCAGCCCTCAACTTACGACGGCAGCCGAGCCCCCTAGTTAAAGCGAGACATTGGTTACTTGGGTTTTGCCCCGTTTTACGACCTGGCTTGCCACAGCTGCCCTGTAGTTGTTCAGTTAGGAACACGGTTACAAAGTGAATCCGGCTTCTCCATTGACTTTGGAAAGCCAATAGAATTAGACTCTATTCAAGAGAGTCTATTCTATTGGCTTTCAAAAGCCAATAGAATGAAAGGGAGGAGCACAGCTAAGTAAAAGGGGGGAAAAAATGGCGGACTGCGTGGTTTGGCGACCCCCTTGAAATGGTCGTTCGACCCCAAATGGGGTCCCGACCCACAGGTGGAGAACCACTGAATTAAGGTTTGGGTATTAGCGAGAAGGCTGCAGTAGTGAGCCAGTTCATCAGGGTTTCTCCCCCCCCCCCCGGCCCTTCTTTTCTCTCCATTTTTTTTCCCCCTTCCAGAGGAGGAACTGTTTTGTGAAAGATTTCAACAGACTTGCCAACAACAACCAAAGAAACCCACCCAAAGCCACAATGTGTGTGGAAGAGCAGTGTGGTGAAACATACTTTCCCGTTTCATTGCTTTAGAGCAGGTTTGTCCATCTGTGCCATCTGTGGACTGCAACTCCCAGGATTCCCCAGAGAGCCTTGCTGGCTGGGGAATTCTGGGAGTGGAAGTCCATGCATCTGAAAAGCGGTCTAGATTGAAAAAAAAAACTCTGGAGTACCAATAGAACGGAATATTTGTAACTCAGGGGGTTGAACGGTGAGGTCCTTGGTGTTCTTTGAGCCTGGCGGCTTTCTCGTTTTGTTACCCAACTAGGTAACATCAGCAGTGTTAAAAGGGAGTGGAAATGAGCAAAACCCCACCACCTTCTAGCATTGATGATGTTAGCTAGTTGGGTCGTGAAACGTCTACAAGAAAACAACCCAGCTCAGAAAACACTAAAGACCCCGCAGTGTAGATTTGTTTCTGGGGAAAAACACCTTTGTGCATGAAAATCAAGGTCTTTCAGTGCTCCATCACTGGAGATTATTAAGACATTGATGTTGTAGGTTCTCCTGCTTGAGCAGGGGGCTGGACTAGAAGACCTCCAAGGTCCCTTCCAACTCTTGTTATTCTATTATTTCTGTGCCTTCCCCAACCTCTTTACAAGATTGACCTGGAGGAAATCAGAATTTCCTGCTCCTGTGGCCTCCTTTGGTGAAAATTAAATAGCCTTATCTCCTTTGGTTAGTTCTTCAGCGGGTGTTTATTCAGATCACAACAACCTTAACTGCTGAGAAAGAGAGAGGCAAACAAACATAACTGGAATCAGGGTTTGGAGTAACCGGACTAACAAGTTGTGGCAAGAGACCAGAAGATTTCCACTAAAGGAGTGTGTGGGGAGGTGGAACTTTCTCCAGAGCTCAATTTGTTTTGAGCTTTAGTCCCAAAAACAGGGGGGTCTTCAAACGTGGCCCTTTGATGACTTGGGGACTTCAACTCCCAGAATGCCTCGTGCCCGGCTGAGGCATTCTGGGAGTTGAAGTCCCCAAGTCATCAAAGGGCCACGTTTGAAGACCCCCTGCTGTAGTGTAACTAACACAACCCAGAAACCTAGTAACTGCAGGCCCTCCTAGGCAATGAAAATAATATCACGTCAGCCTTTTTTTTGTTTTGCTTTGTTTTGTTTTGTTGGCGCTGGGAGCAAATACACACAAATGCAGATTATTGACTTAGAACAATAAGTGCAACTGTGTGCTGGGGGCCGGAACGATGTCCAGCGGTTTACAGCTGCAGCTTGGTGGTGGAGCTACAAGCATGTTGGGTCACTGCCACAAGGTTTTATGCCTTCCCAGCCAGTTCGAAAGGCTGATCTCCAAAAATGGTGCCGCTGGAATAATGTCAGTAATACGGATTGGTTTGTTCCTCTTTCCTTTTGCTTCTGTGCCCTGTGGCACTCCGGAAAGCGAACGAGCGAACAAGAAAGGGGCAAGTCCTTGTGTGCTGTAGCGGAGTACCAGAAGGGACCTTAGAGGTCTTCTAGACCAACCCCCACCCTTTTGCGACCTTAGAATAGAATAGAGCTGGAAGGGACCTTGGAGGTCTTCTAGTCCAGCCCCCCCCCCCGCCCGCTTAAGCAGGAGAACCTACACCATCTCAGACAGGTCTCTTCTTAAAGATCTCCCGTGATGGAGCGCCCATGATTTCTGGTGGCATGTTGTTCCACTGGCTAATTGTCCTCACTGTCAGGAAGTTTCTCCTTAATTCCAGGTTGCTTCTGTCTTTGGTCAGTTTCCAACCATTGTTTCTCGTCCAGCCCTCTGGTGCTCTGGTGAACAACCTGACCCCTTCTGCCCTGGGGCAGCCCCTCAAGCAAAATCAGTGGGGAAGGTAGATTCGCTTCATGGCCGTCTGACAATACTAATGATGATGATGGAAGGGACCTTGGAGGTCATCTAGTCCAACCCCCTGCTCAGGCAGGAAACCCTGTACCATTTCAGACAAATGGCTGTCCAATCTCTTCTTTAAAACTTCCAGTGTTGGAGCATTCACCGCTTCTGGAGGCAGGTGGTTCCACTGGTTAATTGTTCTCATTGTCAGGAAGTTTCTCCTTAGTTCCAGGTTGCTTCTCTCCTTGGTTAGTTTCCATCCGTTGCTTCTTCTCCCGCCTTCAGGCGCTTTCCAACTCTGTTATTCTGCTATTTTTCCTTCCTTCCTTCCTTCCTTCCTTCCTTCCTTCCTTCCTTCCTTCCTTCCTTCCTTCCTTCCTTCCTTCCTTCCTTCCCCTCCTCCCTCACTGAACGGCTGTAAATCAAGAACTGCCTCTTATTATTTTTTTTAATATTAAGAACTGATGCTAAAAGGCAGACGTGTATCCACAGCTGAGTATTTTCATTGTTGGCTTTACAACAGAGATGCCCTATCTGTGCTCCTGAGGGCAAATAAAGTGATTTGAAATTAGACGGCCTCCAAACTTGGAATTTTCCAGAAATTGTTTGCTAAAGCTTTTAGTGGGGTTTTTTTTTCCCCTTGCTTTTTGTTTTAATATTGTGGGTACCGTTGCAATCTTGATTTCTTTTTTTTTTTAACCTTCTATCGATCCCGGTTAAATACGAAACGCCTTAATTATTCATTGTCTCTGTTTCGGATCAATTTTTGTCTTTTTAAGTAGCTTGAGATATTAATTTCAAACGGAGGGCGGGGGAAAACAAACCTTAAAACGTTTCTGCCTGGAAATAGCCGCATTACCGTCATTAATCCCCCCTGTCAATGTAGGAATTTTGGGACATTCAATCGGTGCCTGAGTTTGTTGATTTTTCGTGCAAGGTCTCTCTGGATTTTAAGTCAGAGATCAGGGTCTGTCCTTTTTTATTATTAATCAGTACATTGCTCTGGGAATCTTCGTGCTTGAAAAGCAAGGTATAAATATTTCAAACCCGGGGTGGTTGGGAGGAGGGGGAAGAGTACCTACGTTTGAAAAGAACATTTTTTTAGATGGACGTTTTAGAAATGGAATTTGCAGAAAGATGATCTTGGTATTTTCCTTCGGGGAACTTCTTCAGGGGAAAGGGAAAAAAAAAAGTGAAAATAGGTTTCTAAAAATGGAGCCTTTTCAACAAAAGAACACAGGAAGTTCTAAGGAACTCAGCTACCTCTTAAGAAGCCTCCATGGGACCTCAAGGCATCTACCTCTATCATTTAATCCACCAGTTTGCAAGTCAAACAGAACAAGGAAGTAGCAATGGAGCGTTTCAGTCTGAGAAGGGATGGCCCTTGTCAGTCCTTCTGCAGCCTTGCAAGCAAGCTGGAGGGCCGCACAGCTGGCAGGGTGGTGGTGTTGCTAAACAACCCAAATGGGATAAGGAGGGGGGGTAGAAACAACAGCAAAAAGAGAGAGAGAGAGAGATTTGAACTCAGGGTAATGCCTCTCTCTGTAATAAAATATTTTAAAAATATCCGGTGTTGAGTGGGCGAATCGCATGCAAACCCTCAGAGCCTACTTGTCAGGAGTTTACACTCTGAGTGTTGAGAACAGAGGAAGGAAGGACGGAAGGACGGAAGGAGGGAGGGAGGGGAGGGAGGGAGGAAGGAAGGAAGGAAGGAAGGAGGAAGGAAGGAGAAGGAGAGGGAGGGAGGGAGGGGGAGGGAGGGAGGGAGGGGGAAGGAGGAAGGAGAAAGAGGGAAGGATAATAATTCTCAATCTTCCCAAGTCCCTGACTGAGCAAAGCTCGTCTGTCATAGCCTTGCTCTAAACCAGGGGTCTTCAAACTCGGCCCTTTGATGACTTGTGGATTTCAACTCCCAGAATCCCTTGCCTGGCTGAGGAATTCTGGGAGTTGAAGTCCGCAAGTCATCAAAGGGCCGAGTTTGAAGACCCCTCATATAGATTTTAAGAGGAGTGAACTTCAACTCCCAGAATTCCTCAGTCAGTGTGCCTGGCTGAGGAATTCTGGGAGTTGAAGTCTGCAAGTCATCAAAGGGCCGAGTTTGAAGACCCCTGCTCTAAACTCACATGCCCTAGGCTTCTTTACGTACCTAAAGGCTGCTTCTGCTCACCAGATCTGCGAGATTTGCTCTTAAGCAAAAAAAGGAAGGGGGAAAAAAAAGTGTTTCAGAATACTGGATATTTATTATTCAGCACGTTTGGGTCTCCGGGATCCTATTAACCGTGGGAAGAGATGACCCACAGCACGCTAGTTCATCTGCGAGAATATTTGAAAGAGCGCCAGCCGGATGAGATACTCGCTGCAAGCTTTGGCTGAACGACTAGGAAGCAGTATGTGTGTGTGTGTCTGTGTCTGTGTGTGTGTGTGTTGCCTTTTGGTGTATCTTGTCCGTGAGGAGGTGGTGGCAATGCCTAAGAAAGTCTCTGAAACCAGAATGGAAAAAAAAAGAAATATCAGGAGTACAGACAGCCCTCGATTTACGATCAAACTCGGAAAGCACCAAGAACCCCACAGTCCTCCTCCTCTTCCTCTTTCTCCACCACCACCACATACCCCGGTCCCTACTAGCACTGATGATGTTACCTAGCTGGATAGTGAAATGTCTGCAAAAAACAAACCAGCTCAAGAGCACAAAGGATCCCCACACTTCAACCCTGAGCTGCAAATATTCTCCTTTATGGGCAAAAGTCTGTCCCTCCCTCCCTCCCTCCCTCTCTCTCTCTGCCTCCCTCTCTCCCTCTCCCTTCCTGTTTCCCTCCCTCTCTCTTTCTCTCTCTCCCCTCCCTCCCCCTCCCTCCCTCTCTCTTTCTCCCTCTATCTCTTTCCGTCTCTCTCTCCCTCTCTCTCTTTGTCTCTCCCTCTCTCTCCCTCCCTCTTTCACTCTCCCTCTCTCTTTCTCCTTCCCTCTCTTTCTCTCCCTCCCTCTCTCTCTCTCCCATTCTCTCTCTTCCCCCCCCCGTGTATGCCCACCGAGCCTTTGAAGTAGCTTACTCCACTCCATCCTTCCCAAAAGGGAGCGAGCCTCCTTCCCCCCCCTCCCTCCTTGGCGTTCCCTTATCTCAAAAAAACAAACTCAAATCTCACATTCAGCAGGTTGCTGCCCGGGCTCAGCAGCGCAACTGGCTTGTCAGCGCTGCGGATCACCTGATGGCAGGTCAAAGGGGTAACGTCACTCTTCCTCTCTCTCTCTCTCTCTCTCTCTCTCTCTCTCTCTCCCTCCCCTTCGCAAAGGCCTGCCTGCTGTTTGCCTGGGTGGGGCAGGCTCCTTCCGGTGTGGGAGAACCTGACACCCTCCCCAGCTCCATCTTTCTCCTCCCGCCCCCCCCCCCCGAAAAGCAGGTTTTGCCTCCATTTCCCTTTCTCCTCCAGGGCGGGGGAGGAGGAGGAAGAGGAGGAGGAACCCATGTCGTCCCCCATCCAGGTTTCTCCTGGATGCACATCTCCCCCCCCCCCCCCCAGGGACTCCTGCCCGTTCCTCTTTTTAGCCAGCTTCAAGGGGAAAGGATCGCCCCGTCTGGGCGGCTTGCAAAGTTGCCCATAAAAAAAAAAAAAAAAAAAGCTCAGGTATCGGAGGTGGAGTCTCCTCACCGGTTGGATGAGGAAGACCAGCACTTCCTCCCTCCGGGCTGGGGCTGCGGGTTGTACTTTGCTCCTTTGGCGAAGGCGGTGCTGCGGGGCCAGCAGCCCACAAAGTGTGGTAATGCCTCGGCCAAGGCCGTTCCCACGGGGCAGCCTGTCCGTTTGAGCCCACGTTTGGACATTTCGGCGTGGCTTCACCGCCTGGACGTGCCGAGGAATCTGGCGTCAGACTGCCTGGGTCTCCCCCCCCCCCAAAAAAAGGCCTGCATGGATCAGTGAGGGACAGCCCCTATCCCTCACCCTCCTCCCAGCCAGCTGGCAACGGGCACCACGGAGTAAAAGAGGCGGTGGCAGGCCGAGAGGCCGCCGGGCGAAGGGCAGAAGAGACGGTCTTTAATGAGCACAGAAAACGGATACCGAGTGACCATGGGAGTAGTAAGTCTCAAATTCCTTGCGAGGCTTCTGGGTTGCTGGGGGGTACCTGTTCTGGGATTTGGGGTGGGGTCCCAAGCCTTCGTGTGCATCTGTCTTTGATTGCTTTCTTAAATGCCTCTGGCTGGTTGACTTAGAGGGTCTGGCATTATGCGGTGTTTGGGGAGGGGGCTTGAAAGACCCGCCAATCTTAAAAAAGTTCTTTCAGGGTGTTAGAGGTGCCGTCTGGAATGGTTTGGGCAGACTTTGAGCATGGGGGAGAGTTGTTTTGTTTTATTTTTATTTTATTTGTCTGGTGTTTCTTCTCTTCTCCCACGGTGGAAGAAGGGAAAGAAAAGTGTCCTGTTTCTTTGAGGAACTTTATACGATCCCTAGTCTGCGTCCCTTCCAGGGAATTGTGATTTGGGAAGGGGCTATGGGAAGACCCGTTCGTTTTGAAACAGAGCTCTCTTGTGTAAAAAATGAAAAATGTCCTGCTGAAAATTGCCTTTCGGTCACTTAGCCATAGGACTTCAGCTCTGTGAGGGTTTTTTTTAAAAAAATAAAAAATTCCGGTGGATTAATTTGTTAGCTAATCACTCGACGGACCTTTTTCTATTACCAAATCCCCAGTTGGATTTAAAAAAAAAAGAATTATCTTTTAATGCCGGAAGTATGAAGCCGAAATTCACCATTTGTAAGGGGAAACGGAAAAAAAAAAATCTCTTTATTCCGAGGGCCTCGTGTTCTTTTACCCGGAAAAAGAGACACCATGAAAGTATAGTAGCCAGATCCATGGTCCAAAAAAAAGGGGTGGGGGTGGGGGAGATCACCAAGATCCTTGTTGCCGATTTCAAGAAATTCTTGACAAATTGGGAGAGGCGGGTGCTTTAAAAAGCAACCGATGCAAGCCAGTCATTGGCGTATCGTAAAATGGCATAAAACCTCGGGGGGGGGACAGGTCCCCAGCTTGTCGAACCCAAGGCCCTGATAGCCCTTGTGGGAGACCCAAGCCCAACAGATCGGGAGCTGTAGAGTTGTCGTAAAAAAAAAGTTGGGAATCTCTTTGCCAGGCCTAAGCCGGCCTCGCCCTGCTCTCGCAGGTGTACGTAAGTTGAGCTTTCAAAGCGGTGAAACAGAAGATCCGTGGGCTTTTCACGGATACGTTTCCTGCTTGAAGGCCAGCCCTTGCCTTTCTGGCTTGTTCTCTTCAAGTGGAAGGGAGTCATTTCCCAAGAAATCCTGCTTTTGGGACTACGTCTGAATCACCCTGACAAAAGAGGCCGCTTTTGACATCATCCAAAGGAGTGGCTGCTTTGAAAAGCCAAACGCTTCTGTACAAATGGAATCGTTTCTCTGCTCCCAGCCGGAAAGTTGCCATCGCAGAACAAAGAGAGCCTTGGTGAATACAGGTCGTCCTCAGCTTAGGACCAGAAATTGAGTGAGACATTTGTTAATGGAGTTTTGCCCCCATGTTACGACCGTCATTGCCACCGTTCTTCAGTGCATTTGTTAAGTTACTCACACGGTTGTTAAGTGGATCTGGCTTCCCACTGGATTGGTTTGTCACGGGACCCCGGGACACGGCCGCCGTCGTAACTATGAGTCAGTCTGAATTTTGATCACGTTGACCCCGGGGAAGCTGCAACGGCTGTGTCGTAATGGTCATAAGTCACCTCTTTCAGCGCCGTCATAACTTTGAACGGTCCCTAAACGAACCGTTTTCAAGTTGAGGATTACCCGTAAAGGCTGATGATAGTCCTCAGCTTACGACCACAACTGGACCACGGTTTCCATTGCTAAGCAAGATGGTTGTGAAGTGAGTACTGCCCGGCTTTGCAACTTTGGACACAGTTTTTAAGCCAGTCGCCACCGTTGTTAAGTGAACCTCATGGCCGTTAAGCGAAACCGGCTTCCCCCATTGATTTTAAAGTCGCAAACGGTGGTCTCGTGAGCTCAGGTTTCTTTGCACGGGAACATTGAATGAATACAGCTGAACAAATGGTTGTAAGTTGAGGACTTCCTGTGACAGGGTGGCTTTGAAAGATGGGAAAGAGCAAAGAGGCCTTCGCCATCCACCAGGGGTCTTCAAACTTGGCCCTTTTATGACCTGTGGACTTCAACTCCCAGAATTCCTCAGCCAGGCATACTGACTGAGGAATTCTGGGAGTTGAAGTTCACTCCTCTTAAAGTCTATATGAGGGGTCTTCAAACTTGGCCCTTTTATGACTTGTGGACTTCAACTCCCAGAATTCCTCAGCCAGGCACACCTGGCTGAGGAATTCTGGGAGTTGAAGTCCACAGGTCATAAAAGGGCCAAGTTTGAACACCCCTGCCCATCCGCTGTGTGTATGCTGGCTGAGGAATTCTGGGAGTTGAAGTCCACAAGTCTTCAGGTTGCCAAGTTTGAAGACCCCTGCTTTAGCCATTTCCCCTTTGCTGGATGAGCCCACAGGCAAGAATTGCGTTGACGCTAATTGCACTGTGCGGTAACACAATTTCCGCCTCTGCTCTTGCTGCCGGCTGTGTGGCATGTTCCAGCCCTTTGCCTTGCCATAAAACAGCCCAGCCATTTTAGCTTTGTGTTTGCTGTCGTTGTAACCCCAGTGTGCTTGACTTACTTAAGATCTGTGGCTTTGCACTCCCGTTTTTGTTTTTTTAATGATCTTCGAACTCTACAGTTTATTGACCTGGTTACCCGTCCTTCATCTATTCCCACATTAGCTGCCTTTTGTGATGGTCTTCCCTTTGATTATTTTAAAACTGGTGTTTTTTTCCCCCTTAAGCTATAAGCCCCCCTCCCACACACACGAAGAGCTTGTTTCAAGGATGGTGCGTGCACAATGTATGTTAGCAAAATATTGAGGCCTCCAAGGTCACTTCCAACTCTTATTCTGCTTTCTTTTCTTCCTTCCTTCCTTCCTCCCTCCCTCCCTCCCTCCCTCCCTCCCTCCCTCATCACTGGAGGTTTTCAAGAAGACCACCATTTGTCTGAAATGGTATAGGGTCTCCTGCTTGAGCAGGGGGTTGGACTAGATGACCTCCAAGGTCTCTTCCCACTGTTATTCTGCTATTCTTTTTTTTCCTCCCTCCCTCCCTTTCTTTCTTTTCTTTCTTTCCCTTCCTCCTCCTCTTCCTTCCTCCCTCCCTCCCACCCTCCCTCCTTTTCTCTTTCTTTTCTTTCTTTCCCTCCCTCCTCCCATTCATTCATTCCTTCCTCCCTCCCTCCCTCCCTCCCTCCCTTTCTTTCTTTTCTTTCTTTCCCTTCCTCCTCCTCTTCCTTCCTCCCTCCCTCCCTCCCTCCCTCCTTTTCTCTTTCTTTTCTTTCTTTTTTTCCCTCCCTCCTCTCCTTCCTTCCTTCCTTCCTTCCTTTCTTCCTTCCTCCCTCTCTCCCTCCCTCCCTCCCTCATCACTGGAGGTTTTCAAGAAGAGATTAGACCGCCATTTGTCTGAAATGGTATAGGGTTTCCTGCCTGAGCAGGGGGTTGGTCTAGAAGACCTCCGGGATCCCTCCCCGCTCTGTTCTTCTGTTAAGCTCCTGTCTCTCTAACGTGGTTTTTCCGGAAGAGCCGGAGAGAAAGATGCTGTTATACTAGGAACATCCGGAAACAAGTCGTGTTGCTCACATCTTAACAGCCTATCCAGGCACTGGATGGGCCAAAGTTTTGCAGAGATAATGGATTTCATGTTTTATTCATCGATGAAAGCATTTGTGCTAGGGCGGAAACGTTTTTTAAATGTGTTATCTCTGTAGAAGTGACTCTTAGGGAGAAAGTGGTACCGTCTCTTTCAAAGGGGCATGTATTAGGCTTTCGTGGTTATTCAGGAAGTGTGTCGTTTTAAGAACAGAAAGCCCAGTTGTGTCTCTGCCCACACAGACACACACACACACACACACACACACACACACACACACACACCCCACCTCTGTGGGTTTTCTCAACCTGGTGAGCAGCCCAAGCCTAACTTCTTGGCCAACGAATGCAGTTTGTCCTCGACTTACGAGCACAGTGGATGTGCCCAAAACTCCTGTGGCTAAGGGAGACCTTTGTTGAGTGAATCTTGCCCCGTTTTACGACCTTTCTCGCCACGGTTGTTACGTGAATCACTGCAGCTGATAAGCGAGTCACCCGGTTGTTAAGTGAAGCTGGCTTTAGTTGCCCAATTCGTTTGTGGTGGTGGCGGTGGATTGTTTTTCCACTAGATGTTCCCCCCCCCCAAAAAAAAAAACCTTGGCGGTCCCTGCCCGTGAACAGAATTCCTCCATCGTCAGAAGGTGATTAAAGGTCTGTTGAGATCTTGCTTGGGTGCTTCGCTGATCCAAAATGGCTGCTTATGGAGAGCAACGGAATTGCAGATGTTTAACTTAAGAGCAGCCTCCACTGTTTGTTTAGCCTCCGGGACTGTCTTTGTGGGCTCATGTGGCCTTTTTTTGTGATCCTACTGGATCCCCCACTGGTTCATTCTCAGTCAGGGTCAGGCCATTTGTCTGTTTCTCAGGGGTTGGACTAGAAGACCTCTAAGGTCCCTTCCAATCTAGTCTAGTCTAGGCTATTCTATTCCTATTTTCATCTATTCTATTCTATATTCTATTCCCATTTCATTCTATTCTATATTCTATTCTATCCTATTTTCTATTCTATCTTATTTTCTATTCTTTCTATTCTATTCCATTCTATTCTATTCCTATTTCCTTCTCTTCTCTTCTACTCTACTCTACTCTACTCTACTCTACTCTACTCTACTCTACTCTACTCTACTCTACTCTACTCTATTCTGTTCCATTCCGTTCCATTCTATTCTATTCTGTCCTGTCCCGTCCCATCCCATCCCATCCCATCTCGTCCCATATTTTCTATTCTGTTCTATTCTATTCCATTCCATTCCATTCTATTCATTCATATTCTATTCTATTCCTCATCCATGCATAAACTCACCCCCCCCCCAGAAAAAAAATCTTTGCTCTTCTTAGTTTAACAATTGTAGAACCTGTCCACAGTGTGCAGATTGTCTTCAGGAACTGTTACAACCAACACTGGTCAGGCAATTATAACCTGGTTTAAATATATATATATATTTATATATATATACCGATTGTCAAATCTGTTGTGCGGTCATCATCCTCCCCTTTAGCGGTTGCATCTGTTATCTCTTACCCACCCCCCCTCAAATAATCCTTCATTAGGCCTGCTCGGCAGGGTGTTGACACAGCGCAGTCTCCCCTGGAGAAGAGCAGGCCAACAGTCGCAGCCAGGGGTGTAGAGCGCAATCAAAGTGGGAAAAATATGATTTATTCCCATCTTCTAATTGCGAGGGCTGCCCGCCCACCCTCCAGCTCTGATTCCCGTTGACTTTAATCAATTAGCTCGTTAAGCCTGAGAAACGTGAATAGCAGCGGTGTGGAGATCATGTGGGGGAGTCCGAAGCACATTTTTGGAACTGTTTCTGAAGAAGGGCGCATGGAGCTACTAACTGCCTGGCGGATCATCGCTGGGGAACATCTCAGCAGCGGGGTGGAGAGTTGCAGAGCTGAGGATGGATTTGGGGGTGGAAATGGTCAAAAAATAGTATTTTGAGTATCTCAGGGGCTGCCACTAAAATTGGGGGGGGGGTCAACCTATTCTCCAAAGTACCAGAAGGCAGGACAAGAAGCACTGGGAGAGTTTCCGAGCTTTGCAGGATAGCAAAAATAAGGAGAGAAACCTTCTTTCTGGGAATCTACAGGTAGTCCTACACACCTGGCAGGTATTTATGACGGGCGCAGCGTCCCGGACTCACGTGATCCCCTTTGGCAAACTTTTGACAGGCAAAAGTCAGTGGAGAAGCCAGATTCACTTAACACAGTGGTTCTCAACCTGTGGGTCGGGACCCCATTTGGGGTCGAACGACCATTTCACGGGGGTCACCAAACAAGGCTGTCCACCATTTCCCCCCCCCCCTTTTCTTTGGCCATACTCCTGGCACCCGGTGATGTATAAGTGGTTGGGGGTCACCACAACATGGGGAACTGTATTATGGGGTCGCAGCATTAGAAAGGTTGAGAACCACTGACTTAACAGCTGTGTGACTGACTTAACCATCTGCAGGGATTCACTGAAGAACTGGGCAAGCCAGGTCGTAAAATGGGGCAAAAGTTACTGAACAACTGTCTTGTTTAACAACAGAAATGTTGGGCTCAATTGCAGCCGTAAGGCGAGGATTCTCTGTTTTGCAGACAGAGCGGAGTTCCATAAAAAAGTAATTCACCTCATTTCTTTCTTTCTTTCTTTCTTTCTTTCTTTCTTTCTTTCTTTCTTTCTTTCTTTCTTTCTTTCTTTCTTTCTTTCTTTCTTTCTTTCTTTCTTTCTTTCTTTCTTTCCTTCCTTTCCTTCTTTCTTCCTTCCTTCCTTCCTTCCTTCTTTCCTTCCTTCCTTCCTCTCTCTCTCTCTCTCTCTCTCTCTCTCTCTCTCTCTCTCTCTCTCTCCTTCCCCTTTTCCTTTTCCATCTCTCCAGCCGGCCTTGGGACACCCAGACTCCAAGCCCAGCACCAAGTCCAACATGCTGCGAGGCCGCATCCCTGCAACCGCCACCGACGAGCAGCCCCACATTGGGAACTACCGCCTGCTGAAGACCATCGGCAAGGGCAATTTTGCCAAGGTCAAGTTGGCGCGCCACGTCTTGACAGGGAAAGAGGTGAGAGCAACAGACCTAAGTTGCCTGGGTGGAATCCGGGCCCGTGAATCCTTCGTGTGAGTTTAGGCTCGAACCTGGTGGCCCCCAGTTTATCGGACACCAGGGACCAGTTGCATGGAAAACAATTCTTCCATAGACCAAGGGGAGGGGGGGAGCACGCAACCTAGGTCTTTTGCAGTAGGATTTGCGCTCCTGTGACAGTCTACTGCAGGGCTCTTCAAACTCGGTGATTGGCCCAAAGTCACCCAGCTGGCTTTCATGCCTAAAGCAGGACTAGAACTCACGGTCTCCTAGTGATTGAATCAAAGTCACCCAGTTGACTTTCATGTCTAAGGCAGGACTAGAACTCACCATCTCCTCGTAATTGGCCCAAAGTCACCCAGTCAGTTTTCATGCCTAAGGCAGGACTAGAACTCACGGTCTCCTAGTGACTGGATCAAAGTCACCCGGTTGGCTTTCATGTCTAATGTGAGACTAGAACTCATTGTCTCCTAGTGATCGGTCCAAAGTCACCCAGCTGGCTTTCATGCCTAAGGCGGAACTCTCTATCTCCTGGGTCTCTACCTTGGTGCCTTCGCCACTAGACCAGACTGGCTCACTTATTAGTTCCAATATCCCCAATGGCAGACCTCTTTACGTCCAAATGCATAACTCTTCAGCTACGGGGCTTCAAATTCACACACACACACACACCCAAACCCTTTAGTGCAAACTCCGATGAACAAGTTAAGCTGCCTTCAAAAAATGCCCCATCTTTTTCTTTTAAACCTTGCCAAGAGTCTGCGTGCAATTCCTGGCCCTCTTCCTCCGATTTCTCCCTTTGGAGCAGATGGTGGCTGATGGCACTGCCACCCCAGCCCAGCTTCTTCAGAAGCTGTCTGCCTTCTCTCCCCCACCCCCGTCTGGGGCGGGAGAAGGAATCGGCAAACCTTATCACCAAATCCACAAATCTCTAATAATCCCCGTTTTCTGGACCCTGGAGTTGACTGCAATAGCCCGTGTAGCTCTACTAAGCTGGTGTAGGTGAAGTGGTTGCACGTAGACGGGAGCGCTGTAGAGGACCAGGCTGAGCCCGAGAGAAGGAGGGGTCAAGCCTGTCATCAGCCTGGAGTCCCTTCGTGCCCACGAGAGAGCAAAGAGTCAATTCCTTGACTCTTTATCTACTGCCAATTTGCTTTTGACCATTTAGGAGTTCAGATTCTTGTTTAAACCTGGATCTTCCGATTTCCCTGGCTGCTTGAGAAGCACCAGGAGATCCTGCGAACTTTGGGACTGTGTTTAATTGGGGAGGGGAGAAAAATAAATATTTAAACTGAAGAAACTGGGCTTTCCTATAACCTTCCTTTTTTTTTTTTAAAGAGTGCTCCGTTGTTTTGCGGAACCCCGGAGGCACCCAAGAAGGGACAAACCACTGTTTAGCTCGCAAGCCTCCCTTTTTTTTTTTGGCTGCCATTCAGACAGGCCTGTGACTTTGTTTGCGTTGGCTTCTCTTCCAGGTGGCTGTGAAAATCATCGACAAGACGCAGTTGAATTCCTCCAGCTTACAGAAGGTAAAGATGGGTTCCGGCTTGATGAATTGGCGGGCCCGCATTCTCTTTGGTCGGCCGAGTGTGAAATTGCTGGCTTTTTAATCTCGCTTTGTTTCCAAACTCAGTGTGGGTTTTTGGTTTTTTTTTTTAATGGCGGCGGCAGTGTGAAGCCTTTAGCGGCGATTGGCTGAGAGTCCCCGATGTCACAGAAGTACAAGTGGGGGGGGGGTTCTGCCATTGGTGGAGAAGCTGAGGCCTGAAAGATGCCCTGGAGTAGAATAATTGGAAGAAAAATGCAAAGGAAAACTTTCGCTTTTGTCTATAAAGCAGTCCCAAATGTACAGGATTGTGGGGGGTTTTGTGGTATATGTAGCTGGAGGCCTGCTCCTCTATCTTTCCTGATGAGGTTTCAGGACTGAGCAAAAAAATGAGACCTTCCTCAAGTTCTCGTGAGCCTCAGCTACTGGAGGATGCTGGGATTTGCAGGTCCACATCCAGACAATCTTCCCTTCGCTTCCCCCTCCTCCTTGAGTGAAATCATAGGGGAATAATAATAGCAGAATAGAAGAGAAAGAGCTGGAGAAGATAACAAAATACGAAGACCTACAAATAGAAATAGAAAGACTGTGGCAAAAGAAAGCAAGGGTAGTACCAATAATCATAGGCTCCTCGGGTGCAATCCCAAAACAACTGGAGCACCACTTGAACACCATCATCGGCATTGACAAATTCGCCATTAGTCAATTGCAAAAGGCAGCCTTACTAGGAACTGCTTCCATCCTGCAACGATACCTGTAATACCATCAAACATCCACATCTGCCTATCCCAGGTCCTGGATAAGGACTCGATAGGTAGACAAAATGCCAAATCCAGTCTGAACATCTGGCTGACTGTGTGATGATCGATAATAATAATAATAATAATAATAATGAGGAGGAGGAGGAAGAGGAGAAGTAGTTGTAGTTGGAAGGGACCTTGGAGGTCATCTAGTCCAACCCCCTTGTCAGGCAGGAAACTCTATACCATTTCAGACAAATGGCTGTCCAGTCTCTTCTTGAAAACTTCCAGTGTTGGAGCATTCACCACTCCTGGAGGCAAGGAATTCCACTGGTTAATTGTCCTCACTGTCAGGAAGTTTCTCCTTAGTTCTAGGTTGCTTCTCTCCCTGATTAGTTTCCATCCGTTGCTTCTTATCCTGCTTTCAGTGCTTTGGAGAATAGCTTGGCTCCCTCTTCTTTGGGGGCAGCCCCTGAGATATTGGAACACTGCTTCTTACTCTGCCTCTTTGCAGCACAGTCAGCTTCTCTTTGGGGCCTTTGCAGATTAATATGTTATTCTTGAAAAGGCTTAATCCAGTGAGAACAACAGTCTCGTTCAGTGTTTCTCAAACTTAGTAACTTTTAAGATCTGTGGACTTCGATTCCCAGAATCCCCTGACCGGCATGCTTTAAGAAGGGTGGATTTCAACTCCCAGAATTCCCTGGCCAGCCATGATTTAAGATGGGTGGACTTCAGTTCCCAGAAACACATACACACACACATACCAGGCAGCATACTTTAAGAGAGGTGGACTTCAACTCCCAGAATTCCCCATCCAGCATGTTTTAAGATGGGTGGACTTCAATCCCCAGAATTCCCCAGCCAGCATTCTGCAGAATCCCTCCTTCCCGTGAGCTTTGGTGTCAACGGGGATTCTGGGAATTGCAGTTCCAGCTCACCCAGAAGGCCCCATGGTAGGAAGGGGGGGGGGAAAGCTGCTTCCAGACAGGGAAGTACAACCATTGAAGGCTTGGAAGTAACCGTCTCTTTCTTTTCCCCTTCTTTTCCTCCAGCTCTTCCGGGAAGTACGAATAATGAAGGTTCTGAATCACCCGAATATAGGTGAGTCCTTCCTCATTTCCTCCCGTCTAGATGTTGCTGTTCTTTCTCTGCCGGACGGGAAGCAGCAGATGGGCCTTGCCTGTCAAGCATCATCCCCCCCAGCCTTTCCTTGCTCTCAACATCTGGCTTTGCCGGCTGGAGTTTGAGCAAGTTCCTCCCCAGCACATCTGGGAAGTGCTTGTCCTCTTTGGCACCATCCCGCTCCTGATCCTGGAAGCCATCGAATTCTGCAACATGGCCGCAGAAAGCCCCCACGTCCTTGTGGCTTCAAGTTGGGGGCTGCCCCTCCTCCTCCTCCTCCTCCTCCTGTGGCAATGGCATCCACCAAGCCCAGCCAGTCCTCGACTTAACAACCGTTCATTTAGTGACCGTCGGAAGTTACAACGGCCCTTAGCGTTTTTCACCCTTAACCACCGTCGCAGCCTCCCCAGCGGTCGCGCGATCAAAATTTGGACGCTGGGCAACCGGCTTCGTCTTTACGACGGTGGCAGCGCCCCGGGATCCGCTGATCCCCTTTGGTGACCTTCTGGCCAGCAAAAGTCCAGTGGGGGAGGGGGGGAGAAGCCAGATCCACTTAACAACCAAGTTGCCAACTTGACACACTGCAGCGAACTGCGGCAAGAAACATTGCGCGAAAGGGGGCAAAATTCCCTTAACGGCTGTCTGGCTTAGCAACGGAAATTTGGGGGGGGGCTCCGTTGCGGTCGTAAGACGAGGACTTCCTGTAAGGGCTTCCTCTTCACCCTTGCAGCCCTGTTTCCCTCTTCCTTCCTGATCCAGCTGCGTCCGGTTTCTTTGTTTGGCCAGGTGTTTGTCTAATCTCACCTCACCGTTCTGCCCGGTTTATCTTTCAGTTAAATTATTTGAAGTCATAGAGACGGATAAGACGCTGTACCTCGTCATGGAGTATGCCAGCGGAGGTGAGTGGGTGTCGTTTCCCCCCCCCCCCTCGCCCTCCCTCTGTTCCAAATTCCAGGAATCTGATGGGAATTGCAGCTCACGCTTTAAGCCAGGGGGTCTTCCAACTTGGCCCTTTGATGACTTGTGGACTTCAATTCCCAGAATTCCTCAGCCAGGCACGCTAGTTGAGGAATTCTGGGAGTTGAAGTCCACAAGTCATTAAAGGGCCAAGTTGGAAGACCCCTGACCTAGACTGAATGCATCCTTCCCAATGGCTTGGGGTCCCTATTGTGATCGTAAGTCAAGGACTATCTATATTTAACCGGTTTCCTTTAACAACCCCTGCATTTGTTTAACAACAGCCGTAAAAAGAGGTCATAAAATCGGTCATGGTCACTGGTGACCCACTTAATGACCGCAACAACTAATGGCCATAATTATGGTTGTAAACTGAGGACCGCCTACAAATAAATAACCTGGCAGCCAGAGGCACAATCCAACTGCTTATCATCATCATCATCATCATCATCATCATCATCATTATTATTATTATTATTATTATTATTATTATTATTATTATTATTATTATGAGAGCTTCTTATCTTCAAGGCACTCCTTAACCAGAAACTCCTCCTCCTCGAAACTTGAGATTCTAAACCAGGGGTCTTCAAACTTGGCCCTTTTCTGACTTGTGGACTTCAGCTCCCAGAATTCCATGTACCTGGCTGAGGAATTCTGGGAGTTGAAGTCCACAAGTCATAAAAGGACCAAGTTTGAAGACCCCTGGTCTAGTCTGATGAAAAAAAAAAATCTTAAAGCATGCTTTAAGACGGGTGGACTTCCATTCCCAGAATTCCCCAGCCAGCATGCATCAAGATGGGTGGATTTCAACTCCCAGAATTCCTTATGGCTGGACTTTTGGCTGGGGAATTCTGGGAGCTGAAGTCCACACATCTTAACTTAGCCAAGCTTGAGAAATACTTGTTGCAGGCCAAACGTCCTCAGGTGTCTAGGTTTGGTTGCGTCACCTTTGCTCCCTGCCTCTTCTCCCCTCCCTCACCCCTTTTCCTGATTTATGTGCCATATTTCTGTTCCAAATGAAAAAGCAGCTTCATTGCTCTCTCTCTCTCTCTCTCTCTCTCTCTCTCTCTCTGTGTCTCTCTCTCTTTCTTCCTCCAGGGGAAGTGTTTGACTACTTAGTGGCTCATGGAAGAATGAAAGAGAAGGAAGCGCGGGCAAAATTCCGACAGGTTGGTGCTGCCCCTCCTTCTATTAACTTGTGAAAAGGCAGAACCAGGAAGGGCATCTCTGCCACCATCATCAGCTGCCCGGCAAAGAGGACAGTGGAGTCGGATGTCCGCGGTGCTGTGGGAAAGAAACAGCCGCCCAAATTTGGCTCCTGATCAAATTGGGCTTTCTTGACCAAAACTCACCCTTTAGGGCCCTCAGGTTGATCAGCACAGCTTTTGAGTTTTTAAAAGCTTGGCTGTTCAAAGATAGCGAACTGAATTCTGGGGGGAAATCTTCTCCTTTGATGACCTCCCCGGTTGTGTGTTGCGTGTTGCTGAACGGTGAACGAAAAGAGACAGCCGGAAACCCTTTCTCAACCACATCAAACCACCATTTTTAGTCCAACGTTTTGCCCAGTCAATTGGGGCTTGTGGGTGACGGTTTTCCTTCCCTTTGGCACGCAAAGGGGTTTGTCACAGTCCTTCCATTCATCCAGATGTTGACCACATGAGTTTTTTAAAACCTTTTTTTAAAAAAACAAAAGTCCCTTCTCCTCCCAGACCAGGAAGCAAAACTCTCACAGTTGCGAAGCAGGGTTGATTTAATACGGAGGGAGGCTGCTTTCCTTCTTGCAGGAATGCTGTTTTTCACCCTTCTTCCCCTTCCCTTCCAGATAGTGTCTGCTGTGCAGTACTGTCACCAAAAGTTCATTGTACATAGAGACTTGAAGGTGAGTGGAAAAAGCGAAAAGGCCTCAGTTTACCCACAGAGTTTCACCGGGGGGGGGGGAGTTGCCATAAGTCACCCTTTTGCTGAAGTGGAGCTTAGAATCGGAAGCCGGTTTCCGCTCTTGTTTTAACAGGGGAGCACTTAGATTGGAACAAGGGTCTAGTTCTCAAGATCAGAATAGAACCTGGAGGGCTCTCAGATTGAGAATGAAGTGGACCCCCCCCGGCGCTCCCCCAAAGGGGGCTCTTGACCCCACCGGCATTGTCTTCTCCCTGCAGAAGGGGCTTGGGGCTTTAAGGGTACCACCTAAGCTGCAGCAGAAGATTGAGTCAACTGAATTGCCAAGGATGAGGTATGGCCTCTTCTATCCAAACCCCAAAAGAGGGGCTCTTTCTAGTCTTCTAGAGCCAGGGGGTCTTCAAACGTGGCCCGCCTGGCTGAGGAATTCTGGGAGTTGAAGTCCACAAGTCATCAAAGGGCCCAGTTTGAAGACCCCTGTTCTAAACCAAAGAGTTGCTGAGACTCTAGAAAGAGTGCAGAGAAGAGCAACAAAGATGATAGAGGCTAAAGCCTATGATGAAGAATTGTGGGAACTGGGTGTGTCTTGTCTAATGAAGAGAAGGATGAAGGGGTGACATACAGTAGCTGTCTTCCAATACTTGAGGGGCTTACACAGAGAAGAGGGGGGGGTGTCAACCTAGTCTCCAAAGCACCTGAAGGCAGGACAAGAAGCAACGGATGAAAATTAAGGAGAGAAACAACCTAGCAATGGGGGTGCCACAAGGCAGAGGGGGCTGGGTTGTTCACCAAGCACCAGAGGGCAGGACGAGAAACCATGGTTGGAAACTGATCAGAAGAGAAAAGCAACCTGGAATTAAGGAGAAATTTCCTGGCAGTGAGGACGATCAACCAGTGGAACAGCTGGCCTCAAGAAATCGTGGGCGCTCCATCTCTGGAGATTTTAAAGAAGAGATTAGACATTCACCTGTCTGAGATGGTATAGGTTGAGCAGGGGGCTGGACTAGAAGACCTCCAAGGTCCCTTCCAGCTTCTATTCTATTCTATTTATTCCATTCCATATTTCCTTGTTCTGTTCTGTTCTGTTCTATTCTATTCTATTCTTTCCATTCCATTCCATATTTCCTTATTCTACTCTACTCTACTCTACTCTACTCTACTCTACTCTTTCCATTCCATATTTCCTTATTCTGTTCTATTCTACTCTACTCTACTCTACTCTACTCTACTCTACTCTACTCTACTCTATTCTATTCTATTCTATTCTTTCCATTCCATATTTCCTTATTCTGTTCTGTTCTATTCTATTCTATTCTATTCTATTCTATTCTATTCTATTCTATTCTATTCTATTCTATTCTACTCTACTCTACTCTACTCTACTCTACTTTATTCTATTCTTTCCATTCCATATTTCCTTATTCTGTTCTATTCTACTCTACTCTACTCTACTCTACTCTACTCTACTCTACTCTGCAATTAGCTTGAAATGCAGGCTTCCCCTCCAGTTCTCCAGCCCGCCAATTCTTACCATCTCTTATTTCATTAACCTTGGTTCTCACACTAGGTCCAGTATTGTTGTGTCTAGCTAAACTCTCATGCACATTCTTCCCCCCCTCCCAGCATCATTTAACTCTAAAAGTAAAACGTAAGAAGAAAGTGGTTGCATCTCCAACTATTGTCAAAGCAAAAACATCCGATGTTAGCAGCGTTGACACAACGAGTCGCTAAATTAATGCTGTAAGTTGAGGACTATCTTTAGTGGTAAAAACAAACTGACCGTGGTTCTTAAAGACAATCAGGACTTACAATCAGGATGGAACTGGAAGGGATTTTGGAGGTCTTCTAGTCTAGCCCCTTGTCCAGGCGGGAGAACCTGTATCGTTTCAGACAAATGGCTGTCCAATCTCTTCTTAAAAAAACTCCAGTGATGGAGCATCCACAGCTTGTGAAGGTACTTGTGAAACCTGGGGAAAATTGCAGATCGCCTATCTTTGTGCGGGCCAGTCTCGCCCTCTTTGCTTCATCCCCCCCTACCAGCTGGACCCCTCAAGTCTCCCCAAAAGTTGCTGTGATTCCTGATTCCCCCCCCCCCAAATCAAAGCCCTCGCCTCTTTGATTTAACCTCAACTTTCCCACCTTTGATTTAATCTGCTGTGGCTTCCAGCCCAAACTCACAAGAGTCCTCCTTGTGGATCGGCCCCTTCTGAATATCTCCCCCCCCTTCTCCCATTTCTCCCCCCCCCCAGGCAGAAAACCTGCTCTTAGATGCCGACATGAACATCAAGATTGCAGACTTTGGTTTCAGCAACGAGTTCACATTCGGCAACAAGCTTGACACGTTCTGCGGGAGCCCCCCGTACGCCGCTCCCGAATTGTTCCAGGGCAAGAAGTACGACGGGCCCGAAGTGGACGTCTGGAGCCTCGGGGTCATCCTCTACACACTGGTCAGCGGTTCCCTGCCCTTTGATGGGCAAAACCTCAAGGTAAAGAGGGAGACCAGCTGACCCCGTCAACCGGTCGTTAGGTGCCCAGGTTTTGATTGAACGGCACCTGGAACGATACCCGCCTCTCTCCTCCCGTATTTTTTTTAATTTGATTTTGATGTGATTTCTCTACAGCCGCCCATCTCCACAAACGATTCTGGGCGGCTCACCAGTCGGATAGTAGATTGCAAATTAGAATCTTTAAAACATTTTAAGAGAAGACTTCTAGTTCTCTTGAAGGAGAGTGTGTGCACCTGCAGGGAGCCTCTTTCTGCTTAAAATTAATGTTTTGTCTTCCCCATCACATCTTCTCCATTTTGCAGGAGCTGCGAGAACGGGTTTTGAGGGGGAAGTATCGTATCCCCTTCTACATGTCCACGGACTGCGAGAATCTGCTGAAAAAATTCCTTATCCTGAACCCTAGCAAAAGAGGCACTTTAGAGGTGAGTGTCGTTGTTCCAACAGATGAAACTCTCCCAAGAACTTTGAGGCATTGTTTACCTTAAAGAATCTTTATTTTGAGTAGCATAGCATCGGTTCCCTATTTGGCTCATGAAACGTCTGCAAGAAAACCACCCAGCTCAGAGAGCACCAAGGACCTCACACTCCTCTCTGCACATCCCACTCCCTTCTAGCACTGATGATGCTACCTAGCTGGGTCATGAAATGAGTCAGTTGCCAACTCTCTGGATTTTGATCACCTGACCATGGGGATGTTGCAACGTGGGTCAAAAACGGTCCTAGGTCCCTTTTTTTCAGTGCCGTCATAACTTTAAATGGTCGCTAAACGAACTGCTGTAAGTCAAGGACAGCCTGTAGTTGGGGGGAAGCCACTAACTAGCCTGGCTGTCTTGTACAAACATGACCAGCAGGTGGTGTTCACACAACACAGATGACCGGGTCAGTGGTTGGTGGTGTTAACCTTGGCTAATCTTTCTGGGACTTCAGAGCTTATGAAGTCAGCCTGTTTGGTGAATCGTGGCTCCGTGCATTGTGTGAACACAGGCGGTGAGTTAATGCTGTCAAACCCTGTGTGTGAACCCCTTCTGGTATTTTTTTTTTTTTTTTTTTTAATCCCCAAAGTGAGCAGCTCCCAGGCTAAATACCAATCTCAGGCCACGTGGAACGGCACGGCCAAAATTCGTCAACAAATTGTCCAGATTGTGGCGTGGCCCAAGATTGACCGTTTCGTCACCGGCCTGCTGTTCTCGAGGTGGTGTTGTTGCAGTTAAGCAAAGTTGGCTTTGGAGAAGCGCAGGATTAATCTAATAACAATAGTCATAAAGTTGGAAGGGGCCTTGGAGGTCATCTAGCCTGACCCCCTGCTCAGGCAGGAAACCCTGTACCATTTCAGACAAATGGCTGTCCAGTCCCTTCTTCTTTTCTAAAGTTCTACATTTAGGCAAGAAAAACCAAAATGTACAGGTATAGTATAAGTGGTACAGGTATAGTATAAATAGTAAATGTGAGAGCGATCTCGGAGTCCTAGTGGACGATCCCTTAAATAGGAGCCAGCCATGTGCTGCAGCTGCCAAAAAAGCCAATGCAGTCCTAGGCTGCATTAACAGAGGGATAGAA
This sequence comes from Crotalus tigris, assembly GCF_016545835.1. Taxonomy (NCBI): domain Eukaryota; kingdom Metazoa; phylum Chordata; class Lepidosauria; order Squamata; family Viperidae; genus Crotalus; species Crotalus tigris. The sequence goes on from NW_024097591.1 coordinate 358,483, forward strand.
TCAGGATCTCGCGAAGTGTTAATACCACTTTACAAGGCCTTGGTAAGGCCACACTTGGAATATGGCATCCAGTTTTGGTCACCGCGATGTAAAAAAGATGCTGAGACTCTAGAAAGAGTACAGAGAAGAGCAGCAAAGATGATCAGGGGACTGGAGGCTAAAACACACAAGGAACGGCTGCTGGAATTGGGTATGTCTAGTTTAACGAAGAGAAGGATGAGGGGGGACATGATAGCAGTGTTGCAATCTCTCAGGAGCTGCCCCAAAGAAGAGGGAGTCAAGCTATTCTCCAAAGCACCTGAAGGCAGGACAAGAAGCAACGGGTAGAAACTAATCAAGGAGAGAAGCAACCTAGAACTAAGGAGAAACTTCCTGACCGTGAGAAGAATTAACCAGTGGAACCACCTGCCTCCAGAAGCGGTGAATGCTCCAACACTGGAAGTTTTTAAGAAAAGACTGGACAGCCATTTGTCCGAAATGGTATAGGGTTTCCTGCCTGAGCAGGGGGTTGGACTAGATGACCTCCAAGGTCCTTTCCAACTTTATTATGATGATTATTATTAATCTTGAGCATTCACCAGTGGGAAGCACAGCCTTTCCACTGTTGCCATGGCCTTGGATGGTCTCCTCTGGGCAAAAATCCATCCTCTCCTCTCCTTCCACCTTTATGACGGTTTCAGGGTCTCCCAAAGTCCCGTGATCCCCTTTTGGCAATGGGGGAAGACGGATTCCCATAACAACCAGGTTCCTAAATGAACAGCTGCAGTGATTTGCTTAGTAACGGTGGCAAGAAGGGTCGTACAGCGGGGCAAAAAGTCGCTTGGCAACCGTCTCATTTAGCAACATAAATTTTGGGCTCCATTGTGGTCGTAAGCCGAGGACTGCCTATCCTGGCCCAGAGTCCCGGGCCAGAAGTCAAAAGCTCCCCCCATTGCCGGATGGCTCGCTCATTTCACCAGGATGCATCGATCTTGGCGCCACGCGTCGTTAATCACAAGTCTGTCGTGATCTTGCAAAAATTTAATTTCGTAACTGGCGGTTTGACAAACAGACGCCGGCTTCTCCCTTTGTTACAAGGGGCGATCCACCACGGCTGCAAAGAGCTGTTGATTTCAGGATCAGAAAAGGCGTTTTCACACTTCAGAAAAGACAGAAAATGGAAAGGGGGGGTTGTTAATTCAGCATATGTCTTCGCAGAAAGCCACGGGAACTCATGTTCTTGCTCTGATGCAGCCTTTTGCAGATAGATTTTGCTCTGAGGCTCCGTTTTTTTTCTTTTGTTACCCTTTTAAAGCACTCTGGAGAGCATCGTTTTTTAAAAACCACACGGTGATTGGGAATAACCCAGAGGTCCAGCTGTAGTGGTTGATCAACAATAGCTTGTTGTTCATCCTGGGTAAACATAGCCAGTTAACTGAACAGTGTAACAGAATAACAGAGGTAGAAGGGACCTTGGAGGTCATCCAATCCAACCCCCTGCTCAGGCAGGAAACCCTATACCAGGGGTAGGCCACCTTGGCTCTTTTAAGACTCGTGGACTTCAACTCCCAGAATTCCTGAGCCAGCATGAGGGAAACTTTGGCCCCTTCATGACTCGTGGACTTCAACTCCCAGAATTCCTGAGCCAGCATGAGGGAAACTTTGGCCCCTTCATGACTCGTGGACTTCAACTCCCAGAATTCCTGAGCCAGCCTGGCTCAGCTTGGAAACCTCTCCCTTTCCCCTCAGCATGGCTGGCTTAGGAATTCTGGGAGTTGAAGTCCACGAGTCATAACAGAGCCAAGGTTGCCTACCCCTGCCCTATACCATTTCACGCAAATGGGTGTTCAATCTCTTCTTAAAAACTTCCAGTGTTGAAGCATCCATAACTTCTGGTGACAAGCTGTCCCACTGATTCATTGTTCCCACCGCCAGGAAATTTCTCCTTCTAGGTTGCTTCTCTCCTTGATCAGTTTCCACCCGTTGCTTCTTGTCCTGCCTTCTGGTGCTTTGGAGAAGAGGTGGACCCCCTTTTCTTCGTGGCAGCCCCTTAAATTTTGGAGCCCTTCTATCCTGTCCCCCCTGGTCCTTCTCTTCATTAAACTAGACATCCCCGACTCTTCATATGTTTTAGCCTCCAGCCCCCTGATCCTCTTTGTTGCTCTTCTCTGCACTCTTTCCAGAGTCTCAGCTTCTTTTTTACATTGGGGCGACCAAAATGGTTTTAGCCTGGTTTATTCTGGCTTAGCCTAATGTGCTAAGCAACCATGGTGATTTTTAAGGAGCGTCTCCATTTTCAGAGCGTTTTTGCCTGGCAAAAAAAAAAAAAAAAACGTTTCTTATTGTTATTATGGGACTTATTTTTTATTTTTTAAACCCCTTTGCTGGTTCAGCGAAGGCCCCAGTCCTTTCTCTGTCCTCCACCGCCCTCTTTGTCTGGCTTGAAGGGCCCAAATTACTTCTCTGCGTGACGGAGGTAATTTTCCAAGCCCCTTCGGCCGCCTGCGTAAGCTTTCCCAACAGGGAGGCTGTTTTACATTGGCCGCTTGCTGACCACGAGCAATCATTCTGTTTCTCCAGGGTGAACAGTTTTCAGGTGGATTTGAAAGTGGAAAGGAAAGAAGCAGCTGGCCAGCCAGCTTTTCTATGGGTGGATTTGGGGGGGGGGATATTACCAAAGACTCCCCCAGTTTTCCTGGAAAACGGGAGTGAGGCTGCTGAGACCATGTCCTTGGGGAAATTGCCGTCTCTTTCCTATTGTTAGTAGAGTTGATTTTGTGGTCAAGCAGCCTGGAGTGGGGCTTGCCAAGGGGGGGGGGAGGAGGAGGAGGAGGCATCTTTGGTGCTCTCTGAGTTTGCTTACTTCAGAGAAACTGTCTGGAGTAGTATCAGGTCTCTCCTTGTGGAGTAGAAGACCTTCAAGATACCTTCCAACTTGGTTCTTTGGTCCCGTTCTTTTGTTTTCTCGAGCTGGGTTGTTCACCTACAACAGTGGTTCTCAACCTTTCTAATGCCGCGACCCCATAATACAGTTCCCCATGTTTTGGTGACCCCCAACCACTTATACACCACTGGGTGCCAGGGGCATGGCCAAAGAAAAGGGGGAAAAAATGGCGGACAGCCTTGTTTGGTGACCCCCATGAAATGGTCATTCGACCCCAAATGGGTCCCGACCCACAGGTTGAGAACCACTGACCTACAAGCAACTTACTTGTATTTCAACGGAGAGCAGCTCCTCTCCCTTCCAGCACTGATGACGTTACCTAGTTGGGTAATGAAACGCCTGCAGGAAAACCATCCTCTCTGTGGGGTTCTAATGCCTGCCTCTCCTTCCCCCTTAGCAAATCATGAAAGACCGCTGGATGAATGTGGGTCACGAGGACGATGAGTTGAAGCCTTATGTGGAACCTCTGCCAGACTACAAGGACCCTCGGCGGACAGGTACAACAGTTAGGAAGGGCTGACGGGCTGGAGCAGGGGTCCTCAAACACTTGGCGACTTGAAGGCGGGTGGACTTCAACTCCCAGAATTCCTCAGCCAGCGTTCAAACTTGGCAACTTTGAGACTTGTGGACTTCAACTCCCAGAATTCCTCAGCCAGCGTTCAAACTTGGCAACTTTGAGACTTGTGGACTTCAACTCCCAGAATTCCTCAGCCAGCCCAGGAATTCTGGGAGTTGAAGTCCACAGGTCTTCACGTTGCCACGTTTGAAGACCCCTGGGCTAGAGACCATCCCCATTTGATGGCCAGGTGGGACGTTCCACATTCTGAGCAGCTGGGGGGGGGTTGTCTTTCCTACGAGTGGATGGTGACTCTTTTCCTCCTCTTCCTCTCCTCCTTCTCCTTCCTCCTCAGAACTCATGATTTCTATGGGCTACACCCGGGAAGAAATTCAAGAGTCCTTAGTCAGCCAGAAGTATAATGAAGTGATGGCGACGTATCTGTTGCTAGGTTATAAAAACTCAGAGGTGAGTGTTTTGGAGGGAGTATAACTTGTTTAACTAAACGTATTCAGATTTGTTTATTCATATTAGATTTTATATTGTAGGTATAGATGTTCAAAGAAAGTAGTGTTTAAAATTGTGTTTTGGAAGGAATTTATATAGAATGATGGATAATATTATAAGTATGATTAGAAGATGTTTAGAATATATTATAATGTGTTTAATGATTCCAATTATTATTTTTTTAGAGAAGATAATTTATCTAATTTAATTAAACTTGTTCAGGATTTATATGTGTTTTAAGTTTTTCTTTTTTTTCTTTTTTTTTGGAAACATTTAGGACAAGCCTGTAATCAACTCTGGGAGGTCCAGGGGAGGGTTAGGGAGGTTTGGGGAGCTGGGGGAGGGTATGGGAGGGGGGGGTTTGGGGAGGGGATTTGTTTTGTAAAATTTAAAAATTTTCAATTAAAAAAAAAAAACTCAGAGGTGAGTGCGAGGGGTGGTGGTGGCCGGGTGCGTTGAACTTCGGAACGGCAGCCCCGCAGGGCCGGTGTGCAGCCCTGAAGCACGTGTGGCTTTTCTCCTCTTAAGCCAGCTTTTGACGCCGAGACTCTGGAAAGAGTCCAGGGAAGAGCAGCGAAGACGATTAGGGGGCTGGAGGATAAAACATTACTAAGAACGGTTGTAGGAAAGGGGGAAAAAAAAACCTTTTTGCTTTTCTGGAGCCGGCATCTAAGGATCCGCCTGATGGGCTGGGAGCAAAGGCCTCCGTGGGGGTCCGGGGCCTTTCCTGATTCCTTTTTTCCTGCTTTTTCCAGCTCGACAACGATAGCATTACCCTGAAACCTCGTCCCCAGCCTGAGCTCGCCAACAGCACGGTTCCCTCCCCTTCGCACAAGGTGCAGCGCAGCGTCTCGGCCAACCCCAAGCAACGCCGCTTAAGTGACCAGGGTGAGCATCTTCCTCTCCTATCTCCTCCTCCTCCATCCTCTTGGGCAAACCAGGGAGGCTGGGATTCTCATAAAGGGATTTTGTTTTATTTATTGACGATCCCACCTTTATCATTTGTATAAATAACTCAAGGGGACGAAGATAACTCTCTTTTGTGCCTAAGGCGGGACTAGAACCCACAGTCCCCTGGTGATTGGCCCAAAGTCACCCAGTTGGCTATCATGCCTAAGGCGGGACTAGAACCCACAGTCCCCTGGTGATTGGCCCAAAGTCGCCCAGCTGGCTATCATGCCTAAGGCGGGACTAGGACTCACAGTCCTCTGGTGATTGGCCCAAAGTCACCCAGCCATCTTTTTGTACCCAAGGAGGGACTAGAACTCACCCTCTCCTGGCGATTGCCCCCCAAGTCGCCCAGCTGTTTCATGCCTAAGTTGGGACTCGAACTTGCCATCTCACAGCATTATAGGCAGCTGGCTTGGTTGTTCGGGTGAATGGGGTGGCCTAGAAACCAGAGGTGGTGAGTTTGAGGGTTCTTGGGCATGAAAGACGTCTGGGTGACTTTGGGCCAATCGCCAGGAGACGGTGAGTTCTAGTCCCGCCTTAGGCATGAAAGTTGGATGGGTGACTTAGGGCCAATCGCCAGGAGACGGTGAGTTCTAGTCCCGCCTTAGGCATGAAAGCCAGCTGGTGACTTTTCTCCCGCGTCAAATTGGAAGTGTCTTGGCGACGTTTCGACGAAGTCTCATTCGTCATCTTCAGGCTGGTGTTTTCGGCTTCGTGCTTCTAGAAGCATGAAGCTGAAAACACCAGCCTGAAGATGACGAATGAGACTTCGTCGAAACGTTGCCAAGACACTTCCAATTTGACGCGGGAGAAAACCCAAATAACCAAAGACCTACATACAAACACCCGTGAAAACCTCAGAAAACATATATTTGTTTCCATCTCCCCACAGTACCCACCATCCCAACCTCCACGTCTTACTCCAAGAAAACGCAGGCTGCCAACGCTGAGAACAAGAGGCCCGAAGAGGAGAGGGAGGCCGGGCGCAGCAAGACCGGGAGCACCGTCAAAGTGCCCGCCAGCCCCTTGCCTAGCCTGGAGAGGAAAAAAAGCACCCCTATGCCCTCCACGGTCAGTGTCCCAGGCCCCTGCCACCGTCATAAATACGAGCCAACCGCCTGAATTTTGATCCCCGTAACCGTGGGAATGCCGCCAATGGTCGTAAGAGCGAAAAACCGGTCCTAAGTCCATTTTGTTCCGGTGCCGTTGTAACTTTGAACAGTTGCTAAAGGAATGGCTGTAAGTTGAGGACTGCTTATTAGCGGACCTGTTTTTTAGAGGCTCTTTCTGGAGGTGGGGGAGGCAGCCTGCCCTCTTTCTGCCTACCCCACCCCGCCCCGTCCTGCAGAAACATTAGAAACCTGTTGCTAGGGTCTCTCCCCCCCCCAGACCCTTCTGCCCCAGCGCCCCTCCCTCACTTGGCGTTGGCGTTTCTCCTCCTTTGCAGAACAGTGTCCTCTCCACCACCACAAACCGAAGCCGCAATTCCCCCATGCTGGACCGTGCCAGCTTGGGCCAGAACTCCATACAGAACGGCAAAGATAGGTAAGGAGGAGGGACCTCGCCCAAGAACAAAAGTCTTTCTTTAAAGCGGGGGGGGGGGTCTCCAAGCTCAGCAACCTTTTAAGATTGACTCAGGGGTCTTCAAACTGGGCCCTTTTATGACTTGTGGACTTCAACTCCCAGAATTCCTCAGCCAGGCATGAGGAATTCTGGGAGTTGAAGTCCACAGCCCATGAAGGGGCCATCGTTCCTCCATGCTGGCTGAGGAATTCTGGGAGTTGAAGTCCACCAGTCGTCAAAGGGCCACGTTTGAAACCTCCAAGTGGCCTCAATGACCCTCTAAAACAGGGATCTTCCAACTTGGCCCTTTGGTGACTTGTGGACATCAACTCCCAGAATTCCTCAGCCAGCGTGCCTGGCTAAGGAATTCTGGGAGTTGACGTCCACAAGTCATTAAAGGGCCACGTTGGAAGACCCCTGGATTAGGCTAATGTATAAGGGGTGGGTGACTAGGGCAGCTTTACGCCCTGCGGATTTCAACTCCCAGAATTCCACGCTGGCTGAGGAATTCTGGGAGTTGAAGTCCGCAGGTCGTAAAGTGGCGTGTTTGCCCCCCTCCCAGGCTAATGCATGCCTGGAGGAGGGAAACAAGACAGTTTAAAAAAAAATATTTTTTTAATTCTCATTTAAAGTGGTACAGTTTCCCTCCGCACACACACACGCACACACACACACCCTCCTGCAACCACTTTTCAAACGAGTTGGATATAAGCCGCCCTGTTTAAAAATCCAATTCGTGGCCTGAATCAAGCCAGCCCCCCCCCCCCCCCAGGCAGGAATGACACCTGCAGAAAGTATATCTCTTGGGTTGCTCAAAAGACCCACACCTTCCCTCCCCCCCCCAGTCTCTTCCCCCCCCTCCCCTGCGCTTAGCTTCAGAGCATCCATTGATGCTATCCCCTGGACTGATGGGGTGGGGGGGGGTTGAGCGAGGGAGGAGAGAATGGAGAGGTCTGTTCCTTCTCTACCCAGAATTCCTTTCCAAGAACCCTTTCCCACATTCTCAGAACCCGTTTTCTTAATTAGCAAGGAGCAGGCCTCATCCTATGACGTGCACACATTCACACACACATGCTTTCATGCCTCTGTCTTTGGACCCACCCCCCTGGCTCCTTCAAAGCCTCTAACAGTCATGCACCCATCCCTCATCGCCCTTGTTTCTCCCCCTCCCCCCTGTCCCTCCCCCCATCTGGAGAGCCTCCATTCGCATCCATCTCCCCCTGTTGCGTCTGGGGGGGGGTGTGTGTGCTTGACTCCTATACAAATATACTGGGTTGTGTATTGTATATTTGCTTTCCCCAGAATGCCTGTGGACCTGCTGGTGGCTCTGTCTGTGGCGTGGCACGGTTGATTGAGGGCACACACACACACACACACACACACACACACACACGTTGCCCTGTTTAGCTGATGAAGCAAGGGATAGGTTGAGAAGGAGGGAAGAAAAGAAGATTGGGAGGAAGATGAAAGGAAAGGAAAGGAAGATAGGAAAAGAAAGGAAAGGAAGATAAGACGAAGGAAAAGAAAGGAAGATAGAAGAAGGGAAGGGAAAGAAGATAGAAGAAGGAAAGGAAGATAGATGAAGGAAAAGAAAGGAAGATAGATGAAAGGAAAGAAGGAAAGGAAAGGAAGATAGAAGAAGGAAAGAAAGATAGATGAAGGAAAAGAAAGGAAAGGAAGATAGATGAAGGGAGGGAAAGAAGGAAAGGAAGATAGATGAAGGAAAAGAAAGGAAAGGAAGATAGACAGAGGGAAGGAAAGGAAGACAAAAGAGGGAAAGGTAAGATAAGAAAAGGAAGATAGACAAAGGAAAGGAAGATAGAAAAAGGAAAGGAAAGGAAGATAGACGAAGGGAAGATAAGGAAAGGAAGGCAAAGGTGCCTTTTGGGGACTGGGCAGAGGAGCAGTTGGGCGTAGCCCCCAAGACTACCATCTGCATCCTCAGAGAATCTGGGGGGGGGGCGCTGCAGATATCACCCACCGGCCCGCTTCACCCCGTTTCCCCCCCTTTTTTTAACCCTACCCTTTCCTTGGTTTGGACTTCGGCTTCTCCCCGGCTTGATTTTTTTTTTCTCCACCTCCCCCCCAGCCTAACCACTCCGGGCTCCAGGGCCTCTACCGCCTCCGCTTCCGCCGCCGTGAGCTCCGCGCGCCCGCGCCAGCACCAGAAATCCATGTCAGCCTCGGTGCACCCCTCCAGGCCCACCCTGCCCCCCACCGATAATCACTGCGAGGCCCAGCGACCTAGGCAAGTGGGCAGCTGCGTGTGCCTGGAGTCTTCCTTCCTTTCCTTCCTTCCTTCCTTTCCTTCCTTCCTTCCTTCCTTCCTTCCTTCCTTCCTTCCTTCCTTCCTTCCTTCCTTCCTTCCTTCCTTCCGTCCTTCTTTGCATTCTCATCTCTCTCCTTCCTTCTTTCCTTCCTTCCTCCCTCCCTCCAATTTTCCTTCCTTCCTTCTTCGCATTCTCATCTTCCTTCCTTCCTCCCTCCCTCCAATCTTCCTTTCCTTCCTTCTTCCCTCCCTCGCCCTTCTTCTTTTCTTCCTTCCTTCCTTCCTCCCTTCCCCCTCTCCCTTCCTACCTTCTTCCCGCCCTCCAGCTCTCTCCAGCCTCCTCTCAACTTGTTCTGCCTCGCGGCCTGGCCCCAGAGCCAGGACCCTCACACAGGGGCTGCCCTAGAGGGGATCGGAGCAAAACAACTGGGAGCTTTGGGGGTTCTCTCCTGAAACCTGGAAGGGGGACCCCCAGAGGTAGCCCTGTTCTGGGTGCCACGCAACCTCAGGCAGAGTCGTAAGGGAGCCAGAATGTTGCTCAAGAGGGGCGGGTTCCCCATTCTCTTTAGGGGATCTCCCCTCCTTCCTTGAACACAGCAGCTGCGGAAGGCAGCCCTCGTTCTTCGGCGGGGCTGCCTTCCGCTTCTACCCCGATGCTCATTCCTACCTGCCAGCAGACTTGGGAAAAACTGGCCCTGGATTCTCACCTCCCCTTAAGCCTGGAATCTGGCTTTGCGAAAGTCTATCCTGAATCGGTGGGCTTTTCCGAAGAGCGTCAGAGCACAAAGTCTGGTAGGGGGCAACATGGTTCCAGGGCTCCCTTCCTCAAATCGGTGCCCTCAGACTCTTAAGAGGGCGTGGCTTCCCCCCCCCCCGCCTGGAGGGTCCCTCAGCCCGGCCCCCTTTGGTGACCTTCCTCTCCTCCTCCCTCACAGCACGGCCCCCCAGCGGGCTCCCGTGGCCTCCCCCTCCGCCCACAACATCAGCAGCGCCCTCCCCGAGCGCACCAACTTCCCCCGAGGCATCCAGAGCCGCAGCACCTTCCACGCCGGGCAGCTCCGGCCGGTCCGGGACCAGCAAAATCTCTCCTACGGCCTCACGCCCGCCTCGCCTTCCGGCAACAGCCAGGGACGCAGGGGGGCTTCCGGGAGCCTCTTCAGCAAGTTCACCTCCAAGTTCGTACGCAGGTGAGCCGGGGAAAGGGGGTGGGCACCGAAGTGGGGGGGGGAGTCCCAGTGCCATCCTGGGTGGCGTGGCTGCATGGAGGGGAGGGCAGGACGGGGGTGAGACGGGGGACAGCCCTCCCCTGTTTCTGTCCCCCTATTCGGTGGCTCCGAGGGGCGCATGCTGGCTGATTCTTGTGTGTGTCGGACCCCGCTGCCCCTCCCTCTCCCCTTTCCCCTCTCCCTCCCTCCCAGAGCCCCCACCACGATGCCACAGCACCCCGCAGCCCATCGTCTGCCATCTGTCCACACTCGAATCACATTGGCCAGGTGAGGCCAGGAATCCAAGCTATTGGGGGAGGGGGAATGAGCCTACCCAGCTTTCAAATGCCCCCCTCCCAGACCTCCACCGGGTGGGGGCACAAGCTCTCTCTTGGAAGGCCAGCCAACCCCATCCCCAAGTAGGCCTGGGATGCAAGGACAGCCAAGGGATTTCCCCCCCTCTCCCCCCCCCAAAACAGGAGATTTTCTTTGGAGTAACTCAGTTGGAGAGTGACAAGCCATCATTCAAGATGGCTTAGCCATAATTGCCACTGCAGAGGCCAGGACCAGGCGGGTGGGATGGCTCTTGAGAACAGGGCCCTGCAGTAAGAACTGGAAGGGACCTTGCAAGATCTTCTAGTCCAGCCCGCCTACTCAGTCTTCCAACTTGGCCCTTTGATGACTTGTGGACTTCAACTCCCAGAATTCCTCAGCCAGGCATGCTGGGAGTTGAAGTCCACAAGTCATCAAAGGGCCAAGTTTGAAGCCCCCTGGTTTAGACAAACGGCTGTCCGATGCCTTTGGTTCTTCCGGGGAACTGCACTTCAGCATGCCCATCGCCCCAAAGGCTGCAGTTAGTTCCCGGATCTCAGCATGCAGCGAAGTTCAAGTCCAAGTTCCCCACCCCTCCTTCAATGTGGGGGTGGGGTACCCCAGTCCTCGCTGCCCACCTGCCACGTTAGCTAAGACAGCCCAGGGTGTCTCAACCTTGGGCCCTTTTAAGAGGGGTGGACTTCAACTCCCAGAATTCCTCTGCCCGCTCCGCTCTCTTCTGCTGCTTCTGATCTCCGCTCTGCCCGCTGGGGAATTCTGGGAGTTGGAAGTCCACCCCTCTCAAAGCGCCCACGGAGGTCGCTTGTTCAGTATTGACGGAAGGCCCGGAATCAGTTGAAACACACACAGTCTAGATTTGACTTTTGCGGGTTTGGGGGGGGGGGATTCAGCTCACAGGCATCCAGCTTCCCAATCCCACCACTTTCCACCCTCCGGCCTTGCAAGCAGGGCTGAAGGCAACCCAGGCTGGCAGGCCCTGATCCTGTTGGAGGGTCCAGGCAGGGCAGCCTAGCGAGCCCAAAACCGCAACCTCGAGCGTGTGTGTGTATATGTGAATCTAAGACGCTGTTTTGTAAACCTTGCTTCTTTTTCTTCCAAGAGGGAGGGAGGGTGTTTGGGAAGGAAGGGGGGAGAGTCACTCTGTGCAGTCACTCTGTGCAGTCCAGCGCCTCCTGTCTCCAGCCCCCCCCCCATTTTCTTTTGCTGTGTGTTTTACCTCCTTTCCTGCCCCCCCCCCAACCCAGCCTGTCCTTCTGCAGGTCCTTTTCCGGGCAGCTTCCAGCCAGAGGGGGCTGTGGGGTGGGAGAGAGGAGGGGGGTGACCCCAGCAACCCTGGGTTCCCCACTCCCTTTCCAAGAGGTGATCAGGGCTTTGGGGGAGCCCCCACCCAGCCAGCCCCAGACAGTCCCAGTTTTGGGGCAGAGGGAGGCTGTTCATCTTCCTGCTTTGGACGGAAGGAACGAAAAAAGTGGGGGGGCGGCAGCTTCCCTTTCCCCAAATTCACCCCCTCCCCCTCCAACCTGGGGAGGGAAGATGGGGAGGCCGGCCTATTCCGGGACCCACGGCTTGTTCATTTCACACTTTCACGCTTGCTCATCCACCCACCACCGTGTTTTTTTTCCTCCCCCCCCCTCCCCTGTTTACCCCCTCCCCTTCTAGAAATCTGTCTTTCAGGTTTGCCAAAAGGTAGGCGTGCATCACTCTGGAATTTGTTCTCTTTCTTCCTCCTCCTCCTCTTCTCCTTCTTCCTCTTGTGCAACACTCACCTCCCTCCTTGCTAGCTTCTCGCGCTCTCTCTCTCTTTCTCTTTCTCTTTCTCCCTCTCCCCCTCCCAACCTGTGGTGGCCAAGGGCGGCTGTGTGTGAATGTAGAGGGCACCCTTCAAGGGACAGTTGGGGTCTCATTAGCTCTCGGCCTGCAGGAAGGGAAGCCCACCGGGATGTGGGGAGGGGCTGTTTCCACTCCGTCCCATCCGGGTCGCCAAAAACGTTGGTCGGCCCGGGATTGAGAGAACGATGCTGTCTCTTTAAAGGTGACCTCCATCTTTGTGGTTTGCCTTGGCTGGGCCTCTGCTCTTTCTAACCAGAATCTCCCCTCACTCCTTCCCCACTCCAGTCCTCCTTTTTTCTCCCCCGCATGGTGGCTGTTAGGAGGAGCTGGGCTCTCCTGTAGCTCTCGGGCTGGATGCTGCCTGGAAGGTGCAGGCGCAGCTTGAGGGTGAACGGAGAACTGCATGGCCCTCCTCGGGGATGAAAATTGAGGGCCGGGGGGGGGGTGGGTGAGTTGCACCCACATCGGAAGATGCTAGCCATAGGGCAGGTTTCCCGTGAAGGGGGGGGAAGAACAAGGAGATCACAAAAGATAAATTTATGAGAGCCTAGTGGTTAAGGAATCGAGCAATTGTGAGTTCTAGTTTATGCCGTAGACATGAAGAACCAGCCGGGTGACTTTGGGCCAGTCTCTCAATCTCTCTCCCTCCCTCTGCCCCCCGTCTTTCTCCTTCTCTCTCTCCCTCCCTCTCTCTCTCTCTCTCCCTCTGCCCCCCATCTTTCTCCTCTCTCTCCCTCCCTCCCTCTCTCTCCCTCCCTCTCTCTCTCTCTCTCTCCCTCTGCCCCCCATCTTTCTCCTCTCTCTCCCTCCCTCCCTCTCTCTCCCTCCCTCTCTCTCTCTCTCTCTCTCTCTGCCCCCCATCTTTCTCCTCTCTCTCCCTCCCTCCCTCCCTCCATCTCTCTCCCTCCCTCCCTCTCTCTCTCTCTCTCTGCCCCCCATCTTTCTCCTTCTCTCTCTCCCTCCCTCTCTCTCTCTCCTCTCCTCTGCCCCCCATCTTTCCCTCTCTCTCCCTCCCTCATCTCTCTCTCTGCCCCCATCTTTCTCCTCTCTCTCCCCCTCCCTCTCTCTCTCTCTCTCTGCCCCCCATCTTTCTCCTTCTCTCTCTCCCTCCATCTCTCTCTCTCTGCCCCCATCTTTCTCCTCTCTCTCCCTCCCTCCCTCCATCTCTCTCTCTGCCCCCCATCTTTCTCCTTCTCTCTCTCCCTCCATCTCTCTCTCTCTCTCTCTCTCTCTCTCTCTCTCTGCCTTACCCACCTCACAGGGTTGTTGTTGTGAGGAAGATAGGAGAAGGAAGGATTAGGTATGTTCACCAACTCCAGTAAACAGTCATAAAGCTGGGATAAAAATAAAGAAATCTGGGGAAACTTTGGGGGCTGTATAGGGTTAGGGTTACGGCCACAATTGAGCCCAAACTTTCTGTTGCTACGTGAGACCTTTGTTAAGTGAGCCCTATTTTACAGCCTCACTTGCCACTGTCGTTAAGTGAATAAATTGCAATTGCTAAATTAGTAACCCGGTTGTTAAGTGAATCTGGCTCCCCCCCTTGACTTTGTCCGAAGGTCGCAACAGGGGATCATTGCCCCCCCCCCGGGATGCTGCGACCATCATAAATATGAATCAGTTGCCAAGTGTCTGAATTTTGATCACCTGACCCTGGGGGATGCTGCAACGGTCATAAGTGTGAAAAACGGTCATAAGTCACTTTTTCAGTGCTGTAACTTTGTAACTTTGAGCGGTCACTAAGCGAACCCTTGTAAGTCGAGGACTGCCTGTATAGTGCACCGTACATAAATTAGGTCTCCCGCTGTCGTTTCCATAAGTTTCCTCTCTCAGATGACGGAGGAAATTACGCTGTCAGTTTTTCAGCCGTCTGCGCTACAGAGTCGTGTCTGAAAAATGGAATCAGGGCAGCTTCATCCACTGGGTGTTCTTCAAACACCCAGCCTTTGCTGGAGCAGTGTCTGCTTACTGACAGAAAAAAAAACAAAATTGCCTGGTTTATTCAACCTTCAGCATCGCAACCTGGTACAGCAACAGGGTTGACCTATAAAATTGACGCAGAGACATTCAGTTGGGGCAGAACAGAGTGCATGTATGTATTCCAAACAAAAAAAGGGGGGAGGGGGTTTACAAGATAGCCTTCCTCCCCTCCTCAACCTGCATCTCTGCTGGGATAAATTGGCTGGCTGTGACAGGACTTAAATCATTCATTGTCCTGGCAGGTAGAGTCTCACGCTACAAGCAACTACCAAAGCACTCTTGCGTTGTCTCGCTTTACCTTTTGCACAGGAGAGTGCCTCGCGAGAGTAATATGTAGGGCAGGGGTCTTCCAACTTGGCCCTTTGATGACTTCTGGACTTCAAGTCCCAGAATTCCTCAGCCAGGAGTCCCCTCCTTCTGTGGCTCAGCCGGTTCCCCTGCTCCACATAGCTCCATCTCCTCCTCTTCCTCCTTTCTTCCTTGCTTGTCCGTGGCTTCTGTTCTTGGGGAAGGATTAGAGAAACGGTGCTTGTGCCCAGACAAACAAAGAACCCAAGGCTGATTGTGTAGCTTTTTCCCACCCCCCAAAGGCTGCTTTGGCTGATCCCAGCATGCCGAGCAAGAACCGAGAGGGGTTGCCTGCTCTGCCTGGGGCCCCGCCACACCTTAGCCCCCCCTTCCACCTTCGAATGCCCCCCTCCCCATGGCTTGGGGGGGAAAGAAAACAAAAACCAGGGGCAGGAAGGGCTAACTGGAGGGTGCTGATGGCTTGTCTCCTGCTCTGTTTTTTGAGGAACCTGCATGAGCCCGAAAGCAAAGACCGCGTGGAGACGCTCAGGTGAGACTCAGCCAGGGCGGGGAGGGGCTTCCCACCCGTGGTCCCCGCGGTCTGTTTCTCCAGCAGGGCCAGGCTGCTCCTTGGCACCTACCTCCATCCTCTTCGTTTCCCTGATCTCTTTCTTTCTCTTTCTCTTCCTCCTCCTCTTCGCAAACCCCACTCCCTTCTAGCACTGATGAGGTTACCTAGTTGGGTAATGAGATGTCGGCAAGAAAACAGCCAAGCTCAGAGAACACCAAGGACCCTACAGTTGCTCCTCCTCCTCCTCCTCCTCCTCAAACATCCCTCCCTTACAGCACTGATGATGTTACCTAGTTGGTTCACGAAATGTCTGCAAGAAAACAACCAGGCTCAGACAGAACCAAGAACCCCACAGTTCCTCCTCCTCCTCCTCACAAACCCCACTCCCTTTTAGCACTGATGATGATACCTAGTTGGTTCACGAAATGTCTGCAAGAAAACAACCAGGCTCAGACAGAACCAAGAACCCCACAGTTCCTCCTCCTCCTCCTCACAAACCCCACTCCCTTTTAGCACTGATGATGATACCTAGTTGGTTCACGAAATGTCTGCAAGAAAACAACCAGGCTCAGACAGAACCAAGAACCCCACAGTTCCTCCTCCTCCATTTCTTTCTCTTTCCATCCTCCCCCATCCTCCAGCTCTTCTGGATCACGGATCAGGCTGAGCAGCGTGGTGGTGCCAGCCAGAGGGGTGGGGGGACCTCCTCCTCACCTTTTCCCTTTCTCCTCCCTCCCCCCGCAGGCCTCACATGATGGGCGGCAGCGGGGAGAAAGACCGGGACGAGAACCGGGAGGCCAAGCCGCGATCGCTGCGCTTCACCTGGAGCATGAAGACCACCAGCTCCATGGAGCCCAACGAGATGATGAAGGAGATCCGGAAGGTGCTGGATGCGAACAGTTGCCAGTGCGAATTGCAGGAGAAGTACATGCTCCTGTGCATGCACGGGGCGCCCGGCCACGAGGCCTTCGTGCAGTGGGAGATGGAAGTTTGCAAACTGCCCCGCCTCTCGCTCAACGGCGTCCGCTTCAAGCGGATATCCGGCACTTCCATGGCCTTCAAGAACATTGCCTCCAAAATCGCCAACGAACTCAAGCTTTAACGGCCACCCCGGGAGAAGGGGGGGGGTGGGGCGCCTGGCCTGCACACGCAACAGAGGAGGAAGAGGGGGTGTTCAGCTGGAAGAGAGCCGCAACTTCACTTGGAGAGGGGCCCGGGTGCCAGTGCCGGGCCATGCAGGTGGGGGGGGCAGGGCAAGGGGGTGGAGGTGGGGTATCCCCGCCGCCTCTCCATCTCCCCCTTCCTCACCCTCCCCCCCCCCACTGATGCATCTCCATGGAGACAGGGTGCCTGGGATTGTGGTTGGCAGCCACCTAGCTGGTCTCCGTGGCAACAGTAATGGGAGGGTACCAAGGGCTGAGGAAGCATCCCTTTTGGTCTCCGTGGCGACCGTGGTACTTTTTCTTCCTTTTTTTTTCCACTTCTTCCTCCCCCTTCCCTTTCTCTCTCTCTCTCTCTCCCCCTCCCCTTTCCTTCTTGTAAATGAGACAGGGTTTGACCATTTTTACCAAACTGCAACAGGGACTCTCCCCTCCGGAGCAGGAGTGGGGGTATCCTTTCCCACAAAACCGGAGTGGGCAGCCCGGGTCAGCGGAGGAGACCACATCTGGCAGGAGGCTGTTGGGATGGAGTGGGGGGGCAGCAGCTGGCCCCTTCCGCCGGTTGGGAAACGGAGAGCCCAGGGTCTGGCTGGGCATTGACACAGCGCGCGGGGGTCCGTGTGTCCACCGGCCAGCACTAGAAGCCACGTGCCTCTTGCCAAGGGACGCCTCTGAGGCGCCCCCTCTGCCTGGTCCCTGCAGATGACCCCCCCACACACAAACACGTGTGCACACACACACACACACTCCCCAAAGACCCCCAATTCTCCCAAGGTTTTTTTTTTTTTTTTTTTTTTTTTGCTTTCCCCGTGCAACATTTTTCCTTGCTAATTGGGGAGCTGCTGGTGGGGTTGAACGGAGGGAGAGTTGGGGGCTGCCGAGGTCGCACAGCAACCCGGACCATCACTCCTTGGTTTCCACACACACACACACACCCTTTATACAGACATGGCGTTAAGAGACTTGGTTTACACACACACAACGTATAATGGAACCCCTCCCCGGGTCCACAAAGGGGTTCGTTTCCGGTCTTGAATGCTGCACAACCCCATTCTGGGGTTTCACCTTCTCTTCCTCCCCTTCCCAGCACGTATGCTGGGGGGGGGCACAGCAAGGCTTTTCACCCCTCCCTGCTCTTCTCCGGTGATTCTCACAAAAGCCTTTGGATGTTCAGGATGGGTGGAAGAGTTTTGGGCCCGCCGTTTCACAGGTACGCTGCCCCTGGCTTTTCTGGAGAGCTCGGGTCGATTTCTGCTGGAAAAAAAAGTGTGTGTGTGGGGCTCCTGTTTCCCCCCCCCCCAAAAAAAATCTTTATTTCCCTTTCCAAAGCACAAGAGCAACAACAACAAAAAAGAGACAGACAGACTTGGGCTTGGTTGCAGTCCCTTGCCTTCTCTTCGGCCTGGCTCTCTGGATATCTTTTCGTTGTCACATTGCCCCCACCTCCCCCTCTTGAGAATGTATTTTTGGTCCTGGGGAGGGGGCTGTGCAGTCCCTTCCCCTTCTCCAACACAAACACACACACACACACACAAGTACGTATGTACGTACATGCCTGGTTTGTATATAACTGTACTGATACCTCGGTTTTTGTGAGTGGTTATAATTTTTTTTTGTTGGTTTAATTTCTCATCACAACATTGCCTTTTTTTTAAAAAAAAGAAAGAAAATCATGTCCCTTTGGGGAGGGGGGGGTCAGCTCCCCTCTCCCCTCCCTCCCCTTTCTCTCTCTAAGGATGCTGCCGTTTGATGTAGTTTTACAGGTTCTAGATTAAAACTTTCCAGAAAGCACCTACTTAGCGTCGGATTCCTGTTTTTGGCTCCACGTTTGCTCCCATTACAGACACAAGGGACAGAAGCTGGGCACCCCCCCCTCCCCACGCCCCCCCAGGACTCGGGACCAGCAGCCTTTCCTGTGTGGGGGGGGGACACTCCTTTATGCTCCGGTTCCAACGCCCTGTGGCATCTCTGGGAGACTCTGGCTAGTTTCTTATTAAAGCCAAAGAAATAAAAAAGCATGTGCTCCAAGACTGTTTTTCCAAAAT
Source organism: Crotalus tigris (assembly GCF_016545835.1). NCBI lineage: Eukaryota > Metazoa > Chordata > Lepidosauria > Squamata > Viperidae > Crotalus > Crotalus tigris. The sequence continues at coordinate 376,664 of NW_024097591.1, forward strand.
GATGGGGAGCGGGGGGGGCTCTTCCTTGGAAAATATCCCAAGCTGTGGATTGGCCAAGGTGGAGGGGGGGGCTGGTCCCTCGGTCCCTCTTCCATTCAAGCACCACCCCGAAGCTTGTACCAAAATATCTTTATTGAAAATGCTGCATGAACTCTAAAAAGACCAAAGGGAAATGGGGGGGGCAGGTCCTCAGAAAATTGGGGGGGGGGGTGTAAGTGGTCCTGTTCTTCCCCTTAAGGTGACCCACAGCTGGCCTCGGATGCCCGGGCACTGTTTGGAGGAGGAGAAGGATGAGTAAGTACAGAGCAGATCTGGCTCCGATCCTCTTCTTCCTCATCTTTGTAGATTGTAGACATTCCAAGTCCTCGGTTCTTCGGAATAGGGACTTCTGGGTTCTGGAGCAAGTCAGCCTCTTCTCCCTCCCCAAACTTGGACAGACACCCCCCCCCCTCGCCGCCTTTCTCCCTCCCCCCCTCAATTCATCCTCGCCCCCCCTTCTTTTCACCCAAGCAGTGGAAACGTACTCGTCCAGTCCTATTCCAAGCTACATCTACTATTTTCTCGTCAACTCACAAAGCCCCCCCCCCGCCCCAATTCCAGCATTCCCCCCCCCCAATCAAGGGCTGTCAGCTTTCCAAAGCTAGAGATGGAGGGGAGGGCAGGAGTGGAAAGGCACCCCCCCTCTTCTTCCTGCCCACCCCACCTCTTTCCTTCCCAGCGGCTCGTACCGTTCTGAGCTGGACCCCACCAGCCAGGGCAGAGGGGGTCCCCCTTCAAAGGGACCCCAAGGAGGGCAGAGGGGGTGGGTCTCCCGTCCCACTGAGCAGCGATGGGGGGTGCTGGGACCCCCGCGGCAGGGCCTGCCGGGACCCCACCGGTCGGATGAGTGGGGGCGGCAGCTGGTTGACGGAAAGTCTGGGCTGGAGGAAGCGCCCTTGTTGCAGGGGGGGCGGCTGGCGGTGCAGCATGGGTGCTGTGGGCAGGGTGGGCCTCAGCAAGGGGGGAGGCTGGGAGAGCGCGACGGGGGGAGGCCGGGGGGAGGCGGGAAGCGTGGGGGGAGGCTGCGGCGGCTGGGCAGGGGGCGGCTGCGCCGATCGCGATACAGCGGTGATCTGGACCTGCAAGGAACAAAGGGACCAAATCAGCACCCCGCCGTGCACCCCCATCGTGCCCGGTGCCCCAAAGCCTTCCCCTTCACCTCGTCCTCTTCCTCGCTGCCGCTCTTCTGCTCCCGGGGGGGCGAGCTGCCTTGCGGGGGGGCCGGAGCCAGGCCCTCCTGTTCGGCCTCCCACTCCTGCAGCACCTCCTCCAGGTTGAAGCGCCGGCGGTAGCTGACGAAGAAGGTCTTCACTTGCGCCACCGTCTTGTTACTGATCACCTCGGCAATGGCTTGGAAGTCCTTGCCGTATTTCCGGATGGCTGCCTCGGGAGCGCGGGAGGAGAAAAGCCACGGTCGGGAACGGGGCGCCCTGCCTGGCACCACGGGGGCCCCCGCCCCGGCCAGCAAAGCGTGGCTTTCCGCCTCTGGTGTTGAAAGGGGCAGCGTCCGCCATCCAAACCCGGGACAAAGGCGCCCTGGTGCCCCCAGGGAGCAAATAAGCAGTGCTTATTTCTCCTACTGGGGAGGGGGTCCCCCACCTGTTCCTCCCCCCTGCTCTTCTCCCGAGGCCAGTCGGAAAACTCACCCTGCACCGCCAGCAGCTGCTCGTCCGTGGTCCAGCGGGAATTAAACTTGATGTTAGTCTACAAAATTACAGGTTGGAGTTGAATCTTAAGGGCGCCTCTTTCTGACCCGCTCTGCTCCCCTCGCCCCGAGCACTTTGGAACCCCAAAACTAGGACTGCCCCCCCCTCCCCGAAATCCTTCAGTGGATCTCCCAGCTCCTCTCTCCAACAGTTGCCACGAATTCTGTTACACAAATGGTAGCGAACGAACAGAATTTCTGTCAGCTCTGAATGTCTTTTTTTTTTCTTTCTTATTTTTATAAATAACTGAAGATGGTGAACAGGTCTAATACTCCCTCCTCCTACGTTTCTCCACAACAACCTTGCAAAGTGGGCTGGGTTGACCGAGAGGAGAGAGAGAGAGGGAGGGAGGAGAGAGGAGAGAGAGAGATTGATTGGCCCAAAGTCAGCCCATTGTCTCTTGGTGATTGGCCAAAGTCACCCAGACAGTTTCCAAGCTTAAGGCGGGACTAGAACTCACAGTCTCCTAGTGATTGGGCCAAAGTTACTCAGCCAGCTTTCAGGCTTAAGGCAGGACTAGAACTCACAGTCTCCTAGTGATTGGGCCAAAGTCCCCCAGACAGGTTTCAGGCCGAAGGCAGGACTAGAACTCACTGTCTCCTGGTGATTGGCCCAAAATCACCCAGACAACTTTCAGGCCCAAGGCAGGACTAGAACTCACTGTCTTCTGGTGATTGGCCCAAAGTCACCCAATCAGCTTTCATGCCTAAGGTGGGACTAGAACTCACCATCTCCTAGTTTCTAGCCTGGGGCCTTAACCAGGCCAGACCAAAATGGCTCTCTTAAATAAATTAAACCTAACCTTTCGCCTGTCCCCCTACTCCTTTTTTGGGGGGCACAAAGGTGGACCTCTCATCCTTGCCCTGAATGAGTCGAGGCCGTCCTTCCTGGGGTCCAAGCATGGGCCCACAGGTGAGCACTCACCTCAGGGGGGCGCAGTTTGTGTATCCCTTCGCCCAGCGCCTGCTTCATGCTGCTGTTGATCTGTTTGATGCTCTGCACCTAGCATGGAAGGGATGGGGAGTCTCAGTATGGGGTTTCCAAGTTTGGGGGGGGGGAAGGCAAAAAGAGTCAGCAGCAGCAGCACCCCACAAGCTTAAAAAGATGGAGGAGGAGGAGGAGGAGGAGGAGGAGGAGGAGGAGGAGGAGGAGGAGGAGGAGGAGGAGACAAAAGAGGAACTGGTAACCAAACTACCGACCTGAAAATTAAAGAGAAGTCCTCAACGTACAGCAACAAACCTTGGAAAATTGGTCATTAAGCCCTCCACGATCCGATTTGGCGGCCTTTTTTGGCCACAGTCCTTAAGCAAATCCCTATTGCCATTAAGTGAGACTTGCAACTTTCCCCACTGTCCTGAAGGCAGGGCAAGAAGCAAGGGATGGAAACTAATCGAGGAGAGAAACTGGAGTGAAACCTCATCCCAGAAGTGTAGACCAAGACGCTGGAATCAGAATAACAGAATCTTAACAGAATAACAGAATCTCCCATCAACCAACTGTAGATAATGGAGGAGCAACTTAAATGCCAGTTTTTCGGTAATTTGCACGTTTTTAGTGATTGCCATCAGTACCTCTAGGTGTGGTTGACTACGATCAAGAGGCAACCTAAGGGAAGGTGAGATGCCAGAAACCTGGACGGGGCCACCACTTCATCCAGTTGGACTGGGCAATTTTTGCTCACTCTCCCAATTTCACTTTTGGAATGAATTAAGGAGGAATTTCCTGACCGCGAGAACAATTAACCAGTACAACAACTTGCCACCAGAAATCGTGGGTGCTCCATCACTGGAAGTTTTCAAACAGAGATTGGGCATCCATTTGTCTGGAACAGCATAGGGTCTCCTGCCTGAGCAGGGGGTTGGACTAGATGACCTCCAAGGTCCCTTCCGGCTCTCATTCCATTCCAATCCCCACTTCTTAAACAAACGGAAGCATGTCAGTGATTAAAACGCAGCTTTGATGCTCTGCCGCTGTGACTTTAGCCCTCCTCAGCTGCCGAAAATACCTTTAAAATCAGGACCAAATGCAAAAAAAATAATAATAAAAGAAAATGAAAGATTTTGGACTTTTTTTACCTGGCGTTTTAGCGAAACTAGCTGGGAGTCCAGATGGCGCAACGTGAGCACGGCCATGTCAGGACTGGCGGAGAGGCCCGTGATGCCTTCCTGGCTCAGATACATGCCCTTCGGAGGGCGCCGGCGAGCGCGGAGAGGGTGGTGCCGATATTGAGGCAGCTGGACCTCCTTTTTCATTGGCCCAGGTTTGCTGTTGGGGGCCTTCGGATAACTAGGCTGGGGGGAAAGAGGGGAGAGGGATGAAATCTGGGGGGGAAAAACCCCCAAGGCATTCCTGCTTCAAGGTACCGTATTTCTGGAGGTTTATCAAGAAGAGATTGGACAACCATTTTGTCTGAAATGAAATAGGTCTTCTTGCTGGCTTGAGCAGGGGGTTGGGCTGGATGACCTCCAAGGTCCCTTCCGACTCTGATATCCCTTACCTCCTTCTTGGGATCCATGGCGTCAAATTCGCCTTCGCTGGCCTGGCGGGCCTCTTCCAGTTCATCGCTGCTGTGGGTATAAAATAACGGCAACTTTGAGTGCGGTCTTCTCCAGCCACCCCACACCTGCCTATCCTACAAATGATTTTAGATGTTTCCATCATACTCCAGAGGTCTTCAGACTTGGCCCTCTGATGACTGGTGGACTTCAACTCCCAGAATTCCTCAGCCAGGCACGAGGAATTCTGGGAGCTGAAGTCCACCAGTCATCAAAGTTGCCAAGTTTGAAGACCCCTGATCTACTCGGTGGTTTATCCTAGTTTCTTCCCTAGATGTCAGAAACAACTTCAAGCAAAAACCATCTGTGTGGTTTGCCTCTATTTCTACATCACACACATACACACAAACACAAAGCTGCATTTGGCCTCAAACATGTTCAGAAGGCCTTTTGGGTGGTAGGAGAACCTGCTGCAAAGTCCTCTCCATCACCCCAAAACCAACACCTTCCTTTGCCTCCCTTTGCTGGATCACCTGTCATCCTTCTCCTTCTTGCTGAGCAACTTGCGGGCTTGCCGGTCCATCACACTTGTCCGACTTCTCGTCTTTTTCCATGAGTAGTAATATTTCACCAAGCTGGGGATTAACTTGTCAGGAAGCTACATTGAGTTGGAGGGAGGGAGAGGAAGAGAGAGAAATGTCGGTGGGTCAAGAAATCCAGCCTCTACTACGCTTTCCTATAATGATCAACCCTCCGTATAAGGCTGACCGGATCAATACCTTGTGCCGGCCTGGTTGCAGAACACGACACAATTAAAACTGGGCCTGCGAAAGACCCAGCACACTTTACACAGAGGTCAAACTCACTCAAGGGGAGCTGGATATGACTTGTAGGGTCCTTGGTGCTCTTCGGACTGGGTGGTTTTCCTGCAGGCATTTCCTTACTCAACCAGGTAATATTTTTTGGTGCTAAAAGATCATGAGAGTCAACTCTCTTTTAGCTCTCTCGATGTTACCGTTGGGTCATGAAACGTCGACCAAGAAAAAAACAATCTTAGGTTCAGAGAGCACCAAGGACCCCACAGCTACGAATATTCCCTTCCATGTGCAAATCCAGCTTGATTCAAAAGCATGGAGATGGGGGGTTTTTTTGCTAGAAATTGGAAAACCTAATACTTCTCTTGCTTAGAAATGGAGGCCAATAAGGTATACCAGAAGCCCTGCCCTTTTCTTTTTCTTTCTTTTCTTTTCGTTTTCTCTTTTCTTTTTCTTCCTTTCCCTTTTTTCTCCTTCCTTTTTCCTTTTTCCTCTTTCCCTTCTTATTCTTTTTTTTCTGTTTGTTTTCCTTTTTTCTCCTTTCTTCCTTTTTCCTCCCTCCCTCCCTTCCTTCCTTCTTCCATTTCCCTCCCTCCATAATTCCTTCCTTCCTTTTCTTCCTCTTTCCTTTCTTTTTTCTCCTTCCTTCTTCCTTTTCCCTCCCTCCCTTCTTATTCTTTCTTTTTTCTTTCTTTTTCTTTTCCTTTTTCTCCTTCCCTTCTTTTCCTCCCTCCTTCCCTCTCTTCCTTCTTTCATTTCCCTCCCTCCGTAATTCATTCATTCATTCATCCATTCATTCATTCCCCTCTGTCTGTGTCTCTGTGTCTCTTTCTTTCTTTCTTTCTTTCTTTCTTTCTTTCTTTCTTTCTTTCTTTCTTTCTCTTTCTCTCTCTCCCTCCCTCCCTCCCTCCCCCCCCCTCTCTCTCTCTCTTGCATACAACAAGGTATGACCCAGGATTGCGACACCACAATTGACCCAGGCTTGCATAGTGACATTGCTTCTCAATAGGACAAAAACATATTTTCTTGCTTGCTTACCAGCAAAAGAACGGGCTGGCTGGTTGGTTTTCAGCCAGCAAATGCAATTGCTGACTGTCTACACAGCCAGCTGCTGCTAACCTGCTTTTTGCTGGGAAGTTATAATTTAAACATCTCATTCATTCATTCATTCATTCATTCATTCATTCATTTTGGCCACTAATTTTTTTTTTCTTTTTCTTTTTTAAGACTTTAAGAAGATGTCAATCAACTTCATTGGCTCTAGTGCGGGCGGATTAAAAAAAGAGCAGAGTAACCTGGTTTAAATCCAGTGCCCCCCCCCTCCCACAGCAGCACCCTAACCACGGGGGCCACGGAGAAGGAAGCCTTTATGTACCATCTGCTGGATCCGAGCAAAGCTTTTCCCATGGAAGCTGAAGGCTTGTTCGAACAGGACTTTGTCTTCCACCGTCCATTCATCGGGGAACGGCGTGAAATTGGCTAAATCGGCCAGCGACTTCTCCACATCGTGTTTATGCCACAAGAGCATCCCCAAAGCCTGTTTTTTTGGGGGGGGGGAGAGGAGAAGAAAAAGAGATGGAGACTGTGGATGGAGAAGCCTGTTTCTTCCAAACCTGGAAAGGTGAGAGTCCCTTTAAACATAAGTTTCTAGTGCCTGTTGGGAAGCTGACCCCGAAAAAAGACGAGTGACCAGATTGAGATGGGAGGTTTGGCTGGGCTTTTAATGCTATTTTGTCCCTTTACCTGTTCAATGTTGTAGCCGTGCTTCTCCTTGGCCATGGCGATGTATTTGTCCACTAGGGGGAGACAGAGAGAAATGTCAGACTCTGGGAAAGGGGGCGGGGCCATCGCCAGAATGAATAGGGTTACACAGGTAGTCCTCGCTTTACCACCGTTCGTTTAGCGACCGTTCGAAGTTACAACGGCACTGGGGGGGGGGAAGTCATTTTTTTTTTTCCATGCCCTTGTAAAGCAATCCAGATTTTCTGGCAATGTGCAAACTGATCAGAGCAGGGCTCTTCAAACTTGGCCCTTTTATGACTTGTGGAAGAGCCCTGGCTTAGAGAGAGCAGTAAAGCGGGGTTTGAAGCCATGTAGAAGTATGTGTATTAGAATTAGAATAACAAGAATTGGAAGGGACCTTGCAGGTCATCTAGTCCAACCCCCTATTGTCAGAAGGTTGCAAAAGGGAATCATGTCTCTCTCTCTCTCTCTCTCTCTCTCTCTCTCTCTCACACACACACACACACACACACACACACACACACAGAGGGACATTGCAACCATCATAAACACGAGTCAGTTGCCCAGTGTCTAAATTTGGATGAGGATGCTGCGAAAACGGTCATTTTTCCAGGGCTGTTGTAACTTCCAACCGTCACTAAACGAGCGGCTGTAAGTCAAGGACTACCTGTTTTTGACACACGCGCATACACACACACACACACACCCTTCATTTCCACCCGCAAATCTCACAAGGATGCAGTTGCAGCCCATCATAAAAGCCATCGTGCTTTTAGCGGGTACCCCTTGAAAGCGCCCCGTGGGAGCGCCGCACCCCAACACTGAGGACCCCCCCCCCGGTTTCAGCAAAGGCTGGACTCCCCCTCCTGCTTCCGCCCCCACCCCCAGCTTCTTATACCAGCCAGATTAAAAACCTGGGAACACATCAACCGCATAGTAATGGCTTCTAGAGGGAGGGGAGGGAAGAGCTGTCAATCAAAGGCTCTGCTACCAGCTGTGGAATATATGCTTCCCCCCCCCAGTAGAAAATCTAGCGCAAGGTTGCTTCTTGAGGTGGGGTGGGCTCAAAGTAGGAGGGAAAAGAGAGGGGGTGAAAAAAACACCACTCAGTGCATGCAAAGATCAAAATAGCTTGGAGGAATCAGCTGGGGGGGCGGGGTAGGGAGAGCAGGGGGGGCTGGGGAGGGGGTCCTGGAAGGCAAAGGCCATCGATCTGGTGCTGTCTTCACCATGGAGGGGGGGGGTTCCACTCACATTTGGCGTTGGAAACGCAGTGGTTGGGTGACCAGACCAGCATGCCTTTCAACTCTTTATTGCTGTATCGAGCCGGGCTCTCTGGGTAAAAAAAAGAGCAGAGGGGCCATGAGGACACACACGGGGGCCAGCAGGCCACGTCCCCCTCCCCCAAAGGAGGGGGAGAGTTGAATGGAGGGGGGGGGATGAAGAAAGCAAGGGAGGGAGGCAAGGAAGGCACAGCCCCCTTATCCCCACCCCAGTTGCCTTTGCTTGCCCACCCTTCCTTGCACCATTAGCGTGGCCCAACTGACATGCCTACTTCTTTTTTTTTTAAATTAGACAATGGGCACTCCTCCCAACACACACAAACACACACATACAAACACACACTCAGCCAGCACAGCAAGAAAGGTCTTGACCTCCACCACAGCCCCCCTAACTAAGAGCAAAGGCTGAAATGGGCAGGCAGGATGGCATGGGTGGGGAGGCCAGGCGTTTTTTTTTTTTTTTTTTTTTTTTTGAGCTTTCAAATTGGGGAGGGGGGGAGTGGAGAGGAAAGAAGGTGGGAGAAATGGCCAGGAAGGGGCCAAGGGGCAGGCTAGAGAGGTCAAGCCCCCCACCCCACCCCAATCCCCCTTTCTGGCTGGCTGGCTTCTTCCAGAAGGATTTTATATATTTTTAGTTAGGGACGTCCCGCAATCACCCCTATACAAATTGGGTTTAAATAAAGAGGGAGAAAACCGCTTTCCCATTTGCCTGCAGACTGGCAAAAGGAGAGGGGGGGTGTTCCTCCATTCCCTCCCCCTTTTCCCCCTCCCCCCCTTTTTTTACCTGGTTTGCACTCTGGAATGACTGCCTGGTAATCTGCTCCCACCCGGATCATACTATCTGCAAAGGAACAAGAGAGGCTAAAAACTCAGGCCAGCTTCTCAAGTTAACAGGGGGGGGGGGGAGAGAAGGAGCTGGGGGGGGGGCTTCTCAAGGGTGCTGAGTTGTCAGGCTGGAGCCAAGGACCCCGCTTCAGCGGCCCAGCACGCTTCCCAACCCCCTTTGGGATTCACCCTCTGCCAGCATCTTCAGGCACCCTAAGGGGGGGAAAAAAAAAAAGCTTTGGCTGAAATTGGATTTGCCGATCTGGTAAAACAATGGCAGCGCACGCTCACACACACACACAGAGAGACACCACTGCACCCCCCCCATTTCACCTGAACGACCCCCCTCCCCCCCACCAATGGAAAGTGGAAGGTATGTTTGGCCTGCCGAGATAATTGGGAGGTGGCAGGAGGGCACGGCTGCCCCCCCCCCCCAGGGCTGAGCAGAGGCAACTTTTGGGCCCAAGGGAGATTTCTCCCTCCTCCCCCCAGCCCCCCCCCCTCGAGCTAGCCACCGCTCTGATCCTCTCCAGAGTGAAGCCAGAGAGTTGGGGAGAAGCCCCTGAGGATGGAGAAGCCCCCCCCTCCTTCCTGGTCCTTGCTGGCTGTGTTAGCATTCCAGACACATCATCCCTGAAGCACAGACCTTTGGGTACTGGAGAATCAAGGCCCCTTGGGGGACACACAGACACACACACACACCAGAAAACAACAAGCCAAGGCACCTCCTGCAATTAAAGTTTTGAGTGGCTTTGTACAAGCCTGTCTTCCCCCATCAGCTGCTGTCCCTTTGCTTTCTTTGTTTTTCCTTCCTTCCTTCCTTCCCCTTTGTTGCTCCTTCCTTCCCTTCCTTTTTCCTCATCCTTTCCTTCCTTTTCGCTCCCCTTCATTACTCCTTCTCCTTCCTTCCTCTCTTTTCCTTCCTTCCCTTTCCCTCCCTTTTGTTATTCCCTGCTTCCTTCCTTCTCTTTCTCTTTTTTTCCTTCCTTCCCCTCCATTACTATCCCTCTCCCTGCTTCCTTCCTTTCTTCCCTTTACCTCCCCTTTGTTACTACTTCCTTCCTTCCTTCCCTTTCGCTCCCTTTTGTTATTCCCTCCTTCCTTCTCTTCATCTTTCCTTCCTACCTTCCTTCCCTCCATTACTCTCCCTCTCCCCTTCCTTCCTTCCCTTCCCCTTCATTACTGTCTCCTTCTCCTTCCTTCCTTCCTTCACCTCCTCTTTGTTACTCCTTTCTTCTTTCCTCTTCCTTTCCTTCCCTTTCGCTCCCCTTCATTACTCTGTCTTCTTCTCCTTCTTTCCTCTCTCCTTCCTTCCCTCCCTCTCTGTTTTGTTACTCCTTCCTTCCTTCCCTTCCTCTCCCCTTCATTACTCCCTCTCCTTCCTTCCTTCCTTCCTTCCTTCCTTCCTTCCTTCCTTCCTTCCTTCCTTCCTTCCTTCCTTCCTTCCTTCCCCCCCTCGCTCTTTTGATATTCTTAAACAGCTGCTAAGCAGCAGCTAGATCTGGAAACATTTAGCCAATCACATGCCAAGGAACAGCCAAGCTTCCTGGCACAAGGTCTCAGGAACACTTGGGGGGGGGGGCAGCTGAGAACGTTCTGGGGAGTCCTGCTATTCAGGACTTGGGGTAACACCCACCACCAGCCTCTTTCTCCAGGATGGGGGGGACGGAGTGGGCCCTTTCAGGTTTCCAAACAGGTAGAGCTCCCTTGTAGGGGGCATCATGGGACTTGTGCCCCTCCTCTCAAACACCTCCTGTATTTCATGGGTGTGTGTGGGGGGGGGAAATCAAGGTAGCTTTGGGCCCAGTGCTGGTGGGCAATTTTAGTGGCGTGGGGATGACTTGGCAGAGACAGATGGCTTTGAAACAGCTTGAGCTGCGCTTCCCCGCCCCTCCACCACCACCACCACGGAAGTAATAATGGGGGGGGGGGTTGTAATTAGCAAAGCTTGTCCAGAGAATCATGGTCTGCTGGCTTGACCAGCCATGGATGCTCCATCCAGCCAACAAAACACACGTCCCAGGAATTCACACTGCAAAGGAATAAGTCACAGGGAGCCTGTTGGGGGTCTTTCTCTGGCCAGTGGGCTTCCTGCCCCCCCTTCTCCCAGCGGTAGTCTTGTAAGCAGCCCCCCCCAACCAAGAAGCTTGGCTGCGGGAGGAAAAGACCCTCCCCCCCTCCTCAGCCATGGGGAGGCTCCTTCCACATCTCATCCCCTAGAGAGGCTAAACAAAGCCGGCGGAGGGGGGGGCGGTGCAGGAAGACCCCCGCGCCATGCCTAAAGGGGAGCACGAGCTGAGACGGGAGGGGGGTACGAAATGGAGTGCTTCCAAAGCGAACTTCCCAATTTTAAGCTGGGGGGGGGTGAGGAGAGGATGGAGCAGCCAGCAGACCCTAAGCATCCTTCATCATCTTCCTCCTCCTCCTCGCCCAACTGGCGGAGAGGATGGGGGCCAGGAGATCGCCCCCAAAGGGCACCCCCGGTGGGGGGGGGCAGTGCATTGTCTCACCCTGGCAGCCCCAACCCCGGGAGCGAGGTGGAGAGTGGGGGGGGGCTTCTCCAAGGCTACCACCTCGACCCAGACCTCTGGCCTCCCCTTCTCCCACCCGCCCACCCCCCCCATAAACTCCGGGCCCATCTTCCTCCCCCAAGTCCCGCGCTGCCCATCCCCTTCGCCCACCCGCCTTATTGTTATTGTTGTGCTAGCAAGTTGTGGGCCATCTGCACGCTTCCAGCGACGGGTGGGGGGGGTCCCAGATCAGCCCCCGGTGTGTCCCCCCCCCACTCGTGTCCCCCCACATCACCTCGCGGGGGAAGAAGAGCGCAGAGCAGGGCGGCGAGGGTCTTATGTCGCTCCGCTCCCCCGCCCGGGGGAGACTGTTGGGGAGGGGGCGCCTGGGCCCCGGGCCCGATCCTGGCTGCCTTCCCGTTGGGGAGGGGGCGGCTGGGCCCCGGGCCCGATCCTGGCTGCCTTCCCTCCCTCCGACGACCCCCAAGCCCCCCCCACCCCCCCACTCGTCTCACCGTGCGAGTGTTCCTCCTCGCTGCTCTCATCCTCGGAATTGGGGTGGGGGCCGTAGGTGGCCGACTTGGCCCGGCTCCTGGAGAGGATCCCCGATTTTTCCATGACGGAAGGCATCGTCGCTCCGGCTGCCTCTGGGGGAGACGGAGCTGGGCGCCCGCCACTCCCACCGCCCCCCTGGCCCCGACCCCCCAATTCAAAGCCGTTGAACCATCAGGAGGAAGAGGAGGAGGAAGAAGGAAGAGGCCAAGGTGGAGGACTCCCGGACCCAGAAGCCCCGGCCGAGCCGGGCCAGGTTGCGACGCGCTTCGGCTTCTCCTGGACCCCGAGCGCCGCTTCCTTCTCGCCTGGGGTCCTCCCCCCGCGCCGCCGCCGCCTTGCAAAGTTACGGTAAACTTCCCCGGACGGGGCGCAGGCGGAGTGAGAGGGGGGGGAAGTCTCCCGGGGGGGGGGAGGGCGCTGAGCCCCTGGGGGAGGGGAGATCAAAAGAGGAGGGGGACCCCCCGGGGAAGAGGGGGTGTCGCCAGAAGGAGCCCCCCGGATCCTGCCCCTAAAAGCCCTGGCCAGACAGAAGGGGGGGCTGGAAAAAAAAAGAACTTCAAAAAACTGGGGAAGGGGCTTTCCTTTGCTCCCCTGGAAGTCTCCTTAAGCGACCCCCCCCCAGCCCTAAATCAGCTTGGTTCCCCCCCCTTTTTTTTTCAAGAGATGCCCTAACTTGTGCAAAGGAGGGGGGGTTGCAAGGGGAAAAAGCCCCCCACCCCGTTTCCAGGCGGGCGGGGCCCTTGAAGTGCAAAAAAGAAAAAAAAAAAAGTTGCGGGCGAGGGCTACTCGCGAGCGCTGCCCCCTTCTTCCTCCTCCTCCTCTTCTCCTCCTCCTCCTCTTCTTCCTCCTCCTCTTCTCCTCCTCCTCCTCCCGCCGCGGCCACCAGCTCCTTTCCCCTCCCGCTCGCACAATGAGTCGCAGCCCGGCGCTCTCCCCCGCTTTCCCTCCTCCCTCTCCTCCTTCCTCCTCCTCGCTCCCCCCCCCCAGATTCCCCCCCCCAGCCCTGGCTCTCCGGCTGCTGGTTGGGAGAAAGTAGATCCAGCCCCCCGCCTGCCTTCGCACCTCCTCTTCTTCCCCCAGACCCTTCCGCCGGCTCCTGCCTCTGCACATCTGGCCAGAGGCGCGCGGAGGCGCCGGCGCGGGAAGGAGGGAGAGAAAGGCAAGGAGGAGGGGGGGGAGCGCGCGCTCCAGATGTGCGCGGCTCGGGAGCGAGCCAGGCAGAGGGGGGGGCGCGCCCCAAGGCAAGGTCAAGCCGAGGGACCCCCCCCCAGCTCTGGCAGACCGCCCCCTCCCGTGTGTGTGCGTGTGTGTGTGCGGGGGGGGGCAGCCCCGTTGCAGCGAGGCTGGGGTCCCCTTCCCGGCCAAAGGCACGTGGGAGTCGCGCTCCGGCCCTTTCCCGCCGCCGCCCCCCCTCCTCCTGCCTTTTCGGGGGGGGGGAGTGTCGACAAATGGACAAAAGCTGGCCCGTCCCTTCCCTTCTTCCCCGTTGCGGACCCCTCGCGCTGTAGACCCGGGGCAGGGGTCCTCCCTCCTCTTCCTCTCCTCCCTTGCTTCCCCCCCCCCAAGAATCCAAGCTTCTCTCCCTGCAGCCCCATGGGATGCCTTTTCTCCCCCCCTCCCCAACCTGCGTGGGCATCACCCCCCCCCATTGTAAGAAAGACCCCTCCCATCTGGCTGCGGGGCCAGGGGTGGTTTTTCTCCTGCCCAACGTTTGGATTGGGGGGGGGGAGATTGTAGAGGGACTGGTCAGCACCGCATTCCCCACCCCCTCCCCTCAAAAGCATCTCTGGGCAATGGCTAAACCAGCTTCTCCCTTTTATGCTGTGGGGGGGGGCATCTCAGAGGCTGAAATGCCCCCTAGCAAAGTTTCCCAAATTATGGGGCGAAGGCAATTTTTTTTTTCTCTTTTAGAAGACTTTGCAGAGGGAAAGAAAAAGACTAGGGACTAGGCACTTTATCTGGGATCAGCAACACAAGGATCTGTTGGGGGAGAATATTCCCAGAGTATATTCATTGGGCGTGTGAATTTGGGAGAAGGAATTGTTGAGGGACAGTTCACATATTGGCAGAGTTTGCCCAATATGTTTAAGCAGGTTAGCTGAAGATGGGGCAGAAGCGTTCGCACATTACCCTGGGTTTGGGTGCTTTCAATGTGGGTTTGAATTCTGAGCGTGGCTTAGCGTGTTGCGAGAATTGCATGAAGCTCGAAAACAGATCAGTTCTTCAACGGAATTCTCTTGTGCATCCTTAGCCCATCTTGACCCAGTCCGGTCTGATAAAATTACTTCTCTATCCCTCCGGTATTAAATTTGGGATATTCTTAGACAGCAATCTCTTCCCTTTGATTCCTCAAGACGTAAACAGAGGTCCTAGCTAGGAATATCTAGGACAGTGGCTGATTTACTGGTCTATTGGCAGTGTTTTTCAACTTTGGCAATTTTTAAATTGGGTGGACTTCAACTCCCACAATTGAAGTGGCTGGCGGATTCTGGGAGTTGAAGATCACCCATCTTAAAGCATGCTGGCTGGGGGATTCTGGGAGTTGAAGCCCTTCCATCTCAAAGCATGCTGGCTGGGGGATTCTGGGAGTTGAAGTCCTTCCATCTCAAAGCATGCTGGCTGGGGGATTCTGGGAGTTGGTTCAATCATCTCCCTGTGCCTTCCCCTCCATCCAAACCCGAAAACACCGTGCAAATTTTCTCTCTCCCCCCCCCCACCTCCCTACACGCCCCTGCCCTCAACTGGAGGGAGAACGGCCCACCCCCCCCCCCAGAAAGAAAGGAAACAATAGCTGCAGAAGAGAAGCAGAGAAGAAGATTGAAAGAGAGAAGGAGGGAGGGGAAAAAAAACCCTGCCCCTTCCCTAATGTTTTGGAAAAACACTTTGATGTCAAGGGACCAGTGCCCTGAAAGTGGGGAAGGGGCTGCATCCAGGAGCTCTAGCCAATCACCAGGTCCTGGATGAGAATTCTGTTTGTTTCCAAGGTCAATTAGTTGGAAGGGCAAAAGCTTAGTGGGGGTTTGGCCCTCCAAACAGGTCTCCCCATCTGCAAATCCGCCCCGGTGCTCAGCTTTCATTTTTCCACGGAGGGGGCAACCATGTGCCCTGGGGAGAAGAGGACAAATGTCGCCCAATTGGAAGGAGAGCAGGAAGAAGCAAGATCTGGGCTGGAAAGGACTGGGGAACACACGTTACTGGAGGAATACAGAATGACAAGAGTTGGAAGGGACCTTGTAGGCCATCTAGTCCACCCCCCTGCTCCACCAAGAGACCCTCAAACCAAGAGATTCTCTCCCTCTTTTTGGGGACAGCCCCTCAAATATATAGAATACTGCTTTTGTGTCCCCCCCCCCGGTCCTTTTGTTCATTAAACTAGACATACAGAATTCCTGCAACCGTTCTTTATAGGGTTTGGCCTGCAGCCCCCTGATCATCTTTGTTGCTCTTCTTTGCACTCTTTCTAGAGTCTCGGCATCTTTTTATGGTGGGGGGACCAAAACTGGAGGCAGTGTGTTCTAGTTGTAAGTGAGACCAGTCGGTTCTTGAAGTCTGCAATCGTCGGATCGCAGGGAAAAAACCACCCATGGGAAAGGAGCCTCTTGAATTACCCAGGGCGAATTCCAGATGAATACAACCGAAAGCCAAATCAAACACATTTTATTTTTGCCCTGGCCTTGCTTCATTTTTTTTTTTTTTAGCGAGGGCTCCCGCCCTCCTTTACACGCTGTTCGAAAGAGCAGAGCCGGTCCGAGAATCAAACAAAACAACCGATCCTAGATTTAGACAATGTCAGGGAAAAAAGGAAGTGTGTTACACACCAAACACCAAATGAGGAGGTACCTGTCCCCCCCAAAAATATGTGGGGAAAAAAAAATAAAATAAGGTGAGATTGGAGAAGCGAATCTCTGCAAGTCCTCTTCTCCAGAGATGTGATCCGTGCCGTTCCCAAATCCAGGAGATTATGTCTTTTAATAATAAAAGAATAAAAAAATTCTCTTCTCTGGGATTAGGAGAACGACTTGCTAACTCAGCCCCTAACAAAAGCTGGAAAAGGAAGCCTTCCTTCCATGCATACCCCAGCCTCATTTCTCAGATCCACCCTCTCTAGACCAGGACCCAGTGTGTGAACTGGTTCCCTTTTTCCGTTCCCCCCCCCTTCAACCTTGATTTTTTCCTTCTTTTTCCACTTTTCCTACCCCCCCAACCCCCCCCCTTCCATTTGCCCTCCCACTGGAGCAGGAAAAAGCAACGGCATTGTCTAAAGAGACACCTGCTCACTTGCCGCTCGCCTTCTGTGCGTGCAATATTTCAACCCCCCCTCTCTCTCTCACACACACAGACACACACACACCATAGCAACAGGCCTGGGAGTGTAGCTGCTGTAGGAGAAAAGGCCTTCAAATAAGACTCCCTTGCTGGGTGCTTTTTGCAAAATGAAGCCAACCGAGTTAGCAGCGCGACTGAGCGAGGACGCCGGATCCTGGCTGCTACAAAATCAGAAGCAAAGGCCGGTTTACCAGCCTGCAACTTAGGCAAATCCCAACCCCCCCCCCTTGTTGATTTCTGACTGCCCTCTTGTTTTTAACCACCTTTTGATTTTCTCCAAGCACCAGCCTGGGGAGGGGGCGAGTTGAGTCCAAGAGCTAGGCAAATGTCCGGAGGGTGGGGTGGGGGGAAGCAAGCAGCCACACCGGTGAAGATATATATAGGTGTTTTCCTCCCACGAGAGAAGCAGTTTGGGACAGCCCAAAGGTGCTTTTTTTTTCTTCCAAGAGGCAACTGGACTCTCTTGTTTTGCTTTGAAGAGGTTTTGCTTCTGCTTCCAGAAGCTTCCTCAGCTCTGACTGGATGGTGGGGAAATGGAAGGATTTATACTCCTTGCAGGCAGCTGGTCATTTGCATCCTTTTTAGAGAGACGTTGAGGCCACTTGGTGGTCTGTCTGTTTCCTCAAGGTCACCTGAGTGGTGCAAACGGGTGTGGAGCCTTCTTGGAACTGGAGAAAGGACTCATTTGCACAACTTTCTGCTGGCTGGGGAATGCTGGGAGTCGAAGTCCATCCATCTTAAAGCCTGCCGGCTGGAGAATTCTGGGAGTTGAGGTCTTAAAGGATGCTGGCTGGGGGATTCTAGGAGTTGAAGTCCACCCATCTTAAAACCTGCTGATTGGGGAATTCTGGGAGTGTAAGCCCCTCCCTCTTAAAGCCTGCTGGCTGGGGCATTTTGGGAGTCGAAGTCCACCCAGCCTTCAAGTTGCCAAATCTGGAGACCCGCGCTTTAGGATGGGGCTGCAGGGATGGGGGGGGACAGGACCACCCTCCTTGTTTCTCAACTTTGCTGACTTGAAGACGGATGGACTTCCAGAATTGTGAAAGAAAGACTTCTGGGAGTTGAAGTCCACCCATCTTTAAGCCGACAAGAGAAACCCTTCCTTGGGCACCAGACCATCTGGCTGTCCTTGGGCCATCACACTCTTTGAGCCCTACAAAGGGGGACCTCTTCTGAAACCTTGCCAAGAAACACGCAGGAACTTCCAAACCGTCACGGGAAGTCAACAAGGACTCCAAGGTGTGTTTTGTGCAAACACAAAAGCCTGATTCGTGGGCGTATAAGCTTTCCCAGCTAGATGGAAACTTTGAACCCGCTTCTTTCTCCCTGTGGCTTCTTAGGAGAGATTTAAATTCATCGGTGTGACACACACACACACACACCCAGTCATCCTCAGGGTGAACTATAGTTACAACCATTTCTTTAGCCTCCATTCCCAAATTACAACAGCCCTGAAAAAAAGTGGCTTAGGACCCAGTCCTCACGCTTACGACCACTGCAGCATCCCCATGCTTTTTCGGATCAAGATTCGGGTGCTTGCCACCTGGCACGTATTTACGACGGTGGAAGCATCCCGGGGGTCACGTGACCGCCACCTGCGACTTTCCCAGCCGGCTTCCGACCAGCAGATCCAATGGAGGGAGTCTGACTCGATTAACGACCGCCTTGTTCTCTTAACGAATGCAGCGATTCGCTGAACAATCGCGGCAAAAAAAAACAAACCCAAAAACAGCCAGGCACGATTCATTTAATGACCACCTGGTTTTGCCAGGGAAATTCTGGGTCCCAATTGTGGTCTGCATTTCTCCAGGTTGAGGGAAAGCTGGAAGTTGCCTCCTTCCAAAGACACACACACAAACACACAAACACCCCATCTTCTCCAAATGCAAGTTTACTTTTGCAAAACATGTCAGCCCCTGTTCTCCTTCTCTCCAAGGTGCTTCGTTCCCTTCTTCCACCCAGGCCTTATGGCTGCATTCTCCAGCAGGGCCTGTGGGGGGGGGGGGAATAAATTCAGGAGAGACAGGCTCCCTCTTTTGTGCAGCTACACAAAGAACAAGGCTCTGGAGGGAGATGCCATCTGCTCCTTGCAACCTGACGGTCTTAAAGAGACAGGCCCCCCTTTTTTTCTTCCTTCCCCCCCCTCCCTGGCTGCTCCAAGCAAAAGGAAATTATAGCTATTATAATTATTATGGGGAGAGGTGCCGGGAAAAGGGGGGGGAGGAGGAAGCGAAGATGGAGATGGAGAGGAACAAGATTTTCCTGCTCCAAATTCAAAGGGTGGGGGTTTTTTGGGGGGAGGGGGAGATCTCTTTGTCTTTCTCTTTTAACCAGGGTGGGGGAAAGCACCCTGGAACAGCTGCTAAGATTAGCTTTCCTGGCACCACCACCTGACCCCCCCATAAGCTATGGGGAGCTTGCCAAATCAGGAGGGGCAGGACCAGCCAGATCGCCCGCCTGGGGCAAAGGGGCATGGAGGGGGGGGTGTCACCCAGCTGGCTGCAGGGATGGGGGGGGACGGGACCGCCCTCCTTGTGATTTCCAGGAGACACAGCTATTGATTAGGGTCCCTTCCATCTCCTCCCTCGGGGCTGGGAAGAAGCCCTCCCAGTGCTGGAGGAGTTAAGCATTTCCAAGTGGCAGCTGTGCCTCCGGTCAAATGGTGCCAAGCCATCTCGTGCCTTGGACGGTTGGGGGGGGGAAGGAGGAGGAGGAGGTGGAGGAGGAAGGCTTCAGAGAGGCTCCTGGCCTGCCTGCCTGCCTGGCCAAGAAGGGAGGTTTGCATTCAAGCTCTCAGCCAGGAAATATCTGATGGAGGCTGCATCCAGGATGTAAGATGAAAGCAGCGAGCGGAAAGGAAGGAGAACCAAGCGCTGAAGCCAAAAGGCATCAGGAAAGAGAGAAGCTCGGCATAGTTTGAGGATCAGGCTCCCCCCCCCCTCCCGCCTCCTGGCCATTTTCCTTTTGTTGCGGGAAGCCAAGAGGCAGGTCTGGCCCCTTCACCGGAAGACGGACACGGGAGTTGGTCAGCCTGGGAAGGCAGCCAAGCTGGTGAAGTGAGCTTTAAGCCTTCTCTTGCAGTCACCTTGGCTTTTCCCTGGAGACGGGTTACATGAGCTGGCTGTGCAAGGAGCCTCTGTCAGACATAAACACAGAGAGAGGGAGAGGGAAAGAGAGAGAGAGGAAGAGAGAGAAATAAAGAGACAGTGAGAGAGGAGAGAGAGTTGAGAGAGGGAGGAGAGAGAAAGAGGAAGGAAGAGAGAGGAAAGAGTGAGAGAAGAGAGAAAGAGTGGAGGGGGGAGAGAGAAAGAGTGGGAAAAGAGAGAAAGAAAGGGGGAAGAGAGAGAGAGAAAGAAAGAAAGACAAAGAGAGAGAAGAGAGAAATAGATGAAGAAAGAGACAGACACAAAGAGAGTGAGACGAGAGAGGGGGGGAGAGAGAAATAGTGGGAAAAAGAGAAAGAAAAAGAAAGGGAGAAGAGAGAGAGAGAAAGAGAGACAGAGAAATGGCTGTCTAGACTCTTCTTAAAAACTTCCACTGATGAGGGAGGGAGGGAGGAAGGAAGGAAGGAAGGAAGGAAGGAAAAAAAGTAGCAGAACAATAGAGTTGGAAGGGACCTTGGAGGTCATCCAGTCCAACCCCCTGCTCAGGCAGGAGACCCACCATTTCAGAGAAATGGCTGTCTAGACTTTTCTTAAAAACTTCCAGTGATGAATGAGGAAGGAAGGAAGGAAGGAACAAAATAACAGAGTTGGAAGGGATCTTGGAGGTCATCTAGTCCAACCCCTTGCCCAGGCAGGAAACCCTAGAGTAGAGCATTTCAGACAATTGTTTATCCAATCTTCCACTGTTGGAGCATCTACAACTTCTGGAGGCCAGGCGTTCCACTGGTTAATTGTTCTCAATGTCGGCTCATTGTTCTCAGGGTCTCGCCCTGAGATGCTACAACCCTTGTAAATCCTTATCGGTTGCCAAGTGCCCAAATTTTGATCCACACAATCACCAGGATGTTGCAATGGTCGTAAAGTGTGACTTGTGAGGACCGATCACAAGTCCTTCCCCCCCCCCCGTGTCGTCTGTAACTTCAAACGGTCACAAAACAAACAGTTGTAAGTCCAGGACTACCTGTCTTGTTTTTTTTTTTTCTGGGACTTACCCAGAAAAGAGTCAGAAAAATTTTAATCAAAGAACGCGCAAGAGGCCAGCCTGAACGTTTGAATCCTTCCAAGGAGGCCAAAATGAGAATTAGAACTGGAGTTAAGAGGGGGGGGAAAAAAACCAAAAAACCACCCAAATGGCGCAAGTACATAAAATGTCTGTTTTATTCACAAGTCAAAAGCCTTTGATCATCTCCATTTGTGCAGAAAAACAAGGGAGGGTGACATTCTTTTCATGTTTAGAAGGACTTCAGCCTTCTGAGTTTTGTTTTGTTTTAATGGTGGGAAGAAAGATTGGATATTTCCCCCCCCCCCTGTATTTTTGGAGGGGTTTGACAGTTTACCAGAGAGCTTACGAGCAGAAGAAAAAATATTGTTGTTTTTAATTGCTTGCTTGAGATAGGCTCTCTGCATAAGCTAAATTCCTTTAGCTTTGATCTCTTGCTGCTTCCCCCCCCTTTCTCTCTCCCTCAGTTTCCCTTTTTGAGCAGCTTTGATTGGGCAACTGCCTCCTAACATGGATGCACTGGGCTGTGTAGCTCTTTTTTTGATTATCTGCTATCAAGGTGTTCTTAACTCCGAGTGACCACTTAGTCCTAGGCAGATTTTTAAAAAAATCCATGAAGATTTGTTCCCAGCTTGGTCTTTTAGCTTTTCAAGGTTATCCCCATCACTCCGTAATTTGTTCCTGTTTTTTTTTTCTATCTCTTTCTTTCCAATCTTTCTCAATATTAGTACGTGGCTCTTAGAACAGAGAAAAACTGAGATTTCTCCATCCATCTCGGCTAACCTAGATTGGTTAAAAATTTCAGAGTAATCGTTGCTTTGCTATCAATAAAAAGGGGTCGGTTGGGGATGGAAGGAAAAATTTGGTCTGGGCTGTTTATGGCTCCCTCGGTTAGAGAATAAACTCATGTTTGGGATTTGTGCCATGCTTTTTGCATCATAACATAATCGAGGAGGCTGGGTCCACCAGCATGCTAAGCAGTGGCGGAATTCAAATATGTGAATAACCGGTTTTTCTGTTTGGATGCTGCTTCCGGAAGTCCATTCTGGGCCTGGGCAACAAAAAAAACAGCTACCGTTTCTGCCGAACTGGTGCGAACTGGCTGAATCCCACCACTGAGGCTAAGGCATTAGCTTGGTTGGTTAAAACTAGCCATGCTTAGCTATTTGTGCAACAGTGGGGAGGGAGGAAGAAAAGAAGAGACAGATGGAGGGAGAAAGCGGGAGTGGGAAGGAAGGAGGGAGGGAGGGAGGGAGGGAGGAAGAAGGGAAGGAAGGAAGGAGTGTCGATGGAAGGGAAGAAGGGAGAGAGGAAGGAAGGAGTGGATGGAGGGGAAGAAGGGAGAGAGGAAGGAGTGTGGATGGAAGGGAAGAAGGGAGAGAGAAAGGAAGGAAGGAGTGTGGATGGAGGGGAAGAAAGAAGGAAGGGAGGGAAGGAAGGAAGGAAGGAAGGAAGAAGAGAAGGAAGGAAGGAGTGTGGATGGAAGGGAAGAAGGGAGTGAGGAAGGAAGAAGGGAAGGAAAGAGTGTGGGTGGAAGGGAAGGAGGGAGGGAGGGAGGAAGGGATGACCGTGGGGATAAGTCACATTTTTCAACTTCGAACAGTCACTAAATGAACTGTTGTAAGTTGGGGACTACCTTTATTTGAGTCTTTAGCAGAGGCATAGCACCCTGTAAAAAAATACCTGGGGGTGGGCAAACTGCCATTTCTGGGAGGCGCCTGGCACCCTACCCCAGAGGCCAGCCTGTGCCATCTGCCATTTTAATTCAGGGTCTGCCATCCCAGCCTCCCCCCCCCCACCTCCTGGCTGGGAGGAATGGCAGGAAGGAGTCAAGGGTCAACCCTTAAAGGTTTTCTACTAGTTGGTTTTTTATTTGGGGGTGGAGGGTGGGGGGAGATTATCTTCAACACGAGCTCCCTCTGGTGCCTGCTTTAGATTCCTCTTTTATCTTCTGATCATTTATCTTATTCCAGAAGGCATTGGAAGGAAATTGACCACTCTAATCTTACTCTTCCATTAAAAAAAAAAAAAATCAGATTTTTTTTTTGGAAGTGGGAGGGATTGCAAAGGAAAGGATTTTGAAGAAGCTTTTTATCTTGGAAAATAAAGGAAGTTTCCTGGATTAACTTCCCTTTCAGGAGCTTTATAAGGGCGCAAAGGATAACGGCAGTACATTCCTAAAATTTGCCTTGATTAGTTTATCCAGATTTTTTTTTGGGGGGGGCAGCGCTGATTTAAAACAAGAGATTTAAAGATTTAAAAGGAGGGGAAGGAAGGAATTACCCACGGAGAAGGGCAAGGGGGGGAAATGAGGGAAGGAAGACACAGGTGTAGGTTAAATAAGAACGATGCCTTCACTGGCCACAGCAAAGTAGTATTTATATTATTTTATTTTAATTTATTTATAGTAGTATTTATTTATTTTATTTTTTATTTTTATTTATTTATAGCAGTATTTATTTTATTTTATTTTTTATTTTATTTATTTATAGTAACATTTATTTTATTTTTTATTTTTTTATTTATAGTCGTTTTTATTTATTTATTTACAGCAGTATTTATTTTATTTTATTTATTTATTTACAGCAGTATTTATTTTATTTTTTATTTTATTTATTTATAGTAGTATTTTATTTATTTATTTATTTGTAGTAGTTTTTACTTTATTTTTTATTTTATTTTTATTTATAGAGGAAATCTTTCATTCATATTATTAATCAATATTGAATTAATAATCAAGGTTTAAAATGTCATATTTTTTCCTTTCTTCGCTCTAGCCAATCAGCGGCTCAGAAATTCAATTTTTTTTTTTCCCCTCCCGCCCCCCTCGCCGGCGGAACTAGAGTTAAAGGGCGGGGCTTAGGGAAAGGGGCGGAACGAGGCCAAGAACACGAGCGCGCATGCGCGCGCCTCCGCTCCCTCTACTACCTGTTTGTGTCCGGGCTAACCCTCCGCGCTTTCCCGCTCTTTTCGCCTTCCCTTTCCCCGCCCCTCGCCCCGTTCTCCTCCCGTCTGTTATCGCCTCCGCGCACGCGTTCGAGGAGAGGCGCCGCCTGCTCTTCCGCCCTCTCCTTTGCCCTTACGCCGCGCTGCGCAGGCGCGGGCGGCCTCGCGCTTGCCGTCGCGTCACGTTCCCCGCCCTTGGGGGTCATTGCGCAGGCGCGGTAGCTTCGTAGCCCTCTCGGGTCACGCATCATTGGGGAGGCTGTGGGGGGCTCGCGGTCGCCGTCACCATGGGGGTAAGGGGGGGTGAGAGAGGGAGAGAGCAGGGTTGGAGCCGGAGAGAGGGGAGGAATGGCGAGGGGGACAAAATTTGGGGAGGGGGCCACCAAGGGGGGAACTCGGTAACGGTGAGGGGCTTGAGAAGGGTCAGCATTGGGGGGGGGATTTGAGGTCATGGGGTTAAGAAGCCTGGCCTGGGGGCGAGAAAGGAGGGAGGCCCAGGCTGTAAATTGGGGAGGGGGCTGGGGGGGAAGAAAATGAAAAACGGGGGAGGGTTTCAGTGTATCCATTCATGGATGGGGGAGGGAACTAACGTGTAAACAGCAGCAGAAGAGACGCGTGTCTGCATTTATTCGTCTGATTTACCTGGCTGCCCACCACGTACATAGGACCCCGTATCGGTTAGGAGTGGAAACGGGTGTGGGGGGGAGGCTTTGGGTCTTAACGTTTTTAAATATCCAGCAGAGTTTGAGAGGGGAAAAAAAAACGTTTAAAAGTCTTTGGAGTGACTTCTCCCACTTCCTGGCTTCCAGGGGGTGCTAGACTACAGTTCCCATCCTCCACAGCCAAAGGGGGGCATCTCACAAAGTCAAGGGATTGGTATGGGGTGAGCTGGAAGGGATGGTCATGAAAAGAGGATATTGGAGATTTTACTTACACAAATACACATACATACATATCTGTAAAAATACGACTCCCGGGCATAATTATGAATAGAATAAATAATATGCGATCACCAGGAGAGTTTAAGTAAGAAAAATACTTTACTAAATGCAGCTTTTAGTAAAGTATTTTTCTTACCTAAACTCTCCTGGTGATCGCATATTATTTATTCTATTCATACATACATATATATGTACATATAAATGTACATGTATATACATATATACACACACACATATATATACATATACACACACATATATACATACATATAAATATGCATGTATATGCATATACACAGACACACACACACGTTAAATTTGGATTGCTGACAGTTAAAGGGAAGCTGATACAGCTATTTCTTCCTCCCATATAGCTATTTCTTCCTCCCATATTTGGGCTGACCGGGTGCATCATAAAACACACACGCGTATAAATATATATGAATATACATACACACACACATATATATACTTACACATACATATACACATACACTGCATGTATATATGTGAAGTCCATATTTGTTTTATCTTTACCCTGCCTTTAGTAACTTTACAAATCACTCAAGGCAGAGAACATGCTAATACTCCTTCCTCCTCGTATTTTCCCCACCACAAGAACCCTGTGAGGTGGGGTGGGCTGAGAGAGAGATGGGGGAACCGACCCAAAGTCACCCAGCCAGTTTTTATGCCTAAGGCAGGAGTAGAACTCACTGTATCCTCGTTTCTAGCCTTATGCCTTAACTCCTAGACCAAACTGCCTTTGTAAAACTTGGAATCTGTACTGTGGAAGAAGTCTTCATAGATGGGGAACTGTTCAGTTCTGTTTGTGTGTTGTGTCTTAGCATTTCAACCCTCCTGGTTGCAGAGGAAATCCAGCAAAGGGAAGGAGAAGAAGCAGAAACGGTTGGAGGAACGGGCAGCCATGGACGCTGTCTGTGCCAAGGTTGAAGCAGCAAATAAAGTGAGTATTTTTCCCCTCTTTATTATTTTATGATGCCAATTATGTCTCATCTTTCAGCTTCTCCCAACACCCTTGCGGCTGCAAAAAAAAAAATACCACGTGTAAAACTAAATTAATAAAAGTTAAAATCTGCAGAACGATGGAGTGCAGAGGTGTCCAACTTGGGGCAGCTTTAAGCCTTGTAGACTTCAACTCCCAGAATTCCACAGCTAGCTGGGGAATTCTGGGAACTGAAGCCCACAAGTCTGAAAGTTTGCCCAAGTTGGACACCCTTGATGTAGTGATTGGAAAGAAAACTCAGCTTCCAGTTCTTGAAACTTACCACCTCTATCCTGAAACTTACTGAACGGCTTTACCCCAAGAATTGCATAATATAGAAATTGCACAAAGTGTGTGTGGGGGGGAAACTTCCCTTATAGCAGGGGTGTCAAACTCAATTTCATTGAGGGCCGCATCAGCATTGTGGTTGCCCTCGGGGGGGGGGGCAGGGTGGGTGTGGATGGAGTGGGTGTGGCCTACTGGGTGGGCATGGCCAGCTCTACATCGTTCACGTCAAGGTTGCCTGTGGGGACCTGGGCAGGAGTGGGACAGATCTGAGGGTCTCTGGCAGAAGGGGATGGGACCGGGGCAAGCGCCAAGACATGATCCTCAAAGGGTGACCCCTCCCCAGCATGCACCCAGGGGGCAGGGGCCACACAGCAGGGGCTGGTTCCTTGCTGTTTCTAGATAGCCTTGTGGAGCGAAGACTGAATGCGTTTCAGCATAGATGGCCACCACAAAATTGTACATTGGTTCCCAGCCGGTCTGGGCCAGGGCCAAGGCAGCGGGGGCCGTTCCCTCACTGTTTCCAGGATGGCTTTGCGGGCCACATGAAACCACTTTGCGGGCCTTATGTTTGACGTGTCTGCCTTATAGGCTTCCACAACTTTTGGAGACAAGCCATTCCGCAGATTAATTGTTCCCATTGTCAGAAAATCTCTCCTTATTTCTTAGATCTCTCCTTGATTAGGTTTCCATCCCTTGCTTCTTGTTGGTTTGGAGAAGACCCACCTCTTCCTTGTGGCAGCCCCTCAGATACAGGACAAGTGCTTGATCGCTCTTCCGACACCAACTTTTTAGTTTGTCTTAATGCCTTTCTTTCTTTCTACAGCTCGGAGACCCTTTAGAAGCTTTTCCCGTGTTCAAGAAATACGACAGAAACGGGTCAGTAAAAAAGCCCGATGTCCTTTTTTTTTTGGAGGCGAGAGATTCGAACTCGGGCCTCTCCCTCTGCGACAAATAATTGCAAAGCGTCGCTCTTGTCCTTTACCTGTCATCGCAGTTTGACAGGATTTAACTGGGCAATGCTTCATTTCCACAAATTATTTATTTTTATATTTATTTCTTTTAGAAAAATGTATATAGCCGCCTACTCGCTCACAGCGGCTTTGGGGGGGGGCATGCAAACAATAAGAAGCAGTGTATTGAAAAAATTAAAATTAAAAAAGCCCCAGTATAAATAAAAAAAATGATAACCCCACCCACCTCCTGATAATAATAATAATAATGATAAAGTTGGAAGGCACCTTGGAGGTCATCTAGTCCAACCCCCTGCCCAGAAAGGAAACACTATAGTACCATTTCAGACAAAGGGCTGTCCAGTCTCTTCTTAAAAACTTCCAGGGTTGGAGCATTCACCGCTTCTGAAGGCAGGTTGTTCCACTGGTTAATTGTTCTCACTGTCAGGAAGTTTCTCCTTAGTTCTAGGTTGCTTCTCTCCTTGGTTAGTTTCCACCCGTTGCTTCTTGTCCTGCCTTCAGGGGCTTTAGAGAATAGCTTGACTCCCTCTTCTTTGGGGCAGCCCTTGAGATACTGGAACGCTGCTATCATGTCCCCCCTCATCCTTCTCTTCGTTAAACTAGACATACCCAATTCCAGCAACCGTTCTTTATATATTTTATTATCCAGCCCCCTGATCATCTTTGTTGCTCTTCTTTGTCCTCTTTCTAGAGTCTCAGCATCTTTTTTACATTGTGGTGACCAAAACTGGATGCAGTATTCCAAGTGTGGCCTTACCAAGGCAATGTAAAGTGGTATTAATATTCCAATTAATAAATAATCCTGATTATGTCTTGTTTTTTTTTCTTCCTTTCGCTCTTTTGTAACAGGCTGAATGTTTCCATCGAGTGCAAACGGGTCTCCAGCTTGGAACCGGCTACTCTGGACTGGGCCTTTGAGCTGACTAAAACGAACATGCAGACCTTGTAAGGGCCCTAAAGATACCCAGGAATAATAATGGGAGGCCGTTGGGCAGCCATGACCAACAATTGCGGCATGAGCAAAAGCTGGTTCAATCTCGCCCTCTCTGCTTCAGGAGCCCAAATGTTCAGTTGGCAAGAGGGGGAAAAAAAAATTTCTCAGTAGTACAGGTGGTCCTTCACTTACAATGCTTTGCTTAGTGACCGTTTTAAGTTACAGCAGCGCTGAAAAAGTGACTTTTGACTCCTTTTCACACTTAGGACCGTCGCAGCATCCCTGGAGTCATGTGATCAAAATTCGGACGCTTGGCAACTGACTCGTATTTATGACGGTCGTGGCATTCGCCTGGGTCACGCGATCCCTTTTGGTTCACTTAACTACTGTGGCAAGAAAAGTTATAAACTTTTCGCTTAATAGCTGTCTCGCTTATTAGTTGCGAAGTCGTGTCCGACCCATCGCGACCCCATGGACAACGTTCCTCCAAGCCTTCCTGTCCTCTACCATCTTCTGGAGTCCATTGAAGCTCACGCCTCCTGCTTCAGGGACTCCATCCAGCCCCCTCCTTCTCTGTCGTCTCCTTCTATTGCCCTCAATCTTTCCCAGCATCAGGCCCTTCTCCAGTGAGTCCTTCCTTCTCATTAGGTGGCCAAAGGATTTGAGTTTCAACTTCAGGATCTGGCCTTCTAAAGAGCAGTCAGGGTTGATCTCCTCTAGGACTGACCGGTTGGATCGCCTTGCAGTCCAGGGGACTCGCAGGAGTCTTCTCCAGCACCAGAGTTCAAAGGCCTCCATTCTTTGGCGCTCGGCCTTTCTTACGGTCCAACTTTCACAGCCGTACATTGCAACTGGGAAAACCATGACCTTGACTATACCCACTTTTGTTGGCAGGGTGACGTCTCTGCTTTTGTGTAGGCTGTCTAGATTTGGCATAGCGTTCCTCCCCAGGAGCAGGCATCTTTTAATTTCTTGGCTCACTTAGCAACAGAAATTTTGGGCTCAGTTGCGGTTGTAAGTCGAGGACTACCTGTACAAGGATCAGTTGTAAGTCATTTTTCATCGTTGTAACTTGCAACGGTCAGTAAATGAACGATTGCTGGTCAGGGATTATCTGCAGTGACTATATGGAGAACCTGGGCACAGAGACCCTTCTGAAAAAGATCATTACAGAAGGATTCCCAATCTCCCTGGACAGAAGGTTGTTGATCCTACCCTGAAGGACGTTCTCATTTCTTTTTTTTTTTTTTCCCTGTCCTCCTTCAAAGGTACGAGCAGAGCGAGTGGGGGTGGAAAGACCGGGAAAAACGGGACGAAATGACCGATGACCGGGCTTGGTACTTAATCGCTTTGGAAAACGGTTCCCTTCCGGTGGCGTTCTCGCACTTCCGCTTTGATGTCGAATACGGAGAGGAAGTTCTCTATTGGTAGGGCTTCCCACTTTCAATTTTGGCCACTGGATTGCCGGCTTGGTCAGGCAGGAAGGCCCGATAAACAAGAGCAGAATAGCAATAGCATTTAGACTCATATACAGCCCCATAAGACTTTACAACGCTCTCTGGGCCGTTTCCAATGTCAGCATTATTTGCATCTCCCCCCCCCCCCAACAATCTGAGTCCTCATTTTACCAACCTGGGAAGGATGGAAGACTGAGTCAACCTTGAGCCCAATGAGAATCAAACTGCTGGCAGTCGGCAAAGTTAGCCTGCAGTACTGCATTCTAAGCACTGCGCCACCACACCAGAAGAATAGAATAAGAAATAAAATAAGACTAGAATAGAATAAAATTAGAATAGAATAGAAATAGAATAAGAAGAGAAGATAAGAAAATAAAATTAGAATTAGAATAAAATAGAATAAGAATAGAATAAAGAATAGAATAGAAATAGAATAGAATAATATAGAATAGAATAGAATAAAAATAGAATAGAATTAGAATTAGAATAGAATTGAATAGGAGTAAAATAGAATAGAATAAGAATAGAATAGAATAAAGAATAGAAGAAAAATAGTATCGAATAGAATAGGAGTAAAATAGAATAGAATAAGAATAAAATAGAATAAAGAATAGAATAGAAAAATAATAGAGCAGAAGAAAAATAGTATCGAATCAAATAGAATAGGAATAGAATAAGAATAGAATAGAATAAAGAATAGAATAGAAGAATATAGAATAGAATAGAAGAATAGAATAGCAAGTACTGGTGTCAAATTAAAACAAAAAATTGTTGATGACTCTGCTAGGATGTTGGTATTTGCCTGCTTATTTCTCTCTTTCTTCTCCTAGCTATGAAATACAGCTGGAGAGCAAAGCAAGAAGGAAAGGTCTCGGCAAGTTCCTCATTCAGATCCTGCAGCTTGTGGCAAACAGGTAGGGCTGTGCTGCCCCATCCTTTCTGAGCTAGAAACCGCCCTGATCTCACTGGAGGAGTCCTTGCGGATTTTACTCCGCTAGGCGTGGTCCGACTATAACGAGCCGGCGCTGTCCGAAGACATTTTCCGCCGTCACGTGGCCAGCAGGATGTCAGGGAGCGCTCTGACCTTCCCACTGAAGTGGTACCTATTTATCTGCTTGCATTTGCATGCTTTCAAGCTGGTAGCTTGGCAGGAGCTGAAGCAAGGACGGGAGCGTACCCCGTCACATGACTCTGGTCTCAAATCTGGGCTGCTGGCTTTCCAGCCGGCAAGCCCAGAGTCTTAATTGCTGAGCCACCCACTGGGGCAAACTTTATTGATGTTTAACAAAACTAACTCTCAACATTAAAATCTGATATTCCAGCCTGAATGTTACGGTTATTAACGTAGCCAGGGCAGGCTCAATATATTTCTCGTTTATTCTTTACTAAACAGACATCTCCACGGTTGACGTACTGATGAGGACATACAGTCCTGCATTTTTTACAGTCCTGCAGTCATAAGGACTAGAGCCACGATCCACAAGCAAAAGCAAGCACACTTAACACAGGGCAGACATATCAGAACACAAGATAATCACTCCCAGGCACGGATGCAGCCTTTGACACAAAAGCTTTGTTCCTGGTTTCTTATTGGAGCCTTCAAAATGCTTGGATTTTAAAACTTCTGCTTAAGCAATTAGTACCGGATTAGATTCGTTAAGATTTATAGTGCTGTGGGAATTAAAATTCAGTGGCAATAAGGTTTCATGTGCCAGATGAAAAGGGAATAGGATCATTCTTGGTTAAATACACTGAAGCGCGTTTAGTTTCTCCTTTCGTGTAGAACTAGACATTAATTCAAAAGGTGGAGTTTCTTAGGAACTCTGCTGAATTTTTTTTTTCTTGTTTTCCCGTCCTGTTTTCCTCTCAACCCGTTCTGAATTTGACTCTCCCTGACTTTTCTCAGCACACAGATGAAGAAAGTCATGTTGACGGTCTTCAAACACAATCACGGAGCCAACCAGTTCTTCAGAGACGCTTTGCAGTAAGTAAAAGATTTAATTCTTCTCTCTCGGCGAGGCAGAAAGAAGAAGGGGATGGCTGTATAATTGGGGTTTTAAACAAAATAGGGCATCGCCTCTTTGCTTAGATTAATTAGTTAAAATTACTTTGGCCAACAACTAGACCAGGGGTAGGCAACCTCGGCTCTTTTATGACGCATGGACTTCAGCTCCCAGAATCCCTGAGTCGGCTATGCTATGCTGACTCAGGAATTCTGGGAGTTGAAGTCCATGCGTCATAAAAGAGCCGAGGTGGCCTACCCCTGGACTAGACCATTTCCCCAGATACGATCCAACTTCTGTTGATAAAACACCAGCTGGAAGGTCCTGCTTTTTTTTTTTTTTTTAAATTTGTCCTGACCCTTTAGATTTGAAATAGACGATACCTCACCGAACGTGTCTGGCTGCTGTGGGGAAGACTGCTCCTACGAAATTCTCAGCCGAAGAACAAAATTTGGGGAGGGCCAGCAGGCCCACTTGGGCACTCCGTGTGGGGGCTGTTGCCACTGAGGGGCTCCGTGGCTCTCCGACAGACTGCGCCACTCTCCAGGTAGGCGTGCCTTCCTCGTGGCTTCTCTTGACCTGTCTCAATTCTGGCTGCGCTCCTGAGTCAAGAGGGACAGAACTCCTGTGTGTCGGGATTTGAGGTTTTCCTCCCATCGGAGATCCTTTAAATCGAAGCCGAGTCATACCTTTAGGGCTGATCTTGCTTACCTGCAGCCTCGAACCGAAGTGGGAATCTGCCAGATTTTCTTTCTTTCTTTCTTTCTTTCTTTCTTTCTTTCTTTCTTTCTTTCTTTCTTTCTTTCTTTCTTTCTTTCTTTCTCTCTCTCTCTCTCTCTCTCTCTCTCTCTCTCTCTCTCTCTCTCACTTTTTTTTTCCCCATGGAAAATTTATGAGGTTCCTGCCTAAAGCCGCTGATGAGAATAGTGGATGAAGGATAGACTTTGGGGATGGCAGATCAAGGCCACTGGTGACAGTTCTGTATTAATTTGGTTCCGGCTTCCCACTTTTGTTTTTGAATAGCTGCAAGACGTGCGTTCATAATTTTGCCAGATGACTCCGGTGGGTTTTAACAAGAACGCTTGCTTCCTTTAAACCAGTCCCTTGGCTGTGTGTTTCAAAGCAACTCTGGCTGTGTGGGCTGATAGGAGGAGGAGGAGGGATCCACAACAGATTTTTAGAACGGGATCCTAAGTAACCTGGTGCATCTGGTTAGACCTCCCTCCTTGTTCATTGGGGACAATATCGGCGTGAATGGATTACTCCGTGCAACCTGCTTTTGGTCAAGTCCTCAAATCTGGACCTTCAGCCTAACTAAGATTGTTTGATTTCCTCTTGGCCTACTGCATCGGAAACAACTCAAGAGTGGTTTTGTTGTCCCAAAGTCCCAGTAGAAGCAATTGTGCACGCGCAAAAAAAAAAAAAAATCAATTTCACCTGGGAGTTGTGTGTTGCTATTGTTCAGGAGACCCTATGGTCATTGGTTTTGGAATTAAAAACTGCAAGCATTACATTCCCCCATCAAAAGATACATTGGTTTCTTCACATCTTGATTTTCCTCAGATTTTTCCATTGATGGATTTCTCCCTCAAAAAAAAGGGGAAGGGGGTTGGTTGAGCATGTTGCGTGTGACCTGCAAAATGCTTTCCAATTTGAAGCTGAAATGACACTGTTGTATTTCTTGGTGTATCTAGTGGGTGTTTTGTTATCTCTTTTTTTTTTTTTTTTTTTTTTGCATTTTGGGGAAGTTTTGTTCCACGGAGCAAATTTTGAGATAACGACTCTTTTTAGCCAGTAACTTTTGCTGGAATCAAAGGGAACAACTCGGTTTATTTTTAAATGAAAAGATTCACTTTTTGTCTGTTTTCAAAATAAAGGCTCTGTTTGATCTCCAGCAGGTTGCAAGTGTATCTGTGTTCTCAAGGATAGCTTCCTTTGTAATGTATTTTGGGCCTCTTAGAGTGCTGGAATGCTCTGCTTTTTTAAAAAAACATAATAGAACATCTTCTATGTTGCATAATCGGAGATGTTTTTTCTCTCCTGTCTGAGTACTTATGTACGCACCACTTTATAAAAGTGGGGTCTGAGTACTTATGTACGCACCACTTTATAAAAGTGGGGTCTGAGTACTTATGTACACACCACTTTATAAAAAGTCACAGTTCCAAATGAAGAACCACAAATTCTGTTCTTTGTCGCCCTCCCAAGATGGTCAGGCCTGTTAAAAATGGGCATTTGAGTCTGCAAATGAGATGCAAGTAAAAAGATTTTTTTTTTAAGAGGTCCCTTTGTATGTTGAAAATAAGCTGTCTGTTGTGACTAAACATTTTCTTTTAAAAGTGCCTCCTGTAGCCACTGGTCATGCTTTTGTATTTTAAAATATTTTCCTGCCTTCATTAATGGGGAGCCTCTTTTTGTGTTGATTTCTGGCCAATTGAGGATTATAATAGTTAATAGAGTTTAAGAGGAAAATAGGGTTTTGGCCTGGAAATTGCATCTCTCTTTTCTACCTGTGGCCATTCCATTAGCTGTGGAAAGGAACTACAAAGTCCATGCTGGCTAGAGAATTCTGGGAGTAGGTCCACCCCTCTTAAAGCCTTCAGGTTGAGGAATTCTGGGAGTTGAAGTCCACTCATCTTAAAGCAGGCTGGCTGGGGAATTCTGGGAATTGAAGTTCACCCCTCTTAAAGCATGCTAGCTGGAGAATTCTGGGAATTGAAGTCCACCCCTCTTAAAGCAGGCTGGCTGGGAAATTCTGGGAGCTGAAGTCCACCCCTCTTCAAACGGGTCACGGTTGAGAGACATTGGCTTAGGTGATACGGTTGTGGCGAGCAGGGGCCTAGTCAAATCAATCGGTTACATCCAAACACAGTTTACTTTCTGGCAGAGTTGTTTAGAAAGCACTGCTGCTGTTGCTACCTGAGATATTGGAGAGGCCTTCTGGAATAAGCTAAAAACAAATGTTGAGCTAAGCAGAAGTTGACAAGTAGCCAAGCCGATTTTTGCCTGGTGATTGGGCTAGCCAGCCCTATGATTAGGTCATGACTCACTGTGTGGTCGGAGCCCAGGAAATTGGCTTAATTGAATAAACAGTGATTAGTTTCACTAGGGGCAGATGTATCAGGCAAACACAGCCGTAGCCTTATCTCCTGCACTGGCAGCTTCCTTTGTCTGGAAGCTGGAATATATCTGCCAGGGGTCCCGTTTTGCGGCTTAGCTGACAAAAAGTTAGGCTCTTGGTACCTCTAAGGCTGCCAGTAACGGGACTTAACATTTCGCCATCTTGCTCTTTGCCCCGGCTGTCTTTTTTTTTTTTAATTTTTAATACAGCCTCTGAATACTTTCATCAATGACATTGTCTCATCCCAGCAAGGGACGAACAGCCTTCATAAAGGTAATACTTGAAAACCGATGTCAGCTGTAAAAAGCCAAAGATTAGGGATCAGTTGTCAAGGTTGAGAAACACTGAGTTAGCAGAAATAAATGTCAGTTATCTGAGTATTCTGCTGAGACTTCCATTCAAAGATGCGCACACACACAAAGGCTGGACACAGCCAGGGTATTGCTAAGGCGGCTTGGCAAAGGAGCCTTTTATGGGTCTGATAGCCTGTGTGCCTGGCTGAGGGATTCTGGGAATTGAAGTCCACAGGTTATAAAGGAGCCACGGTTCCCCCCATCTCTGCTTTAAGACATGCCATGTGAAGAAACAGGGACCCTGGTGCAAGGCTCTTCAAACTCGGCCCTTGGATGACTTGCGGACTTCAACTCCCAGCGTGCC
The DNA here is from genome assembly GCF_016545835.1 of Crotalus tigris. Classification (NCBI taxonomy): domain Eukaryota; kingdom Metazoa; phylum Chordata; class Lepidosauria; order Squamata; family Viperidae; genus Crotalus; species Crotalus tigris. Next base: position 411,446 of record NW_024097591.1, read on the forward strand.
TGGCTGAGGAATTCTGGGAGTTGAAGTCCGCAAGTCATCCAAGGGCCAGGTTTGAAGAGCCCCGCCCCCAGGTGTTATTATTACTCAATTGTTTGCAGCTTTTTTGAGGGTTGGACTTAATCAAAAAGCAACTTTATTAAGGGGTTCCTGGGAGGGTTGGTGCAGGGGGGGGAACGCTTTAAAAAAGACACGCCCCCTCTTCCACACCCCCCCCCCCCCCAAAAAAAGGACCCCCAGCAGCTTTGCAAAAGCAGCCTCGGCGTCCCTGGCTGGGCAAGGGCGCACGTGGCGGAGGGGGCGTGTCCGGGGAAGTGACGTCAGCGCCCGAGAGCACGTGCGGCCCGTGTTGTGATGGCCTCACAACCGCCGGCATGGCGACGTCCCCCCCCCATTGTGGAGCCGGTGGGGGGGGGGCAGAGCCCTTTCCTCCTTCCTTCAACCCCCCCTCCCACCCCAGCGCTTAATTATCATCCGGGATGTTGCGGAGGGGGCGGCGGTTGCCATGGAAAGAGAAGGCGGCCTAAGCGCTTCCGGGGCGCCCGCCTCCGACCCGGAAGCGCCTCCTCCCTGCAGGGTTGCCAGCGCGAAGATGGCGGCGGAGGAGCCTCAACAACAGCCGGAGCCCGTCGGGGGGGACACGGACGGTGAGGACGGGTGGGGGGGGCGCCGTGGGCGTCGTAAACTCGGGAGAAGGCCCCTCCCGGCTTGGGGGGGGCATCGCTCTGGAGGGGGGGGCTTCTTCTGGAGCCCCCCCCAGCAGGAGCGCCGTCGCGCCCCCTCCTCTTTCTTCCTCCCCCCCCCCGCCCGTTCAGCTCGGTCTCCTTGGCAACGGGGGGAGGCTCGGTCTCCTTGGGAACGCCCCCCCCAAGGCCTTCCTCTTTCTCTCCCCCCCCCCGGTCCCCGTCGCCATGGAAACCGGCGCACCTGGCCAGGAGGGGCTCGCGCCCAGGGCGTCCCGCCGAGGTAAAACTGCAGCTCCCATCCGCCCCGGCGGGTCCCCTGTGGATGATGGGCGCTGGAGGCCGGCCTGCCTCCCTTTTCCCGGAAGCCCCGCGGAGGCGATGGCGGCGCCCCCTTCCCCGGCTGCCCCGGGCGGGGTCGGGCTTGACCCCGGGGGTCGTGAGGATGCTCCCTCGTTGGGCCACGAGACGCCCGCAAGGAAACGGTCACAGCCCAGAGAGTCCCGGGGATCCCCCTCATTTGCACCCTCGGCTATAAATAGCTCCTCCACTCTGCATGCATGCATGGATATAAACAGAGGGAGCAAACCCCACACTGCACACAAACACACACACAAACTCCCCCCCCCCCAGCACGGATGATGTTCCCTAGCAAGGAAAGGGCGCCCGGCTCAGAGGGCACCAAGCATCCCTCAGCTCAGCCCTGAGCTACAAATATTCTCTTTTATCAGTACTCCTATTTACACATTTTAGAAAGGTGGGGAAAGGTGGGATGCAGTCATGCATATTCCTAGGTAAACAAGCCCTCATTTCAACCCCAAGCTGCCAATATTCTCCTTTATAGGCTTAACCTTGGCTCAGGGGGCGCTTCTGGTTGAAGTGACTTCTCCCAGCCTTTCCTTATGGGATGAGTCTACAGCAGTGTTTCCCAAACTTGACAATTTTAAGGCATGTGGACTTAAAATTGGTCTACAGAATAACAGAGCTGGAGGGGACCTTGGAGGTCTTCTAGTCCAACCCCCTGCTTGAGCAGGAGACCCTAGGCCACTTTGGACAAATGGCTGCCCAGTCTTTTCTTGAAAACCTCCAGTGATGGAGCACCCACAACTCCAGGAGTCTGGGGTTCGTGCACCTTGCTTGAAAACCCTGTTGTCTGCATTTAGACTATTTCCTCAAGTTGGCTCCTTTTAACCTTGGCTTGTTCCTTTTGGCATTATTCTCCCTTGCTCTTTTTTATCCCCAAATATTAGGAGATAAAACAGCCCCTTTGTTCGATGTTGCTCTCTTGAATTAGCTTGCAAACTAATGGTCCTGTTCTTCTGATTCTAACTCCTCTAAAACTGTGACACTCGTTCACTGTCTGTTATATTGCATGATTATGTGAGAACTGTGCTTAACAGGGTCTCTGTTTGGGCCACCGCTTTATGCCATGATCCGCTTTTTAAAATTTTGAATGTGTTAAATGAATGTGTTTCGTGGACCGTGTGTTTTGCGCTTAACTCTCGGTGTTGAAAAACATGGTTGTGGGTTAATAAAAGTCAAATTTATTTCAGGTTTTAGGCAGTCTGATTAAATCAGGATTTATTTGCTCAGGTATATAGCACGTTACCTGAATACAGCCATGGTTTCTAGCTAACTGAGGATTAGTGTGTTGTGTGAAAACACCCAGGAATAATCTTTCCTTTTTATCATGCTTTCTCCTTATACTCCTCGTACATCAATTCATGATTTTTCCTCCATACTCTGGTTTTTGTTAAAGTGTTTTTTTTAATGTAATTTTCTATTCAAAGTGTGTATAAATGATCCCTTTTCTCTAATGTTGCCTTATAAGACAATCTCTGTGTTATAGATGGAAGTTTGTGCAGAATAATAGGAGTGGGCTCGATGTGAAACTGAAGTTTATTGCATCTGTAACATCCTGGCCAAAATGTGGCATGTGGTACATAGTCTGTTTCTATTTTTGTTATTAATGCATGATTAAACTGGTCACCTACTGTTTTCAATATTTATAACATTTATATTATAAGTTATAAATATTTCAATATTTCTATTTCAGTATTTATAAAAAGCATTCTGTGAAAACCTTAAGTCAAGGGGTCACTGTGGACATGAATATGGTTCTAACTGTGCTAAGTAGAACATTGTGACTTGAAATATAAGAGGAATAAAAGATAAAAAGCATGAAATAATACAGACTAACACAGTTGGAAGGGACCTTGGAGGTCTTCTAGTCCAACCCCCTTGCTCAGGCAGGAGAACCTATACTATAATATATAATGAAATGGAAGAAATAAAAATAGGCAAAAATATAATAGATCTGAATGACTGATTTAAGTCTTGTGTGGAGTTGATGAATACATGTTAGCGAAGCAGGCGTTGACGTAATTACAAATGAAAGTGCTGTTAAAAAAAAGAGATGAATTGATGTCACTTACTAGAGATGCTCGGGAAAATTCTACAACATTCTGATTGATTGTGATCCAGGGAAAATTATTAAGTAAAATTAATGGGTGGATGTGGGATAAACGTATAAGAAATTGTGGTCTTGAATACCGCTGATTGGGATGTGAACACATGTTCTTTGGTGTGCAGACAATGTTGTGTTATTGGCTGCGAACCCAGATGATTTGCAGCAAACGTAAGATTTGTGAAACGAAACAAGAAATGTGAAACTGCAAATTAATGTGACAAAGAACAAAGTAGTTATGTCTGAAGGGAAAAATGGAGTGAACAGTTGCACATTCTACACAACTGGTGAAAAGCTAGAAGAAATTAATTTGGTGATCGTGGACGTTTTATGAAAGAGAAATAGAGAAATTTTCAAGGATTGTTTATGATTGTTTGCTGTCCAGAGTTAGTGGTTAGATGGGCAGTTATACAAATTGAATGAATGAATGAATGAATGAATGAAAAACAGAGAGAGAAAGCTAGTGGTTATTGTTGTTTATTCAGAGGATTAATGCAGGATTTCCCAACCTTAGCAACTTTAAGATGCATGGACTTAAAGACCTACTGGCTGGGGAATTCTGGGAGTTGAAGTTCACACATCTTAAAATCACCAGGTTGGGAAACCCTGACTTGGTCTTTGTCGAAGGATACAAAGGTATTCTCAATGTGTGTCTTTGCTGACTTTCTTTCTGGAAATCAAAGTTGATTTGTGTCAGGAGTAACATCAAGAGCAGTTGAACACAAGGAAGGCACTTAGAAAAACTTGCGTTAAAATAAAAAGGGGCCTGGAATTAATGGATATCAAATATTTGTCGGTTGAATAAAAGCAAGCAGCTAGTGGTTTGACTGTATAGAGAGAATATGGATTGAATTGTGAAAAAGAAATATGTAGGTGGGTGTGTAAATGTACGGCAGGGAGGGATGTTCAGCAAAGCATGTTCAGCTGGAGTGCATGAGATCCCCACAATCCCCACAGACAGTATCATTAAAGCACAAAAGACACATTATAACCACAATATTTGGTAAGAACAGAAAAGTATGGGCCAATACAGGAGATGCTACTGGTTTAAACTTGATCTGCTGTTTCCTTTTCTTTACCTCAATTCCTTTACTTTCAATTCCTCTTCTTTTACTACTATGTGCAGGGCGGGGGGGGGGGGTTGTGTGCTTTGCACAAAGTTACTTAGCCCCGGAGTGTGATGAGCATGTATTCGATTAGAATTTTATGTTTCTGATAATTTGCCAATCGTGTTGTTAAGTCTGCCGTGAGTCCGGATGACCTCATGTAGTTTTCTTGGCACTAGGATAAAAGTGGCCTGCTACTGGGGTGTTTTTTTTCCCCTTCTCTCTCATTTAAGGACTAATCTGAGCCCAGACAAGGTCAGACGGTCCCATCCGCCCTGTGTTTTTAAGTGATCTAATCAATAGAAATTAAGTAATTTTTCTGCAAATGTCCCTGTTAAAAGAAGCTCTACGAACGGGAGTCAAGCTTTTTGGTAGAAAGGAGCCCAAGACTCCCTGGGGTTGCATGGCTGGCTGCCGGCTTCTGTTCCAGCTTGTCTGGAACAAACCTGGTTTCCTTCAGAATGATTTATAGAAAGTGGGAGCTAATCACCTGGAAGACTCCCTTACGTTTGCTTCCTTAAGCCCTCTGGTTTGGCTCATTAGCGGCCAGGCGCATTTTTCAGACAGATGAGAAGCGAGATGCCTTCAAGGAAAAACAAAATAAAATCCAGCTGCTTTTGGGAAAAGCACCTTGCGGGCATTTTTCAGACACTTTATATTCTCCTCTTCTCCTCTCTCTCTCCTCTCCTGTCCTCTCCTCCTCTCCTCTTCTCCTTTCTCTCTCCTCTCCTCTCTTCTCCTCTCCTCTCTCTTCTCTCCTCTCCTCTCTCCTCTTCTCTCTCTCTCCTCTTCTCCTCTCTTCTCTCCTCTCCTCTCCTCTCCTCTCCTCTCTCTTCTCTCCTCTCCTCTTCTCCTCTCTCCTCTTCTCTCTCTCTCCTCTTCTCCTCTCTTCTCTCCTCTCCTCTCCTCTCTTCTCCTCTCCTCTCCTCTCTCTTCTCTTCTCTCCTCTCCTCTTCTCCTCTCTCCTCTTCTCTCTCTCTCCTCTTCTCCTCTCTTCTCTCCTCTCCTCTTCTCCTCTCTTCTCTCCTCTCCTCTTCTCCTCTCCTCTCCTCTCTCTTCTCTCCTCTCCTCTTCTCCTCTCTCCTCTTCTCTCTCTCTCCTCTTCTCCTCTCTTCTCTCCTCTCCTCTTCTCCTTTCCTCTCCTCTCCTCTCTCCTCTCCTCTCCTCTCTTCTCCTCTCTCCTCTCTCCTTTCCTCTCCTCTCCTCTCTCCTGTCTCTCCTCTCCTAGTTTGTTTCAGGAGTAGATAGTGCCTCTCCTTCTTAACTGACTCTTGCCCGTTCCTCTTTGTCCTTGGAGAATAGATTTATATAAAAAGACTCTTAATTGAAGGATTTGGATGGAGCATCCTCTGGTCCAAAGTCTTGGCGGCAAAGCCAGCCGGCTGTAATCTGGGGAGGGACCCCAGGGCTGTTCTGCAGGTTGCAGTCGCCATCACAGGAGGAAAGAGAGATGCAGTTGTCTGTCGTTGCCTCCTCACTGCAGTAGCATCCCAGCAAGCTGGGCGCTCGCAACACGGGATGGCCCCAGATCAGGTTTCCTGCTTTTCTGCAGCCTTGGCAGCTGCTGCGCGTAAACGGTGCCAGGGGAAGAAAACCTCTCTTCTCTGGCTGGCTTGCACAGCAGATAATCTCCCGAGTGGGCTGCTCTTTGTGCGAGAGAGAGTAGCGTCAGAGGAGCTTTTGGGGGGGGGGACAGCTGAGTTCAGGGTTTCCGATGGAGCCCACCCCGGGGGCTGCGAGGAGGTCTTTTTACCCCAGGCAACTCCTCCTCTTTGCGATGGGATGGGCCCCTTGTGCATCGCTGGGCGCTCAATGTCGCCCGCTGGGCGCTCAATGTCGCCGAGGGGCTCGCGGCCTCAAGAGCTGTAGAAAAGGTGGGGGTTACGAGCTGCTGGTGGATTGTCCCTCAGAGGGGTTGTTGAGTTTGGGGGAGCCAAGCTCGGCCTCGGAAGCCGACCTGCGTTCCTCGAAATAACATTCTCTTAAACTTTAATTGAAGGAAGACACAGCGGTAGACCTAACGACAGAGGGAAATAAAAGCCTGCTGTCTCTTCCAGCAGTTCTTTTTGCAAACTTCCATAGAGGGGAATTCTGTGAAGGAAATGCGTTGATTTCTTTTTTTGCAAAAGAGAGAGGGGGGGGGATTGCCTTGCTTCTTGTCTTTTGACATGTTTTGCTGTGTGAATTTCTTAATTTTGTTGACCGCTCCATTTTTTAGCGTAGGCCTTTCCAGACCTGTTCGACCCCTGGTTTTCCTTTCCTCTTGAGAAGTTGGCCTTGCAAGCTGGCACATCTGGAAGGGCCAAGATTAGAGTTTCTGGAACAACATCTGTTCTTTTTTTCCCCGTTCACCTTGATTGTAAATCACCCAAAGCTGGATTTTGTTTTTTCCTCAGTTGCTTTCTTCTCTTCCATTTTAGGAGTGAATTGTTTGGCCTACGATGAAGCCATAATGGCCCAACAGGACCGCATCCAGCAGGAGGTGAGTACTTGCGCACGTGGGGAGGGCCCTGCTTGGGTCCACCCACTTTATCTTCTCTTTCACGGCTCCGGCAGGAACCCACCCAAATTATACGTATTTGTAGACCTGCTCAAGCTTTATTCTGCCTTGCGTTCTCCCCACTGCTGCTTCTTTGAACCTCTCTGAGGTCCTACATAATTTCCTAAGAGTATCCCATTCTCCTACCCCCACCCCCAAATCACCCAAGGGAGAAGACTGTGCACACAGGTCGTCCTTGAGTTAGGATAGCCCCCCTCCCAAAATATTCATGACCTGGTTCCAAAGTTACGAGTCCCCCCCCCCACAAATTTACAGTCATTTGCAGTACTCTGTGTTTGGCAAAAATGCTGAACGATGGCTTCATTTAACGAGCACGGCGATCACTTAGCTGTGGTGATTCGCTTTTCTGGGGGGGGGGGAAATCCCCACAGGGGTAAGTTGAGAACTGCCTGGTGTGTTTCTCGATGTTGATGATTGACAGTGAATTTAGACGCTCTCCGTTTGCAGCGAGCACGTCAACAAAGTGTCTGTGGCATTTGGGTGGAATTGCTCATCAGAGAGGCTGGATCCATTTCGGCTGCCGCGTTGGGTGGCCGCATTGATTCAATCTGATTTGATCTGATTCAATCTGCAGATTGCTGTCCAGAATCCTTTAGTCTCGGAGCGGATGGAGTTGACTGTCCTGTACAAGGAGTATGCCGACGATGACCATATATACCAGCAGAAGATCAAGGTGAGAGAGTCACCTGTAGCCGACTCCGTGTGTGATCAAGTTTAAAGGAGCCAGGGCATCTTCTGTGGGAGAAAAACACCAGTTTTTCTCTTTTACAATTTCCTGAAAAGGAGGGTGATTCTGAAATGAAGACAGCCCTGATCTTCAATACAAGAAAGGGGGGGGGGAAATCCTTTTGCATCCCTTGCTTTATTCTTGGCAATTTAAAACTCAAAGGTGAATTGAATGTTTCTTTCAGGCAGGGCACGTTTTACTGGGCCTCCAGACTTGGCGACTGTAAGACTTGTGGACTTCAACTCCCAGAATTCCGCAGCCAGCAAGTCCCCAAACTTGGCTACTAGAATGTCCTGGTTCCGACAGATGAAACTCTTCGAAAGAACTTCACGGCATTGTTTAACTTAAAGAATCTTTATTCGAGTAGCACAGCATCGGCACGTACATAGGCAAAGCCAAAATCTGAATTCCCCTCCCCTGAGCACATAGTAGCAAACACAATTCCCTCCTCCAATGAACCGTCATAAATCCCATTCCCCAATTAGTTTGAAATGCATCGAATGTTCTTGCTTTGACGTATCCCTAGTCTGGCTGGCTGAGGAATTCTGGGAGTTGAAGTCCACAAGTCTTACAGTTGCTAAGTTTGGGCTGTGTAGACCTAAGGCAGCTTAACTGGGCCTTCGACCAGGGTGTGCTGAGTTCCCTCTCCGCTCTTCTCCCGGGCCAGGATCTGCTGAAGAAGTATTCGTTCATTCGGAAAACGAGGCCGGACGGGAACTGCTTCTACCGAGCGTTTGGCTTTTCCCACCTGGAGGCGCTACTGGAGGACGGCAAGGAGCTGCAGCGGTAGGCTTGGGGGGTCTCACGGCCGGGGAAGAGGGGAAGGGGAACCCCAATGCCTCCCTAGGCCAGCGGGGTTGAAGACGCCGGTCATACTGATACGCAGATTCTGAGGTTTTGCTTGATAAAGAAAATACAGAAGTTGCCTTCAAGCTTTACGTTTTTATTCAGCTGAACAAAGACGGGCTCCTCTAGAAGAGAGAAAAAAGCCCCAAATATCAGAAAAGCCTTTATTTTTATACCGTCTTTGATTACATAAGCAACCCACCCAGCAAAGCTGACACACATAAGATAAAGACTTTGCTCTTTTAAGGCTGGCACTCTAGATGAGAAGGAAGAAAGCAGAACTAGCTAAAATTGTTCTCTTTGGCGTGTTTCCCATATGTTCCCAGGTGGGTTAGGCTATGGGGTGTTTCCTTTGCTGTCCTGTTATGCCCTTGCACGCATGATTCTGCAAGTGGCCAGAGACAGCGGGGCCATCTGCACGTATCCACAATTGCTACTGTCCCCTAAGTCCAAGTCAACAGAACGCAGACATTCACGCCGGCGGTCTCATTTCAGCTTCAAAGAAGTGGCGGCCAAAAGCAAAGAAGTGCTGGTTGCTCAGGGCTTCACGGAATTCACCATTGAGGACTTCCACAACACGGTAAGGCCTGGTCCTGCCCCCCCGGGCATTTGAAGGCCCCCCAAGGCCAGGCCAGCCGGGGGCGATGGGAGTTGCGGTCTAACCCAGGGGTTTCCGGACTTGGCAACTTTTAAGACTTGCGGGCTTTAATCTCCTTGTGTGATCCGAAGCCAGGTGCTCAGCAACCGACTCCTCTTTACGACGGTCGCAGCGTCCCAGTGGGGTTACAGGCTCCCCTTTTGGGGACCTTCTGACGGGCAAAGTCGGCGGGGGGAAGCCAAAAGGGTGCGACTCGTTTAACGACTGCCACGATTCGCTTCCTAAGGGTGGCCAGAAAAGTCGCAAAACTCACTTAACCATTAGCAGCAAATGAGCAGCCGGGCTCCATTGCGGTCTTAAATGGAGGACTACCTGTTCAGAGGGGATTTTAAAAATGGCGGAGTTTTTGGGGGGAGTGGGGGGAACTGGGAACGGGTAGATGAGAGGCGGGAAAGAGAAAGTCTGGGAGTTGTGGGGTGTCCCTTCATTGGGAACCCCCCCCCCCTCTGCAAATTTCTCCTCTTGACTCCCTCCAGTTCATGGACCTGATAGAACAAGTGCAGAAGCAGACCACCCTGAGTGAGCTGTTGGCCTCCTTCAACGACCAGAGCACCTCCGATTACCTTGTCGTCTACCTACGGCTGCTGACGTCCGGCTACTTGCAACGAGAGAACAAGTTCTTTGAGCACTTCATTGAGGGAGGACGGAGCATAAAGGAGTTCTGCCAGCAGGTCAGGCAGGGCCCGGCGTGGGGTGGGGGGGCTCGAAAGGGAAATGAATAATTTGGGACCGGGGGGGGGGGGGGAATGCCTGGAAGGCCAGCCCTTTCTCTGCGTTTGGAGATGCACCGCTCTCTCTCTCTCTCTCCGATTTAACCTATAAATCTTCATTGTGCTGGCGTTTCTAGTCCTCATGATAGAGAGGAAGGAAGGGCCGTGTTTGCTCGTGGGCTTTGAGCAGCCTGGGAGGGAGTAACGGTTTCAAGCAACGTCCGGGCAACTATTGGTTGGCCTGGAGCCGCCTGTGTCTCAACCTCGGCAGGGCTTTAAGATGGGTGGACTTCAACTCCCAGGGTTCCCCAGACAACCTCCCCAGAACCCCCGAGAGGGGATGATGGGAGGTGGGGGGCACCATGTCATTTAATCACGGTGGGGTCCAAGGTCAGGACTCTCAGACACTTTGTCCACTTAGCTCCGAGGCAGGACGATGAACAGCTGGTATCCAAAGCCTCCACAGATCCAGCAAGCTTTGATCACATTTAAAGGCCCCCCATCTTACCTTAAGGCAACTCAGGCCTGTGTTTCTAGTCCTCCTGAAGGCAAAAGAGCTCGCCTGCAGGCCTGGGTGGGGGCATCCTTCTGCCAGCAGATTGGGTATGTGTGTGTGTGTCAACTTCTCAGTGCCTGGTGCCCCTCTGGTTGTGGACTCAAACCGCCTCTCTTCTCCCACCCCGGCCCTCCCTCTCTCTCTCTCTTTTCCAGGAGGTGGAACCCATGTGTAAGGAGAGCGACCACATCCACATCATTGCCCTGGCCCAGGCCCTCAACGTCTCCATCCTGGTGGAGTACATGGACCGGGGCGAGGGCGGGACCACCAACCCCCACGTCTTCCCCGAAGGCTCGGAGCCCAGAGTGTATCTACTGTACAGACCGGGACACTATGACATCCTGTATAAATAGAGGGGGTGGGAGCGAGGCAGGGGGCTGGCCAGCCAGCCCCCCCCCTTCCTGCCTTCTTACTCTCTCTCTCCCCCTTTCCCCTCCCCTTCCTCCGCTGCCCCTCGCCCTCCCCCCCGGCGTTCCCCATCTCGCCCGTGTTTTCCCACCACCCACTCCCCAGGGAGCCTCGTCTGTGCTTGTAAATGGTGACCGTCCTTGCTGCCCGTCTCGCTCACTTGGTTTGTTTATTATTATATATTTTTCCCTGCTTCCGTTGTTACACTCACACACTTCCGTGTTTTATTAAAGGGGATGCCGGTGAAACTAAATTTTTTCCCGCTTGAGGCTTCTCTCTCGTTTCTGCGATAGGAAGCTGCTGGCCCCTGCCAGTGATGGAAGGCACAGACTTTAAGAGCAGGGGTCCCCAACCGTGGCCACTTTAAGACCCGTGGACTTCAACTCCCAGAATTCCCCAGCCGGCTGGCTGGGGAATTCTGGGAGTTGAAGTCCACGGGTCTTAAAGTGGCCACGGTTGGGGACCCCTGACTTAGAGCACACTGGCAATCTTCCTTGACAAATTCATCCTCGGCAGGCTGCACGCAGCAAGAGCCTAGTCCTCAGGGTTGCTGTTGAACCATCCCCTGGCCAGGTACCTGCAGCTGGGGTTTTTTTTGTGTCACATCCCTGGGGCCATCCCTTGGCCACTGGCCAACGGCGTCTTAACAGGCTGGTTTTTTGTTTTTTTTGCGATGCCAAAGGGAGCAGAAAAGTCTTTTGCTTCAGATATTTTGTTCCGGTTCTCTTAGGAGAGGCAGAACAACGGCGCTCCGTTTTCTCTGGCCTTTTTTTTTTTCCCCCCCAGCCACCCTAAGCAGAAAATTGCTAAGCACGGCAGATTGTCTGCCAGAAGGGGTTTCATTTTTAAGGGGGGGGGGTAAACGCTCCGCAGTTTAAATATAGTCAGGCTAGCCCTCTTCCATTATCTGCCAAATGTGGGTCAAGTAGTAGGCGGATGTAATTCGCTGTATTTGTGTCTGTGTGTGTGTGTTTCACACACAATTCCAGCCCTGCGTCCACTCGCTCGCCCCCATCCCTCTACCAGGCTTTACGAACTGGATTCGTCTTTGCATTTTTATTTTTTTTTTATTTTCATTTTTATTCCGGAATTGCGGCCGTTGGCGCTTGGGGAAGGGGGTGGGTGTTTTCTTCCAGCTTTCCCCCCCCTTGGAAAGGACCCGGCGACGTCTCCTGCAGAGAAGCAGCGGGATCGTCGGGAAGCGGCTTCAGAGCTTGGCGGACGGCGTTTCCTCATGAGGATCTGCGGGGAAGAAGAGCCAAGGGTAAGATCTGGCCCGCTGCAGTTGCCTCCCATTTCCCAACAAAGCATCGCCTCCATTTGAGCCTCAGTTGCCCCAAACAACTGCTGTGGGTCTGTGTTGCACCTTCTGGGGAAGGCAGGCAAGGTGTGAACACGTCCTGTCTTCAGTGGTAGAGAAAAACAACGTGTGAAGAGTCCATTTTCGGAGTGAAATGTGCACGTGCAGAAGTGAATAAATTTAAGCCAGCATTAAACTTGACCTGTGTTTGCACAGTGCAGAGAGAAATATAACCAACTCTTGATCATTTCTCTCCTCCTCCTCCTCCTCCTCCTCCTCCAATTTGTTGTTGTCTGCCTGTTTTCTGCTAATTCTAGGCCTGTTACTTATTTCACCCAAGCGTGGGAATGTTATGCCCTTTATAAGCCATATTCTGATTTATTCATTCCTGTTCTTTGCCTCTCCTTGTTGCTTGCCATTCTTTTAACCATTCCTGGCGGGGCGGGGTGGGGTGAGCTGGTTGCACAGTGGTATGACGTGTGAAAGCAGCATGGGACAAATTCTGCATCGTTCTGGGAAGGGGGGACGAGGGTCCGAGGCAGAAATGCTAAAATGCTGGGTGCTTTTCATAAAACGGTGATGTCAGGACGGTGACCGCCAAAGTGCTGGGAGCTTTACTCCGCTCCCGCAGAATCTGTAAGTGCTTATGTATAAAAGGAAAGAAGAAGAGCAGGCAATCCTCTTACTTACGACTGGAGTCGGGACCCGAATTTCCATTCCGTTGTTAAGTGAGCCGCGCCCAATTTTACAGCCCTTTTTTTTTGTCACGTTAAGCAAGTCCACTTGGTTGTTAAGCGAAACTGACTTCCTCCATTGACTTTGCTTGTCGGAAGGGGATCGGCTGACCCCGGGACAAGGCAACCGTCGTCAATATGAATCAGTTGCCAAGAGGCCCACATTTTGATCGCTTGCCCGTGGGCTAAATGCTACCCTGGTCATAAGTGCGAGGACCAATTGTAAGTCCCTTTTTTTTTCAGGGTCGTAACTTTGGTCACTAAAGCTAGCAGTGGGTAAGTCAAGAATGATCTGTGCAAAGCCTCCGTGGGTCTTCCCTATCTCTGCCACCGGGCCGGAGGGAACAAGAGTTTTAGTGAGCAAAAAACAGGCTAAGAAACGGTTAGGGCAAGCATGCGTTTCCCACGATGCACTGCACACGATGCTGGGAAATGCTTACCCCTTTAGGAGCAGGGAAAGGCTGGGGGGGGGGGTCAGGCTGGAAACGAGAGGAGGGAAAGAGAAGTTTCCAGAATGCCATTGATCGTCCCTTGACATCCCCTTCTTGCCACTTAGACCTGCGTTTCTCAACCTGGTCGGCTTTTAAGAGGCCTGGACTTCCAACTCCCAGAATTCCCCAGCCAGCATCTGAGGCAGGGACTCACCGATAGGGAAAAACTTGGGCAGCTTCTCCTTATAAATTTCATCATCCTTTTCCAGGAAAACACACAGGACCAGCCGCTCGACCTGCCCAAGATAACCACCACAGTTAGCAGGAGAAGGAAGGGGTGTGTGTGTGTCTGTCTCTGTGTGTGTGATATTTGAATTTTGTGTGACCCTCCCCACCTTCATGCATTGCTTGCAACTGGCTCCATGGAAGGTTGAAGGTCCTGCCTCAAGTTAATTGTCCAGGTGGACTTAACAATTTTTCCTTTGGGGGTCAGGGATTGCTCTACTTCAACGCCAAGCAATTTTATTTTATTTTTTAAATTTCTCATGAGTTGTGTCTGGACACCCCTGGTTACCGTCTTTGGGGTGATTTCTAACACAAGGGAGTTGTGTCTTTCACTGCCGCTTTATCTTCAAATGGCCACTGGGAGCTGCAAAACTTGCGTGCGCACACAAGGGGTGGAGAGCTTGATTGAAGAGTTTAATTAAAAAGAAATAGAGGCTGCTGTACACGAGTTCTCTCTCTCTTTCTCTTTCCTTCTTTCTTTCCTCTTTCTCGCTCTTCCCTCTCCCTTTCTTTCTCTTTCTTTCCTCTCTCTCCCTCCCTTTCCTCTCCCTTTTTCTTTCTCCTTTCCCTCCCTTTTCCTCTTCCTCCCTTTCCTCTCTCCATCTTTCCTCTCCCTTTTTCTTTCTCTCCCTCTTTCCTTTCCCTTTCTTTTTCTCTTTCCTCTTTCTCTTTCCTTTCTCTCACTTTCCACTCCCCCCTTTCCTTTGTCCTTCTCGCTCTTTCCTCTCTCCCTTTTCTCTCTTCCCTCCCTTTTTCTTTCTGTTTCTCTTTCCTCTCTTCCCTTCCTCTCTCCGTCTTTCTCTTTCCTCTCTCCCCTTTTCTTTCTCTCCCTCTCCCTTCTCCCTCTTCTTTCTTTTCTCTTTCCACTCCCCCTTTCCCCTCTTTCTCTTTCCCTCTCTCCTTTTTTTCTCTTTCCTCTCCCCTTCTCCCTCCCTCTCTCTTGTCCCTTTCCTCTTTCTCTCCCTCTTGTTCTGTCTCTTTCCTCTTTCTCTTTCCTCTCCTTTTTCTTTCCTCCCTCTCCCTTTTTCTACCTCTATCCCTCTCGTTCTGTCTCTCCCTTTCCCCTCCCTTTCCTTTTTTCTTTCTTTCCTCTCCCTTTCTTTTCTTTCCTCTATCCCCTTCTCTTTTCTCTCTTTCCTCTCTCCGTCTCTTTCCTCTCCTTTTCTTTCTCTCTCTTTCTCTTTCCTCTCCCTCTCTCCCTTTCCTCTTTTTCTCTTTCCTTTCTCTTTTCTTTCTTTTCTTTCCTCTCCCTTTCTTTTTCCTCTCCCTCTCCTCTTTCTCTTTCCTTTCTCCCCTTCTCTCCCTCCGTCTTTCCCTCTTGTTCTGCCTCTTTCCTCTCTTTTTTCTCTTTCCTCTCTCTCTCTTTCCTCTCTTCCTTTCTCTCCCTTTTTCCCTGTTTTCCTCTCTCTTTCCTTTTTCTCTTTCTCTCCCTCTCTCCCCCCCCCCTTCCTCTCTGATCTTCTGCTCACCTGACAAGTTGGTTTCAAGCTGTTCTCCAACAAGCTGACAGAGATTCTTATTGGGCTGGCTTTCTCCTGCCCTTCCTGCTTCCTGCAGAGACGCAGCCAAGGCAGGAGCTGACAATAAGCTTGTCAGCTCGTCGGATAGGGTGAGGCCACTCTCTTTTTTACACAGAGAGAGAGAGAGAGAGAAGTGCAAGTGCCTCTGTCTCTCTCTGCAAATGGCAGAGCCGCGGGTTACCGACCCATGGTCTAGTCTCTTCTTAAAAGTCACCAGCGATGGAGCGCTCACAATTTCTGGTGGCAGGCTGTTCCACTGGTTGATTGTCCTCACTGTCGGGAAGTTTCTCCTTAATTCCAGGTTTGCTTCTCTCTTGAGAAGCTAATATTAGGTGTTTGGTCAGAAAGGAGACACCAGGGAGAGCCAAATTGCTGGTCTTTCAGATGCAACCAGACGCCTCCCCCCCCCCCTCCACACACACACCTTGTCCTTGTTGTCCTCTAGCCAATTGTGCAAGGTGTTCAGAACCACCTCCGCAGCAGCATCATTGGGATAGCCTGGGGAGAACATTGGAAGTGGCTGAGTACCTGGGCAGTTATCCTGTCCCCCTCTCTCTTCCCTGCCTTAGGTACTTACCAAAGACCCCCGTGGAAATGCAGGGGAAGGCCTGTGGGCAGAGAGGAGTATTAAGAGGGTGGGTTAAGGATGGCTTTCGGCCTTGAGTCGGACACGAAAGGCTTCTAGGTTTTAGCTAAAGGTTTTCTCTCCCGTACAAAGGTAAGAAAAAGTAAAAAAAAGGTAACATTCCCTCCCCTTCCCCCCCCCCATCTTGGGAAGCCTCAGCTTCCAAAAGGGTGATGTGGGTAAAACGAGTCTTGTGTGTGCAGCAGGAGGGACAATAAACGGATACGTACCCAGAAATCCTTTGAGTCAAAACCGCAGCGAAGTTGAACTAGTCTCGATCAGCTGAAAGTGTAAGCTCTTTCGTCCTTCCCTCATCATCTACACACACACACACAAACACACACACACCCCAGCCCCGTGTTTTGGATGGTGTTTTCCTCAGGGTCTCCTGCCCGAGCAGGGGGTTGGACTAGAAGACCTCCAAGGTCCCTTCCAACTCTGTTAGTTACTCTGCAAATGCGTTGGACTCCAGTATCCAAAGTCGGTGCCTCTGACCGGGGGTGGGGGGGGTGGGGGGGAGAGGCAAGGCCTGCTCAGACCTTTGCTGAAAAGCCCTGGCCTTCCTCTCCTCCGTCCACGGTGCTACGTCGACTGAGGTTTAAGCTGATTATCTGAAAAGTCTTAGGAGGGTCTTTGTGTTGCGGGCTGGGATCGATATTTCAGAAACGGTATACAGACCCCAGTTGGACCTTTAGCTGTGGCTGGAGAGCCTATCTCCTCTCTTGTAGGAATTTCCCTTTCCTGCCTTCCGGTCTTTCCCAACACCCCTTGAGTTGGAGGCTGTCGTTGTCGTTTTAGCCCGTGGCTTGATGGAGTTTCTGCCACAGGCCTGAACAGAGCAGGAGACCAAGACTGGGCAAAATAAAATGGGCAGCTTAACTGCCAAGGTAAGTTCCTTAGCAGTCCTGAGAAATGGATGGATTAGGTCAGCCCTTTGCTACTTTTAAGAGGTGTGGACTTCAATTCCCAGGAGCCCCCTCCTGGCTGGGGAATTCTGGGAGTTGAAGTCCACGCCCCTTAATGCAGCCAAGAATGCTGATCATCTTCATCCTTTTCTAAGTAGCGTCCAATGAGGCGGGCAGCCTCGTGACCTCCACGCATTAGGGACTCTCAGTTCCCATCATCTCCAGCTTGAGGGACCTGATGCGCTGGCTTCTGCTGCCGAGGGGAGAAGGGGACCACCAGGTGATCCCCTTAACGCTTCCAGTCCCTGCTTGGCGTACTCACCACCGTTTGCAGCTTATTCTCCAGGGCGAGTTTCAAGCTGTTCTTGTAGCAGTCGCCGAGTTCGGTCTGCTGGGAGGGACTGGGCTCCCCCTGGGCGATGGGCCCCACCGTGTGAATAACAACTGGAAGGCAAACGTGGGGTGCTGTTGGAAGCAGCCCCGAAGCCCCCTCCCCAGGTTCCTCAGAGACCTGGGTGAGAGAAGCAAGCTGGCTCTCTTTCGGCCTCAGGCCAACTTCGTGATATACTTGAAATACTTTTACAAATTAGCAAATGAGAGCTTTAAAATAATTCGCTCCATATCCTATGGGGGTCCCCCTCCCTCCCCCCGGTATGGTGCCCCCCCCTCTCTAATCCACAACCATTTATCCTGCTTTAATGTAGCCGTCTTGGACCTGTTCCACTTTGCTTTTCTTCGGCCTGCACTTAGCCACCCACTTACCCGTGCAACAATATATATATATATATATATATATATATATATATATATATATATATATATATATATATATATTAATGGCCCCTTTTGTGAAAATGAAGTTTACACACTCGCGCAAAGACAGCCTCGGAATGATTGTCACTCGCTTTTGGCTCGGCCAGATGGAACCCGAACGGGGAACTGATCATTACGGACTTGGCTCGCCTCCTGTCACCCTGTCCTTTTCCCCACGTTTGCTTTTTTCCCCCAAGAGTTTCTGGAAAGTCCCCTTTTCTGATTCGAAGTTGCAATCCTTTCTCGCTTTACTTTGGTCCTCCGAGGATCAAAATAGCCCCCCCCCCAATGCTCTTTTGGATTAAATAGATTAAAAAAAAATAGCAAAGCTCTCTCGCAATCTGTTATGACTCATTTGAAACCTCTCCTGCCAGCTGCTGTGTGTGTCTTTGAGCATCGGTCATGCACGCATCCTGCTCGGCGTCCTGTACGTGGGAAGGCAGAGTTACTTGCCTTTCCTAATTCTACAAGGGGGGGCTGTGTAATTAAAGAGAACATCTGCAATTAGAAACAAAAAAACCCCTATTTTATTGGCATGTTCCTCTCCTGTCAATAGGTGAAGAGCAGAGAGAGAAAGTGGCCTCAGAAATGGCGAAGAAGATTAACAAGGGAATATTAGGGGGGGGGAAGGGGGAGAAAGACATCAAGCCTCCCCCCCCCAAAGCTGGGTATTCCTGATGCCTTGTTGCTGATAAATGCTCAGGTGCAAAGGCCGGCTGGGGTCACCAGGGGGTGCTATTGAGCTAGCAAACAGAATACTGCACAGAATTGGAAGGAAAGTGAGCATGTTGTGGCTTTCTGCACATGTTCTGCTTGTGACTGGGCTTGATTGGGGGGCTACAGGTGCCCCCCTTTGCTGTGGGGAGCAGGGCAGGGCCATCCAGGCCTGTTTCAAGCCTGATTGGGCAATCTGGCAGGGTTGCCCCCCCTCCGGGTGTCTGTTGGAGCTGCCGGTGTTTGCCCACTGACGTGGTTGCCCACCTGCTCCTGAGCCAGGGGTGGCAGAATAGGGGTGGGGGAGCCCTCTCCCAGGATTGGGCCAGGGAAGAAGGGGGAGCCCCCGCTAAAGGCAGTGCTGGCAGCCTTGTCCCACCTGAGAGGGGGACGCCCTTGGCCTGGGTTTGGAAGAAAAAAGATTGAGCTGTGCTGGAGAAGGCTCCATCCCTGGAGATTTTCAACAAGAGACTGGACAATCTGAGATGGTATAGGTTCTCCTGTTTGAGCAGGGGCTGGACTAGAAGACCTCCAAGGTCCCTTCCAGTTTCTCTTCTCTTCTATTCTATTCTATCCCGTTATTCTCTTCTATTCTATCCTGTTATTCTATTCTATTCTATTCCTTTATTCTATTCCAGTGATGGCAAACCTTTTACAGACCGAGTGCCCAAACTGCAACCCAAAACCCACTTATGTATCATCGGGTGCCGGGTGGGTGTGGCCCATTGGCTGGCCGTGGCTGCGGTGGTAACGGCAGACTGGATGGGACTAAAAAGTTCAATCAATTCCAACTTTGCAAGAGATCTTTTTTTTTCCGTGAGAAGTTGAAATTGATTGATTGAACCTTTTTTTTTTGTACACAGCGGCAGAGGCCTAAAGCGAAAAGGTTTTATAAAACCCAGCTGAAGGCCTAGGACTGGGGCGACGGCGCGCGTGCCCACAGAGAGGGCTCTGCGTGCCACCTGTGGCATGCGTGCCATAGTTTCGCCACCATGGTTCTATTCCTTTTCTATATTCTATTCTATTCTATTCTATTCTATTCTATTCTATTCTATTCTAATTTCCTTATTCTATTCTATTCTGCTCTGCTCTGCTCTGCTCTGCTCTGCTCTACTCTACTCTATTCTATTTCTATTCTATTCTATTCTATTCTATTCTATTCTATTCTATTTCTATTTCTATTTCTATTCTATTCTAATCTTGCCGGTTTGGTGCTTCAGCGTGTCTTAACCCTGGTGCATAATAAATGCCCGGCATGTGTAATGCTCGAAGCCATAAAACCTAATTTATAAACTGAAGCCTCTGGCTTCCATTTGCGTATTGCGACAACAGGTTAAGTATGTAAATCAAGCCACTGTGATTGATAAATAGAGTTGAGCCCAACTGTTGAGTTCGCCTGAACCAACAATGTGCCACGTGGGCTGGATTCCCGCAAAGCGCCAACTTGAAAAGAGAGTGGCCGAGCTCCTACTTCGGCATCCTTGCAAAAATGCCAACACTCAAAAAGTTGTGCCTGTAGCTCTTTCCTGATTTGGGGAGGGAGGGGAAATGGGGGCTTTGAGCATTCAGTATGGGGAAAATTAGACCTTCGAGGCAGTGGCCGGGCAGAGAAACTTTCAGAATGAGTCTGAGTCTGATGTTCTTTCAAAGCAACTTATTTCTACAGAGAGCGGGGGGAGGGGGTTTAAAAAATCCCAATAAAGAAAAAAATCGGTTAGTCCGCTGTTTGCAAGCAAATCGATTTAATCTCATAGAGGGCTGTTGCTGGTGCAAAGGAGGGTGTGGGGAGAAACCCCTTCACTCTCTTGTCAAAAGAGACGGGGGGGGGGAATTAGCAGCCCAAACTGTCATGGGAGGGGTGGGCGGGCAGGCAGCCTGGCGTGAAATTCAATTACAAGGAAGGGAGGTGGGCAAGGAAGCCGGGAGGCAGCAGTTGAAAAAAAAAAAAAAAATCCAGCAAGGAGTTAAAATGAAGAGGCTTCTCAAAAAAACGGCTTTAAACCACAAAAGTTTTCACTGCCAGCACATTTTCACATTACCCCTCCTCCCCCCAAAAAGCTGGCAACCTTTAAATTGGATGGCTGTGCTCCTGAGCAAGTGCAGAGTGCATTTTCTGCCCATCAGAGAAAAGGGGGCTGGGGTCCTCCCCCCCCTTTAAAGCATCTGCATGTTTTTAACCAGTTGTGTGAACTGAGCTGCTGTGGTTTCTAAACAAGAGTTTGTGACTTAGCGTGTTGGCTCTATCTAGAGAATTGTGGTTTATTTGATAAACCAAACCACAGCTTAGCGATATGTGGATATTAACAAGAGTCCAATTTCCCCCCCCTCCCCCGTGAGCTCTTTGGGGTGACTGGCAGCCCATCATCGGATTTCTCAACCCTTTTTCTGGCCACAATCTTCCTCTTCGCCAAGGTCCCAAAATCCTGGCCTAAGATTAAAACTAACCAATTTTAAGCTGGGGGGGGGTCACATCTGCTGGCCTTCCTGGGGCCTGCTGAAGCCGGTTGGATAAAAGTGGGTGTTTCCTGGAAGCAGGTGTAAAAAGAGGGGACAGAAAAAGGGAAAGAAGGAGAGAAGGAAGGGAAAGATCAATAGGTGAGGAAGGAAGGAGGGAGGGAGGGAAGGAAGGAAGGAAGGAAGGAAGGAAGGAAGGAAGGAAGGAAGGAAGGAAGGAAGGAAGGAAGGAAGGGCACTTAGACTTACATACCGCTTCCCAGTGCTTTACAGCCCTCTCTAAGTGGTTTACAGAGTCTGCATATTTGCCCCCAACAGTCTGGGTCCTCGTTTTTACCGACCTTGGAAGGATGGAAGGCTGAGTCATCCTTGAGCCGGTCACGATCGAACCCCTGTCTGTGGGCAGAGCCAGCCTGCAATACTGCATCCTAACCACTGTGCCACCAGGGCTCCTGGGACCCCCAACCTCTCAAGCACCCCCCACCTTAAAGAGCAAAGAGAGGGTCTCTCTTTGGCGCCTGGTCCTCTGCCTGGTCCTTCAATCCCTTTCTGATTTCTCGGGGGCGCCCTTTGGCCCCTGCCCACCCCCTGCCAAAAGAGAAAGACAGATACCCAATCCCCCAAGATGCCCCCCTCTCCTGCCTCCTCCTCCAGCCTCCCCCCCCCACCATCTCTCTCCCTGGCAAGGCGAGAGGGCAGAAGCCGCTGTCAGAGGAAATGGTGCCTGCCTCCGTTGCATGTTAAGCTCCTTCGGCGACGTGCCTGGAATGTGGAGGCAACCAGAGAGGCTGGCACGGAGCTCCCACTGAGGGGGCAGAGAAGAACCTTGGCTGGCGGGGGGGGGGGATGAGCAGGGGCCGGGCAGGTCCTTGCAAAATCAGGCCTATTTTAGGCTTGGCAGGAGCCCTCCTTCCCATCCAGATGGCATCCCGTTCCCGTTTTTTTGGGGTGGAGGGCAGAAAAGTTCCCAAATGTTGCAAAGGCAAACACAGGCAGGACCTGCCCCGTTGCATTTGGGGGGGGGCTGTAAAAAAGGCTGTTTCTACCCACATCATTTTCCTTCTGTTCTGTTTTTTTTTTTTTAATTTATTTCTGTACAAATTACTCCACTGAAAAGTGCAGCCCCGGACCGGTTTTTTTAAACAACCCAATTAAACCTTAAGACCGCCATCTCTGTGCGAAATCACAGCTTTCAGTGTTACGCATGTCCAAATTCGTTGTGCGGCTCGGATGAAGGGTCTCCGAATCCAGCAAAATCCCTGCACGAGCAAGGGGGTGGCCTAGAGGATCTCCGAAGCCCCCCTCAACCCTCCCCATTTGACGTCCCTGGGTGTCTGAAAAGGCCCATCCGGAGGCGCCTTGTGTCCGCATCCAGCCGCTTGGCAAAGGCAACACACACAAAACCCGAAGCAGATCCAGCCTTTTCCTTTTCCTTCATGCTCCTCCGTCCACAAGGCTGCCCCAAATTCCTTGTTTCTCCAACAAGTGGGCTCTCCTTTGCTCACTTAGCGGCTGATGAACTCCGCGCCGTATTTACAAGCCTCTGATTAATACGCAGCCGCCTCATTTGCTTAATTCCTTTTTATTAAGAATTAAGCAAATGACTTTGAACACGGAGGAGAAGGCCAAGTTCCCCCCACCCCCACCCGCTCTTCCGGAGGCGGAAATAGTAATAGCACTCTAGTAATAGTAGTAAAGTTGGAAGGGACCTTGGAGGTCATCTAGTCCAACCCCCTGCTCGGGCAGGAAACCCTACACCATTTCGGACAAATGGCTGTCCAGTCTCTTCTTAAAAACTTCCAGTGTTGGAGCATTTACTGCTTCTGGAGGCAGGTTGTTCCACTGATTAATTGTTCTCACTGTCAGAAGTTTCTCCTTAGTTCTAGGTTGCTTCTCTCCTTGATTAGTTTCCACCCGTTGCTTCTTGTCCTGCCTTCAGGTGCTTTGGAAAATAGCTTAATTCCCTCTTCTTTATGGCAGCCCCTGAGATATTGGAATACTGCTATCATGTCCCCCCTTGTCCTTCTCTTCGTTAAACTAGACATACCCAATTCTCGCAACCGTTCCTTATATGTTTTAGCCTCCTATTTTCTTTGCCTTTTTAAAAATATATCCTTTGGCCCCCGGTGGGCTTGCAAGACACAATTCCACTTTCGGGGGTGGTGGGTGGGATTGTTTTGATCCCGTTACGATTCGCCCCCAGGCGCAAGGATATTTTAACTTGAGAAAAGATGGCACGGGGCCAAATCTGACTGCTGGAGCCCCTTTCCAAGACGGTCCTCGAATTATGACCGTAAGGGAGCCTGACCCATCGCGGTCGTAAAATGAGCCACCCAATTTCATGACCTTTTTTCACAATGTTTGCTAGGGGGCGTTTTTGCTGAAAACTGGAAATGCCCCACCCCTGCTGACAATGTTCCACCCTCTATAGCTGATGCCCCGCCCCCACTGATGCCAGCCTGCCACCCCCCCCCCAAGGTTGCCGTTGTGGGCTAGACAAAGACACCCAAAGGCTTGGATGTGGCCAGCGGGCCGTATAATGCCCAGGTCTGGATTATATTAATGGAGTGTAAAACAATCTTTTGCAGCTTATTCTATGCTGCTTTAGAAGGAAGCTGGGAAACTGACATGAATCCTGATATTGCACATCAGCATATCTATCCAGCGAAACTGACAAGGCCACGCGCCTGCACGGTCAGCGGCATCGGAGAGCTGACAAAAGAGAGGGAAAAAATGGACAGCGACATGAAGACATGTACGTCTCTCTGAGCCTAACCTTGCCAATTTCACCGTTGGGCAGGCAGGGCAGGGCCAGGAAGCAAAGTGGGAAAAGAAGGAGGCAACAGGAACACTTTCCCGGTTCCGGTCAGTTTCACTGCAACTATTCTCAAGTCTGCCTGATTCAGCAAATTGGGTATGTGATCTGCCTTGCTGCTTGGCTGTCAATCAAAGCGTATTTGACGTCTTTTTCTGAGCTTTAAGATCCAAATCTGATTCTAAGGGTCTCTTTGCAGTCAAACTATTCTAGGAGCTGCAGGTGGTCCTCGGTTTATGACCATAATGGACACCGCCCAGCAAGTCATGAATGGTTGTAAAGAGGGCCATCTAGTGGCCAACCTGATTTCATGACCTCTTTTTGTGGCAGTCATTAAGCAAACGTCGCAGTCATGAAATGGATGCCATGGTTGTTCAGCAAATCAATTGTTCGTGATGGGGGCCCTTTTGCTGAAAACTGGAAATGTCTTTTTTTTTTGGGAAAAATGTAAAATATGGTCACATGACCCTGGGATCCTGCAAATAGCTGTAAATGTTTTCAGTTTCTAGATTCCCTCCTTGTGCAGATCTGCTTCAACACTCCTGGTTTTTTTCATGCCCTTCCATGAAGCACTTTTTCTCCCCTTGGACAGAATTCAGGGAATCAACTACTTGTCCCGTCAACTTGCAAGTTGCATTTACTTACATCTAGCTGGGAGACGGTACCCACAGGTGATCTTCGCTTTTCCTGTCTCACAACCATTCAGGGTCCTGCACTCTTCTTTCAGCAAAGGTCCCGCAGCGCGATGGATACACCCGTCCACTGTGAAAGGAATTAAAATAAACACACAAATGCATGCATTGTCAAAATAATAATAATAATAATAATAATAATAATAATAGGAGGAGAGGAAGAAGAGGAAGAAGAAAAAGAAGAAGAAGAAGAAGAAGAAGAAGAAGAAGAAGAAGAAGAAGAAGAAGAAGAAGAAGAAGAAGAAGAAGAAGAAGAAGAAGAAGAAGAAGAAGAAGAAGAAGAAGAAGAAGAAGAAGAAGAAGAAGAAGAAACCATTTGTTTATCTGTTGCAAGAACATCGGACAGACTGACCTCAAGCAACGACATGACAAAATAGTAACAACGGTGCATTGAAAGATCGGCAAGAAATAATACTTGCCTGCAAGCAAAAACCAGGAGGGGGGACCATAAAATAGAGAAAATAATGGAAAACAAAGAAGCTAAAGTGCTCTGGGCCTTTAGAATTCAAACAGACAGACACCTGCCACATAACACCCCAAACTTAACAATTGTCGATAAGAAAGATTTAAAAAAAAAATCTGGATGCTAGAAAGAACGGAAGAAGACAAAACAAAATGCAAAGACCTGCAAATAGAAATAGAACAACCGGGGCAAAAGAAAGCACAGGTAGTCCCAGTAGTAAAAAGCACCTTGGTTGCAATCCCAAAACCACTGGAGCATCACTTGAACACCGTTGGCATTGACACAGTGGGAGGGAGGGAAAGAAGGAAGGAAGGAAGGAAGGAAGGAAGGAAGGAAGGAAGGAAGGAAGGAAGGAAGGAAGGAAGGAAGGGAGAGGGAGAAAGATGGGAGGTAGACAGGGATGGAGGGAGGGAGGAAGGAAGGAGGGAAGGAAAGAAGGAAGGAAGGAGAGGGAATGGGAGGAAGGAAGGAAGGAAGGAAGGAAGGAAGGAAGGAAGGAAAGAGAGAGGGAATGGGAGAAAGGAAGGAAGGAGAATGGGAGGGAGAGGAAGAAAGATGGGAGATAGGGAGGGATGGAGGGAGGAAGGAGGGAAGAAAAGGAAAGGAAAAAAGATGGAAGGAAGGAAGGAAGGAAGGAAGGAAGGAAGGAAGGAAGGAAGGAAGGAGAGAAGGAAGGAAGGAAGGAGAGAAGGAATGGGAGGGAGGGAAGACAAGCTGACATGGAACTGCTGGCCTGACTTCCTCTCTGCTCTCCAGCCCTTACAAAAAAAGCCCCATTGATCAGGAAAGTCCATTATTAGCTCATTCGGAGTCCATCTGCTAATCCATAAAACAGTATTTTACCCGTTGCCTTTTGAGGGGAGTCGATAAAGCCCAGAGAGGCAGGCAGAGGGTGGCTTTGCTTTAGAGCAGGCAAACCCTCCGTGCTGGCTCAGCCCCGCCACCGTCATCAAGAGGAAAGGAGTGTGTGGGGGGGTCCTGCCTGAATTCTGGGGGTCGACCGGAGGGGTTCAGCCTAATAGAAAGCCATGCGGAAGCAGACTGGGGTTCAAACATCTGAACTCGGGGTTCTTTGACCACCTAACCACGTATTTATGGCGGTTGCTGTATCCCGGGCTCACGTGTGTCTCATCTGTGACCTTCCCCGGTAACTTCTGGAAAGCCAAGTCAAGGAGAGGGACGAGGTTCACTTAACAACTGCCTGACTCGCTTATCAACCGGGACCCCAAAAGTCCTAAAATGGGCAAAGCTCCCTTAACAACTGCCTTGCTTGGCAATGGAGGTTTTGGGCTCAGCCGCGTCCGTAAGCCGAGTGTGACCTCCACTTAGGTAAACATTTCCATTTAAAAAAATTTAAACAAGGTTTAAGTAAGGTTTAGTAAGGAGATGTTTCTATTGAAACATTTAGGCAGGGTTTGAGTACTATTTAAATTGGTCGGTGTTTCTGTTTAAAGATCTTAAGTCATGTTTTAAATAACATTGAAATAATATTAACTAAGGTATTTAAATGAAGGTTTATTTCATTTTGACTCGCCTCCCTGTGGCTAGGCAGGGCTTTTAGCCAAATCATGGGTTACGGGGGCCAGTAAAACAAAACAGGCAACAGGGAACTTTAAAAAAAGTTTTTAAAACAATCAACAGCTATCAAACACATCAAGGAGCGAAGCAACCTGGAACTAAGGAGAAACTTCCTGACAGTGAGAACAATTAACCAGTGGAACAACCAGCCTCCAGAAGCGGTAAATGCTCCAACCCTGGAAATTTTTAAGAAGAGACTGGACAGCCATTTGTCTGAAATGGTACTATAGGTTTTCCTGCCTGAGCAGGGGGTTGGACTAGATGACCTCCAAGATCCCTTCCAACTTTACTATTATATATATACTTCGTTGAAACGTCGCCAAGACACTTCCAATGTTATGCAGGAGAAAACCCGAATAACCAAAGACCTACGTGTGTGTGTGTGTGTGTGTGTGTGTGTGTGTGAGAG
Source organism: Crotalus tigris (assembly GCF_016545835.1). Taxonomy (NCBI): domain Eukaryota; kingdom Metazoa; phylum Chordata; class Lepidosauria; order Squamata; family Viperidae; genus Crotalus; species Crotalus tigris. The sequence goes on from NW_024097591.1 coordinate 437,902, forward strand.
AGAGAGAGAGAGAGAGATGGGCAAGGATTTTCTTGAGGGGGTCTGCTCCCCTCTATGCAGCAGCTTCATATGATTGCAAAGGAAAAAAAAAACATTTTTTGTCTCCAAAGTAATTTTAATGCATCTTGTGCTATCCAAGATGCTGCTGGAAATCTTGTGGGTTTTTTTTTCTTGCTGTCTGTATAATGCCACACAGAATATTTTTTTTATACATAATTGCATCAAAATTGCCCTCATTTGGGGGAAGAGGGCTATTTATCGGCTATAGCATCGCTCTGTGGATATTTTATTTCAAAAGGCTGCCGGAAAATCTGTACATGTTTTGTGTGCGCTTTGTAGCGTGTTTTCGCACCTTGTTTTCCTAATACACCCATTTCCAAAAGCGGCGCTTCCCGACAACACGGCCCGTTTTATTTTCCAGTGACAACAAGCGTCGCAAAGCACAAATCCACATCTGAATGGCTCGGTTGAAGAGGAAATTCGGCGAGTTGAAATGTCGGCCTCCAGACCGTACATGCCTGGCTCTCCCCCCCCCCCCCGTGACAAAACTGGAAATATTATTCGCAAATTCTCCGGGAAGGATTTGCTGAGGATCACAATTCCTCCGGGCCTCCCTCATCTGGCTGCGAGCAGAAAGGTGCCCTTGTCGCTGAAGATGCTAACACAGAGAGACACAACGTGCCGTTACACTAATATTGTGCGTGCCGAAACCCTTGGAGAGTGTCGCCTTTGGGTCTTTTAAACCAAATTTGTCTGCTTGTTTCAGAAGGGAAGAGCAAACAGTTTTTTAAAAAGAGAGAGAGAGAAACAGGGTGCTTTGCAAGGGGCAACCGTGGGTGAGGGCTCCCCTGCCTTGGGGTATGTCTGCCTTACAGCCAGGGTTGGGCCAGGGCAAGGGGCAAAGGGGTGAGGCCAAGAGAGGAGGGCTGTGACCACTAGGGGCCGGCTCCTTGCTCTGAAATGCAATCCAGGGATTGACAGGGGGAGAAGCAAAGTGGCCCCAAATTGGAACACGGGGAGGGGGGGCATCACTTTTGGGGCGTTCTGCAAAGCAACCCATTCCTTCCGTCTCCCCAATGTCCCTTTTCACCCAGGAGAGGGCACAGAACGCAGGCAGCTCCTCCTCCTGCTCCTCCTCTTCCCTCTCCTCCTCCTCTTTCACCCTAACCTTCCCCTCTTCCTCTTCCTCCTTCCATCCCACCATCCCTGCCGCCTTGCTGAAGCTTCTCCTTCTCCGCTGACTCTGGGGGTTCAGGACAGGCTCCAAAACTTGAATCAGAGGGCCAAGGAGCCAAGATCTGGAAGCCTCTCGTCATCCCTGTCTATTGATGCAAGCATTTCACTTCTTTTTTTTATTATTTTATTTTATTTTGTTTTACGAGGCCTGTAAAAGTGAGGAGAAGAATACAAAACCTGGAGGTAAACTGAAGGCACTTGCCGCAAAAGGGGGAAAAATAATTTATAAGCTTGTTGCACGGAGCACTGAAATTTATTGCCGCGATTCAGGATGCTGTAGCCCAAGCAGTGAAAGGGCTGCGGAAAACAGAGAGCTGTAGGTGCGGGGGGGGGGGGAGGAGCAGGGAAGAAAGAGGAAAGAAGGTAAAAAGAAAAAAAAAGATGATGAAGGAAGGAAGGAGGGAGGGAAGGAAGAAAGAGGAGGAGGAGGAGAGGAGGAGAAGAAGAGGAGGAAGAGAGAAAAAGAAGGAGGGGGAGGAAGAGGGGCAGGAGAAGGAGGAGGGGGAAGAGGAGGGGAGGAGGAGAAGAAGAAGGAGGAGGGGGAGGAGGAGAAGAAAGAGGGGGAGGAGGAGGAAGAGGAGGAGGGGGAAGAGGAGGGGAGGAGAAGAAGGAGGAGGAGGAGGAAGAGGAGGAGGAGGAGAAGAAGAAGGAGGAGGGGGAGGAGGAGAAGAAAGAGGGGGAGGAGGAGGAAGAGGAGGAGGGGGAAGAGGAGGGGAGGAGAAGAAGGAGGAGGAGGAGGAAGAGGAGGAGGAGGAGAAGAAGAAGGAGGAGGAGGAGGAAGAGGAGGAGAAGAAGGAGGGGGAAGAGGAGGGGAGGAGAAGAAAAAGGAGAAGAAGGAGGGGGAGGAGAAGGAGGAGGAGAAGAAGAAGGAGGGGGAGGAGGAGGGAGAGGAGGGGAGAAGAAAGAGGGGGAGGAGGAGGGGAGAAGAAGGAGGGGAGAGGAGGGGAGAAGAAAGAGGGGGAGGAGGAGGGGGAGAAGAAGGAGGAGGAGGAGAAGGAGGAAGGGAGGAGGAGGAGAAGAAGAAGGAGGAGGGGGAGGAGGAGGGAGAGGAGGGGAGGAGGAGAAGAAAGAGGGGGAGGAGGAGGGGAGGAGGGGAGAAGGAGGAGGAGAAGGAGGAGGAAGAGGAGGAGAAGGAGGAGGAGGAGGAGGAGGGGGGAGCCGTTTCAGAGAGCCAGGGTGCTAAAGATGGGAAACTCCTTTCTGAGAAAAAGACCCTCAAGTTCCAGGATTATTTAGCCACCCATAACAGGACAAACCGACACTAGACCATGAAAGAAGCATCTGAAATAGGAGATGCCGTCCAAGGGAATCCAGAGGGCCTGAGTCGCTGTGATCACCTCTCCCCCCCCCCAGGACCAAAGGGGGCCTGCCCAGTGCTCCGCTTCCACAGCCAAGAGGGTCCCAGCCCACCCAAGAGGGAGGAAATCAGCAAATTTGGGGGGGGGTCCCCCTGAGCAGCAGGCCTTCCAAAGAGACTCCGGAGGAGAAAGCGGGGGGGGGAGGAAGGGATATCCCGAGACCCCCCCAACGGGGGAACGGAAACCCAGCAGGAAGCAACAACGCCTCCCCCCCCACCACAATGTTTGTCACAGTTGCCTTCACACGTTCGGCTTTAGAAGCGGCACTGTTGTTGTTACACCTGAGATGTTTTTTGTGTTTTTTCCCCTTTTTCTGTTTTGACAGAAGTGTTTTTAACTTCAACAACCTTTCAGCTACAGCTCCAGGCTGCAATTCCCCCCCCCCCTTTTTTCTTTTCTGAAAAGCAGCAGATGGATTACACAAAATATGGATATTAAGAATAGTAAGATGCTGATGCTGATCTCAATGCAAGATAATCTGCCGGGATAGATGCTCCCCAGATCTGCACAGCTTCTCAAGATCCCTACTTTGATCGGGATCTCTTTACAGGGTTTCTTAAACTTGGCAATTTTAAGTCATGGACTTCAACTCCCAGAATTCCCCAGCCAGCCTGCTTTAAGAAGGGTGGACTTGAACTCCCAGAATCCCCTAGCCAATATGCTTTAAGAAAGGTGGACCAATTCCCAGAATCCCCCAGCCAGCCTGCTTTAAGAGGGGTGGACTTCAACTCCCAGAATCCCCCAGCCAGCCTGCTTTAAGAAGGGTGGACTCCAACTCCCAGAATTCCCCAGCCAGCCTGTTTTAAGAAGGGGAACTTCAACTCCCAGAATTCCCCAACCAGCCTGCTTTAAGAGAGATGGACTTCAACTCCCAGAATCCCCCAGCCATCTTGCTTTAAGAAGGGTGGACTTCAACTCCCAGAATTCCCCAGCCAGCCTGTTTTAAGAAGAGGGACTTCAACTCCCAGAATTCCCCAGCCAGCCTGCTTTAAGAGAGATGGACTTCAACTCCCAGAATCCCCCAGCCATCTTGCTTTAAGAGGGGTGGACTTCAACCCCCAGAATCCCCCAGCCAGCATGCCGTCCACCTATCTAAAGGTTGCTAAAGTTGAGAAACGCTGTTAGGCAACACCCTCCATCTGGCGGGCAGCTACAGCTAGTCCTCGTCTTACAACGGTTCATGTAGTGACCGTTCGAAGCGACAAGGGAACTGAAAAAAGTGACCTAAGACCGTTTTTCATGCTGATGACCTTTGCAGCCTCCCTGAGGTCACCTGATTCAAAATCCAGACGCTTGGCAACTGACTGGTACTTGTGACGGTGGCAACGTCCCGGAATCGCGCAATCCCCTTTTGCGACCTGCTCACAAGCAAAGACAATGAGGAAGAAGCTGGATTCATTTAACAACTAAATTACTCCTTGAACGACTGCAGTGTTTCGCTTAAGAACGGTGTTAAAACAGGGCAAACCTTGCTTGGTAACTGTCTCGCTTAGCAACAACAAAAAAAATCTGGGCTCCATTTGTGGTCGTAAGTCGAGGACTGCCTGCAGTTGGCAAAACGCTGGCCATCCTGATGGAAGTTGGCTTCCTTCTCCTTGGGGCCGTTTGCCCGGCTTTGTAAGGTCTAATCTGCAAATGGCCTGCTTGCTAGCTGAACAGTTTTCCCCCGCGGTGAACAAAACTGTCCGAAATTAAGAATATTCCATTTGAAACCGCAGGAATTGGAAAGCCCAGCCACCAATGCTGGCTTGGCACGCTGGCTGGCTGGTTTGTTTGTGGCTGAGTGTCTTGCCTTTGCGTGAAAGGTTTCTGAAGAAAGCCGTGTCCTCTCTAAGGTGGGATCTGGAGACAAAAAGAAGGGGAGAGGGGGGTCTTTTTGCTGCAAAAGGCCTCCCACGGTTCATTGGCCTCGTTGAGAAGCGGAGTGGAAATGGCACCACCAGGAGATCTGTCAGGTGCTTTCGGCTACTCTCCAGAGAGATTAAAAAAAATTTCTGGGCGAGCCAATCTAGAAATGTTCTTTTTCTAACAGCCTTTCCCCACCTCTCAAAATACAACAAACGCAAGAGCTGTGCTCTTTATCCATTATTCAAACCTCTTTGTTATTCTAAACGTGAGAAATTAGCCCGGTTTTTAAGACTACATCGAAGGATTGAACTAGCTTAGCATTAATATCACATAGATCTTTTTTTTTGTGGTCTTTTTACATTTTAGCTTATTTGAATCAGCCACAGGCATTTTTTTTTCTCCCCTGCAATGTCTCTGGTGCATTCCTCTTTCTTTCTTTCTTTCTTTCTTTTTAATCTGCAACGTTTCTCCAATAATATTAAAACGCGCCCGCCCAGACACAAATCTCAAATTGTGCTGGCCGTTTCCTTCTGGATTGTGAGTCAGCAGAAGAAGGCCGTTCCAGAGGGCAAAGCTTGGAGGAAAGGAAAGAAGGAAACAAAATGGTTGGAACAGCAATTCACAGACAAAACTTTCTCCCCTTCGGTGAAAGGGGGAATTGTGGTAAAGTGTGTGTGTAGGGGGGGGGGGCTTTGTATATAAACGCACAGCACAGACTAATGCGGTTGTCTGGCCCCTGGCCCAAAATTTCTGTTGCTGAGCAGGACGTTTCTTATGTGGGTTTTGTTCTGTTTTACGACCTTCCTCTCGACACAGTTATAATAATAATAAAGTTGGAAGGGACCTGGGAAATCATCTAGTCCAACCCCCTGCTCAGGCAGGAAGCCCTACACCATTTCGGACAAATGGCTGTCCAGTCTCTTCTTAAAAACCTCCAGTGTTGGAGCCTTCGCCGCTTCTAGAGGCAAGTCGTTCCACTGGTTAATTGTCCTCACTGTCAGGAAGTTTCTCCTTAGTTCTAGGTTGCTTCTCTCCTTGATGAGTTTCCATCTGTTGCTTCTTGTTGCTTTCAGGTGCTTTGGAGAATAGCTTGACTCCCTCTTCTTTGGGGAAGCCCCTGAGATACCGGAACCCTGCTATCCTGTCCCCCCTCGTCCTTCTCTTCATTAAACTAGACATACCCAATTCCAGCAACCATTCCTTATATGTTTTAGCCTCCAGTCCCCTGATCATCTTTGTTGCTCTTCTCTGTACTCTTTCTAGAGTCTCAGCATCTTTTTTACATCATGGTGATGTAAAAAAAATCACTGCAGTTGTTAAATTAGTACCACAGTTGTTAAGTGAATCTGGCTTCCCTCTTGAGTTTGCTTGTCAGACAGGACATGTGGCCAAATTTGGATCGCGTGACCACGGGACGGTCGTAAGTGAGAAAAAGTGTCATAAGTCATTTTTCGTTGCCGTTGTAACTTTGAACGGTCACTAAATCAACTGGTGTAAGTCGAGGACTGCCTGTACAGAGTCACAAACAAACAAACAAACAAACGCATTGCACCCTGGAGGTTGTTTGTTTTTTTTGCCAAACCTGAAGCAGGTTAAACCAAATTGCAAATAAAAATTCAGATTTTTGTTCCGCCCATGAGCTTTTCTTTCTTTCTTTTTTTAAAAGAATCCATTTGGCACAGGTGCAGGAGAAAGCGAAGTGATGGATGGAACAAATCGGAAGATTGGTACTCCAATCTTTTTTATTTCTCGCTAAGCAGCGGGAAAACATTTTTAAAGACTTTGCGCCAACGTGGGAAGCCTAGTTCTGCATTTTTTTTTCCCCTTACAGGCTGCATTCAGACGTACCTTTTTCTGTCCGAAGAATGATACGCTCGCCCTTCAAAAATGCAAACAAAGACGCCAAAAGTCTTTTTTTTAAGGGGCTCCCGGGATAGGAAAACCGACGCCCTGGACAGTTTTGTGGAGCAGAAGGACCTTGAATTCTCCTGAAGTTTTCGCTTAGACCTAAAGAAATCCCCCCCCCCCATCTTTGAGAGGAAACCTTGATGCCAAACAAATCAGAATTATGGAAGGGAGACCTCAATTATGGCCCCCCTGTCCTGCTTGGGTAAGAAATCTCAACTACGGATCATAAATAACCGTCAATAAATAGATTAGGTGGAGGCTGACGGGATGTTCCGCATTGCACACAAAAGGGAACGGGCAGAGAGAAGAGAAGAAACAGGCTTCTTAGGAAAATTGGAAGGGGGGGGGGGACATTATTGCAGGAGTTTTGCACAATGGGGAGGGGGTTGGTGGATTCAACAGGGGTGACTTAAGGAGCAAATGCGGCACTGTCCCAAAGGTTTTATGAACATACACAGAGAGCTTTGTGCTCCAGTCGCAGGAAGAAAACCGGATAAGGGAACAAAATGATTGTCTGAATGCAGAATCGGAGGTGGATAGGATCCTGGGCCCTTCAAGACACACACACACACACACACACACACACATTTACCTCCAAAAATCCCAATTTAAGAATTCCTCAACCCATCCAGCAAAGGCGACGCTACATTTCTCAAAGTTAGCCAACTACCTTGCTGAATCACTTATTCTGGTGTGTGTTTGTGTGTGTGTGTGTGTGTGTGTTTTGTTTTAAATCGTATGCTCAAAGTAAAGTGGGGACTGTGTTTATTTTTATTTACTGATTTGTTCAATTCATTCCTGTCACAATTGACAGACTCTTAGCGGCTGACAGTAATTAAGCACCGAAATAACAGCATAAAGCCCTAAGGCGTTTTACACTTGGACCAAAAGCATGTAAAATAGTAAAAACTTTGACACTGTAACTGTGATCAAACAACCTTGGGCATCCTATTTGCCTTGTAATACAGCTCATTTCTTTTTTTCTTTATTTCAGCAAGGTCCTAAAATTATCTAATGGCAGATTGGGACCAGAGAGAAAGAGAAGGGAGGAAGGGAGGGAGGGAGGGAGGGAGGGAGGGAGGGAGGGGATGGGGAGAGGAGAGGAGAGGAGAAGAAAAAAGAAGGAAAGAAGGAAGGAAGGAAAAAAGAAAAAAGAAGGAAAAAATGAAAGGAGGGAAGGGAGAGAGGGAAGGAGATATAAACAAACACACAAAGAAAGAAATAAATCTCTCTCTCTCTCTCTCTCTCTCTCTCTCTCTCTCTCTCTCCATTGCTTTGTAGCGATGGATCGGGGCATCTAAGCTGGTGGGAGCGTTGGTGACACACCTTTGTCGGGTAACCATGGTTGGTTTATTTTTATGGCAACCCCGCCCCCCCCCCGATAGATTTCAGCCTGGGTTAGTTCAGGATGAGCCACGCTGTCAGACCTTCCCCAACCCGATCCCTTAGGAAAGGAAGACCCTCGACTCCCGTAGGTGAAACAAAAGGCTCTTTTACTAAGGGGACTTGGTCGCAGTCAAGTCAGGCTAGATCTAAGCTTCCCCCCAGCAAAAAAGATACAGAATATAGTTCTTTTCTCCCCTCCCCAGCCCGTGACCCATCCGTATTTCACCAATCGGAGCTCGCCAAGAGGTTTCGAGAACGCTGACATGCTTGGGGGCAATTCATATTTTTTCTCAAGGTGCGTGACCTGGTGTCACTGGTATATAAGCTGTCATTGCCCTCTCCCTCTTTCCCATCCTTTACACATACTGTTATTGCCCATTTGTCCATCCCACTCCCCTCCTCCAACTCCTGATGGCCCAACCTGGCAGACTTGACCCACGCCATGTCCGAATGGAAAACCTTGATCCGTGCTAGGCAAGAAACCCAGGCCAAGGCCCTTGTCGTCTCCTGGGGAAGAGTCAATTTAGGGGTGGGGGAAAAGAAAGGGGGCCATGTTTCTGAATTGCAACATGCAGCCCCCCCCCTTCGCCCGCATCCGCCTCCTTCGCTCATTGCCGCTTAAGCCAGCTTCCTATTCACGCTTCTTCTGGGGTCTCCACAAAATCCATTTCAAAGTGCAAATTGATTCCAAGCTTCCATACAAATCTTGTGTCAGGGCTGGGGGAGGTGTGTGTGTGTGTGTGTGTGTGTAGGGGAGGAAGGGGCGGTCAGAAGGAGCCAGGAGAAATATTGCAAGGGCTGCCCGGCTTGTGGCTAACCGAGAAATTGGAACCTTTGCGAAGATGCAAAGAGCAGGATTCAAATCACAACACAGGCACGGCAGGGAAAGAGATTGGATTGGATTGGGGGGGGGGTGGACAGAGGAGATGATGGTTTAATTTGCTCCCCCCTGAATGAGACCCTTTAAGCAGAGATGATTGAAATAGCATAGGTAGGGGGGGAAGATGTCCACCCAGGTTGCCGTCTTCGGCTTCTGGCATTGCAAATCCTCCATCCAGGTGGGGAGGGAGGGAGGGAGGGATAGATGACCTCCAAGGGCCCTTTGCAAATTAAGTTTCCCAGTGGGGGCACAACCATGCCTCCAGGCAGTCCTCGGCTTAGGACCGCAACGGAGCCCACAATTTCCATGGTTAAGTGAGTTATGCCCCATTGGACGACCTTTCTGCCCACCGTTGTTAAGTGAATCGCTTTGGTTGTTAAATGAGTAACCAGGTTGTTAAGTGAATCTGGCTCCCCCCGTTGACTTTGCTGGTCAGAAGTTGCAAAAAGGGATCAACGTGACCCCCGGGACCGTCATAAATATGAGTCAGTGGCCAAGCGTCTGAATTTTGATGGCGGGACCGGTACAATGATGGTGAAAGCGTGAAAAACAGTCGCAAGCTGATGTCGTCCTTTCAAACGGTCACTAAATGAAGTCGAGGACTGCCTGTATTCTGGTTGGTCCGACTCGCTGCTTCACTTTTTACGGTTTGCTGTCAAATCTGCGCCCTCCTCCTTCCTGCAGACAGGGCCCCGCCAAGGCCCTGGGCTGCAGAACTGGTTCAGCCCTGCTGAGTTAGGGACTTGTTATCTCAGCTACGGTTTAATTAAAGCTTGTTTATCCCCAACCTCTGATCAGCCCTTTGGGAGGCAGGGAGACGGATCTGGGATGCTCTGGGGAACCGGAGAGCCTACAAAACAACTCTGCGGCTTCTCACCTTTAGTTTTCTATTCTTTCTTTCTTTCTTTCTTTCTTTCTTTCTTTCTTTCTTTCTTTCTTTCTTTCTTTCTTTTTCTCTTTCTTTCTTTCCTTCCTTCCTTTTCTTCCTCCCTCCCTCAATCTCTCTTTCCTTTCTTTTCTTTTCTTTCTCCTTCCTTTTCTTCCTCCCTCCCTCCTTCAGTCTCTTCTTTCTTTCTTTCTTTCTTTCTTTCTTTCTTTCTTTCTTTCTTTCTTTCTTTCTTTCTTTCTTTCTCTTTCTCTCTCTTTTTATCTCTCTCCTTTCTTTCTTTCTTTTTCTTTCTTTCTCTCTCTCTTTCTTTCTTCTCTCTCTCTCTCTCTCTCTCTCTCTCTCTCTCTCTCTCTCTCTTTCTTTCTCATAGACTCAACTTGCTCAATGGGCAGGATTTGACACATTTGAGGGGTGAGTTCTGCAATCTGGGATTTGTACAACTCCAGAACATTTGGATACTAACAGACAGACAGACAGACAGACAGACAGACAGACAGACAGACACACACACACACACACACACACACACACACACACACACACACACACGGCTCCGCAAACTCAGAAGAGGATCAGAGATGATACAACAGTTTCGTAAACCCCGGCAACAGCTGGGTTTTCGTTTTATCTTTTCAATGGGGTAACTAAACATATGTTTCGCCACCCAGCTCTTTCTGCTAACGCTATTTTCTCTTGGGGGGGGGGAAAGAGAGAAAAAACGTCTCTCTCCCTCCTTAGACTGCTTTTATCGCGGGGGTTTTTCAAGCAGAGGCAGCTTAGAGGGACGCCCAGGGCAATCTGCTTCCAAATTGTCGTTTCAGCCTTCACTTCTTATACAAAAGCAACATCAAACTGGCTAAGTAATTGCAAAGCGGGCTGTGCCAGATTATTTTGCTCCAAGAGGGGAGTTGAATAACGTCTTTAAAAGCAACTAGATCACAGTTTCTCCACCTTGGCTATTTTAAGAGGGGTGGATTTTCAACTCCCAGAATTCCCCAGCCGGCCTGCTTTAAGAGGGGTGGACTTCAACTCCCAGAATCCCCCAGCCAGCCTGCTTTAAGGGCTAGTTTACTATAGCCAACTTTTTCCAGTCAGCTGTGCATCCTTCTCTTCGCTGGACTCAAGAGTTACCTGTTTGCAAAGAAGAGGGGTCTTCTCCAAAGAAAGACCTTCTCCGCTAACCCCTCCAGCAGCCTAAATGGACACACACACACACACACACACACACACACACAAAACACCCGTCTACCCACCCCGCAATCCTTTTCTCAGTCACTTCTAGGAAATCCGAGAATGCCCCCGTACTGCGGTAGGCTCCACTGAGAGCGATTTTCATAAAACCCCTTCAGCAAATCTGCTCCAGAGATGTTTCGATGCCTTGTAATATTCATGAAAGGGAGATTAAATATTGAGATTTATGCCAATAAGAATAATAATTAAAAATATATATATTAAAGCAGCCGAGGGGTTGCGTGGGACGAGGGGGGGGGGTGTTGAACCAGCACTGGGATGTGCTCGGCTGTTACTAACAGGCGGGGAGAGCCAGACGGAACAATGACAAATGGCTTCCGCAACCAGAGGTCTCCTGTGCCACGTACAGAGAGCCGGTCTCTGGGCCTCATCCCGATTTTACAGGCCGTCCTCAGTTTACAACCTTTCCTTCGTGACCGCTCAAAGTTACCATGGCACTTATGCTCATTTTGTACACGTAACGACCGTTCGCAGCATCCCCCCTCCTGAGATCACGGGATCGAAATCCGGACGTTTGACAACGGACTCCTATTTATGACGGGCGCAGTGTGTCCCGTGTGTGTGTGTGTGTGTGTGTGTGTGTGTGTGTGTGACGTGGATCCCCCTTTGTGACCTTCCGACGAGCAAAGTCTGACGGGGAAGCTGGCTGCTCAGGCACGATTGGCAGGGCTACATTTAGCTCCAGGATGATCCCGCCGGGGCTGGATTGCATCACCTGGATTGCGTCCCCTCCGTGGCTTTGCTGCCTTCAGGGTGAGGACACAGTCTGCCAGCCTCTCCCCCCCCCATCGCCCCGAGAGGACTCCCCCCAGGCCAGGAACAACCACAGCCTGCCCCTCCCTGCCTCCCCCAGGCCTTGCAAACAGGGCATTGTGAATGGCTCTGAAAAGGGGACCAGCCGGGGAGGGCGAAATTTATTTCTTTGCTTTTCCAAGGAAGGGATGCTTTTTTTTTTGCCCCGGCCCTGCTCTCAGCATCCCCCTGGGGGGCAGAGGGCAGCCTGGACACACACATACACAGAGAGAGAGAGAGAGAGAGAGAGAGAGAGAGAGAGAGAGAGAGAGAGAGAGAGAGAGAGATAACACACACACAAATCCCAATTGCACATCCTTCTCCTTATAATTTCTCTCAGGCTGCCTCTTGCATTGTGTAATGTGGGGGGGGACAAGATCTCTCTGGAAGCTTTAAGGTTTCATCATCAGGGTCCCCCCCCCCATTCGCTCTTAGACCCGCAGGAGAAGAAAGCATGGCTTGCATTCCTTGGAACACTTTTCAGGAGGATGCAAGGATTCAGGTGTGTGTGTGTGTGGGGGGGGAGATTTCTCCTCCCCCTCCCACTTTTTCCAATTACTCCCAGAGGGGGCTGGGTGGGGGAGTGGGGTGAGGTGGGGAGATGGAAAGCAATTTGCAACATTTCTATCTGACCCAACGGATTCGGATGCAGCTTTCTGGAATAAGGGAAGAGGAGCAGTTGGAAGCCTGAAACGCCAATTCGCCAATTCGCGGAAGAGCATTTGGACCGATCTGCTTTCAGCCTAGGGCTGCCCAGGGGGGGAGGGAGGGAGGAAGAAAGGAAGGAAAAGAAAGAGAGAAAGAGGGATGGAAATAAAAGACAAAGGGAAGAAGGAAGGGAGGGAGGGAGGAAGAGAAAGAGAGGAAGGAAGGAAAGAAGAGAGAGGGATGGAAATAAAAGAGAAAGGGAAGAAGGAAGGGAGGGAGGAAAAGAAAGAGAGAAAGAGGGATGGAAATAAAAGAGAAAGGGAAGAAGGAAGGGAGGGAGGAAAAGAAAGAGAGAAAGAGGGATGGAAATAAAAGAGAAAGGGAAGAAGGAAGGGAGGGAGGGAGGAAGAGAAAGAGAGGAAGGAAGGAAGAGAAAGAGGGATGGAAAAAAGAGAAAGGGAAGAAGGAAGGGAGGGAGGAAGAGAAAGAGAGAAAGGGATGGAAATAAAAGAGAAAGGGAAGAAGGAGGGAGGGAGGGAGGAAGAGAAAGAGAGGAAGGAAGGAAAGAAGAGAAAGAGGGATGGAAATAAAAGAGAAAGGGAAGAAGGGAGTCAGAGAAAGAGGGAGGGAAGGAGGAAAGGAGGAACAAAGAGGAGGGAGGGAGGGAGGAAAAGAAAGAAAGAGGGATGGAAATAAAAAAGAAAGGAAAGAAGGAGCGGAGGAAGAGAAAGAGAGGGAAGGAAGGAGAAAAGGAAGAAAGGAGGAAGAAAGAGGGAGGAAGGGTGGGAGAGAGAAAGAATGGAGAAAGGAAAAGAGGGAGGAAGGGAAGAAGAAAGGAAAGAAAGTGGGAAGGAAGGAGAGAGGGAAGGAAAGGGAGAAGGAAAGAAGAGAAAAGAAGGGCAGGGAAGGAAGGAAGGAAGGAAGGAAAGGAGGGAGGGAGGGAGGGAGGAAAGAAGGACTTCAACTTCAATGAAAAACAGATCAGGCAATTCCAGATTCCGGATCAGACCATCTGTTTGCCAAAATCCAGACTCCCTTCCTGAATTTTCCCTCACCCCCCCCCCCACAAAAAATCTCAGCTTCCGCCTCCTCTGATCTCTTTTCCAGATCCAAAGCACCTTTCCTGGCTTTTAGCTTCCCTTCGGCTTCCACTACGGGGCTGGCACTTCTGTTTTGCCCTGATTTTTTTCCCAAAGAAAAAGAGATTTCCTCCGGAGAGGCTAGTGAGAGCCGCAGGGGACGCTCCCATGCCAAGGTGCGCGCATGAGCACGCAGGCCCTCCACGGCTCACACGCGCCGGTGCCGGTGCCAGAGCAGGCCTCGAACGAGTGATAAGGCTTCTCTGGACACATTTCCAGCGCAAGAACAGCGGCCTTTAAGTCAGAGGCAGAAACATGGCCGAGAAAAAAAGCTTTAGGAGCCTTTGGCGCATGGTAGCCAGAGGTTAAAACCAGCAAAACACTGTTTATTGGCTGATTGATCTCGGCCTGGCTGACCAAATGTATGACCTATTTTGGTCATAAATTGAGGACTACCTACATCAGGGGTCTTCAAACTTGGCCCTTTGCCTGGCTGACCAAATTAATGTTCAAGACAATGAAACACATTCTCCCCCCCTCAAAAAAAACCACACAACTGAGGACCAAAGAATTCCCACAAAATGAAAAACCACATTCAATCTTGCAGGATATGCCACGTTCTGTGACTCGGCCACAGCTAACTCAGCTCTGATATAGAGTTGCTAGAATTGGGTATGTCTAGTTTAACGAAGAGAAGGACGAGGGGGGACATGATAGCAGTATTCCAATATCTCAGGGGCTGCCATAAAGAACAGGGAATCAAGCTATTCTCCAAAGCGCCTGAAGGCAGGACAAGAAGCAACGGGTGGAAACTCATCAAGGAGAGAAGCAACCTAGAACTACGGAGAAACTTCCTGACAGTGAGAACAATTAACCAGTGGAACAACTTGCCTCCAGAAGCTGTGAATGCTCCAACACTGGAGGTTTTTAAGAAGAGACTGGAGAGCCATTTGTCCGAAATGGTGTACGGTTTCCTGCCTGAGCAGGGGGTTGGACTAGATGACCTCCAAGGTCCCTTCCAACTTTACTATTTATTATTATTATTATTATTATTATTATTATTATTATTATTATTATTGTTGTTGTTGTTGTTGTTGTTGTTGTTGTTGTATTTTATCTATTAAATACCTATGCTGAATGTGTCCTTCCCAATGGCTTGGGGTCCTATTTTGGTCATAAATTGAGGACTACCTACATCAGGGGTCTTCCAACTTGGCCCTTTGATGACTTGTGGACTTCAACCTACATACAAACACCCGTGAAAGCCTCAGAAAACATATGTATGTATGTATGTATGTATGTGTTTTCGTATTAGGGGGTCGAA